>NC_060950.1:7693450-7787643 GCF_022045245.1 Lucilia cuprina
TTAGTTAGTTAGTTAGTTAGTTAGTTAGTTAGTTAGTTAGTTAGTTAGTTAGTTAGTTAGTTAGTTAGTTAGTTAGTTAGTTAGTTAGTTAGTCAGTTAGGTAGTTAGGTAGTTAGTTAGTTAGAGTTCTCCCTTTTTACAATTTTATGTCCTTTTTACAGTGATTCAAACATGTGAGTTTTTTATGTAGAAATAATCAGATAAAATTCAGTGATTTTCATTGACTGACCTATGGCGTAAATATGATTCAAAATTTTAACAATAATTACTGTTTTAAGTCATATTCACAGTTTTCCAATTTCCAACAACCATATTATTTTTAGTCTAGTTAATGGAGAATAAAAGCTTTTTTACTGCCTATATGTAAAATATCTAAAATTTAGTGCCATTTCAATAAAAACCTAACAATTACCATAAAAATACTCAATGCGCAAACATTTCAAACTGTTAATAACAGAGTACTCTCTATATCTTTAAATTTTACTTTCTATGCATGCAAATCAAAAAGTTCTATGAAGTTTTGTTTGATTTCAAATCCATAGAATTTATTAAGTTGGATTTTATTTTATTATATATTCTTTATCACTATAGAAGAGAGAGAGTATTATATGTTTCATGAAAAGCATATAACCAAACTGTATATTTAAGAAGAATTTGTATAGTATTAAAGATAAATCATAATAATAAGAAGATATGGGCACTGTTTGAGCGTTCGAAAATGCATCACAATAATACATGACGCCCAAAAAACTGGCATCTTAAATGCGGTAAATGAATAAATAATTATTTTTTTTTTACTGAGCAGGGTATTTTATCAACATTCTTGACTGACTCTATATACTTTCCTATATAATTTATTTTGCTATGCAACTACTAAAATAAAGCAATTTGAATTTTGTCAAATCACAGACTATTGGTGACAGCAACCAATAAAACTAATGTCTGCAACTAACTCGATGACTGATGATGTGTAGCCAGAAAACAGTTGGTAACCGAATGGTAAGGGCAACATACATATTTTTTTAATATTGACATAATAAAATTCTTTTTATTTGGCGTATCGTTGTGAGTTTTTTTTACCAAACATTTCAAAGCTTTTGTAAATTTAAAAAAAAAGAAAAATTGTTATAAAAAATATTGATGACAGCCTGTTAAGGGACTTTTGTTGTTGTTGTATTTGTATTAGTAAGTTTCTGAATATGCGAGTCCCTTCTTGGGCTTGTTTGACAAATGTGAAAACTGCATACATTCATACAATCAACATCCCATTCAATTTAATAAAAACGTTAGTAAATGTTTTTTTTTTTTATTTTCCGTAAGTTACTAAAGTTGTGCAGCAGGGATACGGATGTTACGTTTCATTCACTGAAAGTCCATGGTAGCGAGTGAAATGAAATGAAACGTTTTACAAATGATTGAAAAAATTGAATTCTACAATTGTGCATTGGTTGGGATTTCGTTTGAAAAACTTACATATTTATATGTACATATATATTTTTTAATACACTTTATGTACTCAATCTTGTATTTGTTTTTTTATGTGTGTAGCCCTAAGAGAAGTAGACATACATTAATACATGCTCATATATACTATTTTCTATTTGTTGTAAGTTTTTTTTTTGTTTTTTCTTGACAATGACAGAAGTGACAGTTGCACACCCTGGTCGGACCTGTTCTTAATAATGCTTTTTTTATTTTAATTTTATCCGAATAGTATTGTTTGTCCTGTATGTTGATGGTAACATGTATAAATAATTGTGGTAACGTTTTTTGTAACTTGTTGGCTTCTAGGCTTTTAGAACTAAGAGGTTCTTGTAAATTTTGTCAATATTAGTTGCAGACAAAATATGTAACAAATATGAAGCAAACTTTATAAAATATTTATTTTAATAAAATTCTATAGTAATTACCCGATTGAAGTAAGAGATCATTATGTGATATTTTAATGTAAAACTTGTCACCAAAGAATCAGACATGAGACTGCCTCCTTAATTTATAAAATATTTTGATTGCACCAATCTTTCAAAACTTAATCAACAGCCAGTGATTAATTCTTAAGGCAAACATCTTCTTTCTTTCTATAATCGTAATTTTATACGTCTTTGTGATATCCATTGACCACTGTATGTAATCTTTAGATTTCTTTTTCTAGTTGGACCTTGTTGAAGACAGATATAATGCAAATAATCCAAATAAGATTCACACGAACAAATGTCTAGAACCGAGATAACGTATAGAGTATTGGTATACGCACAATTGGGACGAACGACGAATTTCGTAAAGCACGACAAACAAGTCGAAAAAAAATTTGTTGCGTAAATTCGTCGAATGGAATACAATCAAATGATTCATACTGCGAATTCGTTTTAAAAATTGTTTGTTCGAAATTGGAAAAAGTAAGCAAAAGGAACAAAAATTATATTTTTGTGAATCTTCACGAACATTATTTCGAAATTTGAAAATGTAAGAAATTGACATCGAATAGAACTAAAATTATATTTTCGTGAATATCCCCAATTTTGAGATTATTTTAACAGCTTCAAACATTACTTCGAATTTTTGAACTTCAAGTGTACTCCAAACTGCTAAATTTCAGACAATTCGGGCTACCAGTACAGGTTTTAATGGCTTTAAAAATTTTTCGAACTTAAGTTAGAATTTTCGAAAATTTTATTTTTAGTTTTTATGACGCAGAGATTATTTTAAGACCATAAAAAATTTTTCGAACATAACTTCGAATTTTCGAATATAATTTCGAATATTCCAATATAATATTGTATTGTCATTAGCTGTACTAACAACCGCCAAATTTCAGAAAATTCGTGCTTCCAGAATTGGTCTTCAAATAATTTTCCCCAATTAATTCCTCGTTCGTCTGCGTAAGAAATAGAAAGAAACCTATCGCACAGTTCGTTACGAACGACGAATTTCGTCTTACGTACTGATTGTGCGTATTTTCATATACTTTAGTGTGTTCTATATCTGTCGACGAAAATTCGTTCCGAAAAATTCGTTGATTGTCCCAATTGTGCGTATAGCATAAAGGATCAATAAGGCACATAGGTGCTGGATAATATGTAGAAGAACCATGGGTATATAATGAGGCCTTAGATCTGCTATGACACATTGGCTTTATAAAGGTGTAATTAGACCAGTTCTAGCTTATGATTCTCTGACATTTGTACTACGTCAAATGTCCACCTATTGATATAAATTATAAGGCGATATTTACTGCCAAAAGTTTCCTAAATTTAGGCGATCTAGCCAAAACTTGTTATAGGTACCTACTAATGAATGAGTACTGGACATAATGAAAGGCCATACACAATCAACGGAAGTGCCCGATATTAAAAAAACATTGAAACTCTGTTCCCAAAATGAATATATTGGTAAAACGGAGCATTGGATCAAATACCTGTAGGAATTCGTTGCTACATGGGTGGTTCAAATACTCTCCTATAGATAACGGGAGTAGTTAGCAGTGAAACAACGAATGTAACATCATTAAAGGGAAGCATTCTCAAAATAAGCAAATACGATTGTACGTATTCAGAGTGGTCACACAGAATTACGGGTACAGCTATACAAAACTGAACCTGCATATTCAAACTAATGTAGAGCAAGTAAAGAGAAAAAACTTTCCCGGATTTTAGATACAAATATTTTGAATAAAATATTGATTCGTATATAACATCCCTACAGAACACTAATTGGAAATAATTCGGAATAATGTTCACAAAACTGAGTTTCTAAACATAGGACGATAATATGGGTACAGCTTTACAATACTGGACCTGTGGATCCCGACGAATGTAGAGAATGTAGAGAGAACAAACTTTCCCGGCTTTTAGATCCAAATATTATGGATGTGAAATTATTTTATTTTAATTAAAATTAATTATTATATATATAAGATCTCTCAAGAACACTGACTCAGGAAACTGAATTTGTGAACATCGGACGAATGAATGAACAAAAGGCCTGATAATGGCCTCATATAAATCTACGAATTGTGTTATTCAGCTCTTCAAACTTGAGTAATTAAAAATTGGATCGAATTCGCTTGCGTGTCATAATGTTTAGTGACATAATGTAACTGGACGTTATGACACACTAATAATTGTCATAGTGTCCATGGACTTATGACAATTTTTAAAAATATCATTGTGACACTTTCAAAAGATAAATGTATTGTTTTTTTAAGAATTAGGGAAAGAGAAGGATCCTTTATTAAAGTGTCCTTGATGGCCGGACATAGACTTCGGTAAATTAAACATTTTTTCATAAATCCATGGAATCTATATGAATTTACTAATAGACATTGCGACACTTCTAAAATTGTCATGGACACTATGACTCAATTAGGTGTGTCCATGGATATTATGAGAAGTCACCTTGAGACCTCTACTGACGCAATCAAAGTTTATAACGGAGGCTATATAAGAAAACTTTTAAGGGCCACCTATATAACGTTAGTAACGAGGTCAACGTTCCTATGAAATATAAATTACAAACTACCAAAATAAATTATTGTTTCAGTTGAAATGCCGATAGATAGTATGAATGATAATATGGTTTCATCATTTGTGACCATTGTAGGGTATTAACTTAATTTAAAAATAGTGTAGACAAGTGTAAGTGTGTAAACAATCAAAAAATATGTACGAGTATATACATATACATATAGTACATATGAGTGAAAACCATGTTTAAAAAAGGACATTGACAAATAACTTAATTCGTTGTTGTCACCACATGTTGGAAATTGTGCATCAATTTTTCACAACATTTCGTTATTTTTTTCTACTTTTTTTAATTTCATTGTTTTTGTAATTTTTACCAATACTATTATTCTTATTTTCTTTTTTCTTGTATTTTGGTTCGCTGGGTTTTATGTCAATATGTCAATTTGTTATATTTGTTAATCGTATGACTGTTTGTGCGTGACATGTGGTCTGATGTGTGAGCTGTGGACAAATTTATATATATTTTTTTATTCGTTGTTGTTTTTGTTGTTATTCTGTTAACTAACTTTAAATATTTTATTTATTATTTATACGTTTAAATATTTTACATAAATATTGCATTTAAAAAATAAAAATCAGAGCATTTTTTTCGATGTTTTTTTTTTAATAATTTATTTAAAATTACTTTATGTAATTATGAAGCGTATAAATTGTTGATGTGACACATGCATATATGTTCATACAGTGAATCAATTAAGTGTTTTGCCTATCTATTTTTATGAGAAATTTGTTTTTTGTTCATAAAAAATATGTCTTCACAAGAATTTGCGCTTCAATAAAGTAATTTGCATAATTTTTTAATTATTTCTTGAAAATTTTTATTTTGTTGTTAAAAGTTATAATTGAATCCTTCTAGAGAGTATTTGTGAAGTTTTTTGCTTTAAATATGCCAAGATGAAAGGTGTTAAACTATTCCGAGCGAAAAATTATTTTATATCTCCACAACTGCATTAAATACATTTGTGATATGTTTAAAAGATGTCGTCAAATAATAGAACATTTCATAAATCGGTCAAATGAACGTGGAAACATCGAAAATCTAACACGGAGTGGTCGACATAAAACCTTGACTGAGAGAGAGGAATAAATTATACTCAAGGAAACCGTGAAAACCCCCATTTGTCGTAAAGTGCTTAGAGCAAATAGTTTCCATGGTCGCGTGGCAAAACACTCATTTCGGAAGTCAACATACAGAAGAGATTATCATTTGCTGAGCCTTTTGAATTTTGGAAATCTGTTATATTCAAACACTTGCCAACACCAACTCAAAGTCCAGACCTCAATTTAATGAAAATATCTCCTGAATTAATATTGTTATATAATTTTTTTAAGTAAAATTAAAAGTTAAGATCTCTATTAACATATATAATAAAATTTTGCTTATTTCTGTTTCAGTCTTTTCTTCAATTTTTCCAAAATTTTCTTTAGGCAAAAAACATAATTGATTCACTGTATATAAATAATTATTTTGGGTTATTTATTATAGTCTTCACATTCATGAGTAGGTCATTCCGTTTGTATATATGTAATAATTTCCCGATCTTATAAATTATACCCAACCAATAAGGAACTTCCGAAAAGAAAGTAGAATTTAATTCATGGAAGTATAGAAAAAGATCTGAAGAAGTGATAATTTTAACATGAGCTTTTCACGAGAGGTATTTCCTTTTTATTTGATTTTGGATTGGATTTTTTCACTTTTTTGAATGTCAATAAACCTCTCTTCCAGAGGAGGTAAACAAGTTCACTAAGTGCTACTTTTAAAAAGGTAATAAATGGTTCCAAAAATGGAGATTTGGTCAAAATTTACAAACAACTAATGAAAATATTGTCGAAAAATTCGATATTTTTTAATAGCCTAGAACAACAACAACATAGAGGAGTTGATGTAAAAGGGGGCGTGGCTTTAAATCAACATCTAATCGATTTAGTCCCAATTTTGTGTCAACAAATAGTTGTATTTATTTAGTTACACGTATGTAATGTGTGTTAAAATTACATCATAAAATATTGTACATAATTTACGTTTGTATATGCATTTGATATTTGCTTTAGAATTTCTTAATAAGTTTAAAATCTTAATGAGGTAATTATAGTTAATGTAGTCATTTATATCTAATATTTTCATAAAAATTCAAATTTCTTAATACAATTGTATGGATATAGCCATTGAATAAATATTATTGTCAAAATTATTACCATGATTAGATGACTAATTATATTTAATATTTTCTTGTAATTTTATAAATGTAAATGTTTTACATTATAACTTTATCTTAATATTTTCAAATACTATACAATACAATATTCCTACATACAAACATACATATTATGTATGTGTAATTGAAACTAACAACTTTAGTTCTTGAGTATTTTCTATTCACTTTATGCCTTGTCCATCTGTATGTAAATCCACTTCGTTTTCCCAATGCCTTAAGTAGCCTTTTTTTAAATATTAATACCTACATATATGTATGTATCCATACAACATACTTAAAACTCATCTTTAAATATTTTCCATTTACTTTAGCATATGACTACTTACTTAAGTAAAATGGACATGCAGTCATGTGAAGTTTTACATACTTAAAGCACAAGTAGTTAATAACATACATAAATGATTTCCCAGTAAGTACATATGTATGTATGTGTATACGTTTACTTCTACCTTTACATTACTTATTTACATCCATTCATTTGTGTAAATGTTGAGTGAGGTACTTATGTCATATTGTTTTAAATAAATATTTAGTTAAAATAAGTACTTACTTGTAAGTATAATATAATACAATATTTTTATTACCTTACTTTTAGAACTTATACAAATAAATGTGCATGTATGTGTTTAACTCTATTTACATGCAAAAATATTGTAAAATTTATATTATTTACGTTTAAATGGTCTATGTATGTATTCAAAATTTAAATGAGAAGTCCATACTTATTGATTCACATTGAATATTGCCAAACATCCCCTGATTCAAAGATGTTTGCTATTTAAATAAGTATTTACCTTGTTTGCCATTTGGAGGAAGTGAAAGGTCAGGACTTTAAAGGATTTGAATACTTTATATTACATCACTATGCTTATATAACACTCATAAAAATTAATTCATGTGATTCGACTTTAACCTAGAATAGCCCAGACTAGTTAAAGCCCAGATTATAGGCTAGACTGTAGACTAGACAATAGACTAGACTTTAGACTAGACTATAGACTAGACTGTAGACTAGACTATAGACTAGACTGTAGACTAGACTATAGACTAGACTATAGACTAGACTATAGACTAGACTATACACTAGACTATACACTAGACTATAGACTAGACTATAGACTAGACTATAGACTAGACTATACACTAAACTATAGACTAGACTATAGACTAGACTATAGACTAGACTATAGACTAGACTATAGACTAGACTATAGACTAGACTATAGACTAGACTATAGACTAGACTATAGACTTGACTACAGACTAGACTATAGACAAGACAAGACTATATGATAGTCTGTAGACTATGCTGTAGAGTGGACTAAAGACTAGACTACAGACTAGATAACAGACTTTCGACTAGACTAGTCTGTAGAATAGATTATAAGCTAGACTATACATTAGACTATTCTATAGATTTAACCAAAGAATAGAATTAGGACAAGAATATTGATAAAACTAAATAATAAGTCTATAAACTAAACAACAGAATATTTTTTTGACTGTTTTGTGGACTACTTATCGAGTGTTGACGTACCGAGAAAAGGATAAATTACTGAATTTTTCTAGCCTGCACATATGTAAATATATATTCGTAGTTAGCTTAGGGTATAGTTAAAGTTTCTATTTCTCTTTTTTATTATTAAACGAAGACGTCCGTCCTACACATTATCCTAAAATACTTTCAACTTTTTAATAGTTTCCCTTAATGTTTCATTGTTTTTTTTATATACTTCGTGATAGATGTAACTATAAAGCCTTCTTAAGAGGGGTAACAACATACATATATTTAAGTTTACCATTTCTTATACATATATTTAATCTAAACAAAAAAAAAACATTAGTATGAAAATTTCATTCGAAATAATTAACAAATAGTTAAACCCAACTACTTGGTCAACTCTTCGTCTTATATTTTTATGTATATGTGTGAATGTGCGTCTCCTTTCAAATAAAGGTATTTAGAGAACACGTACTCATTATGCACGTGTTGACGGAATTATTACATTTCTTTAGTATAATCAGATGAGTATTTATTGAATACTTGTTAAATGGAAATTGGATAAAGGGCTTAAAGGACACTTTTTATAATTATTGCTATTAACTACTTTTTACATTATTTTCTTTTTCGTTTCAGAATTCTTTTAAAAAATATTTAAAATGGTTTATAAGTTCTTTTCACATATAACGCTTGTATTTATATCTCACCATCAAAATAATAGCAAATAATTCTAATGTCCATTAATGTTAAAACATTAAATGAAATGGAGAATTAAGGAAACAAAAGTTGAAATTAATGACGAATAAAACAAAACTTAACATACAAACACGCACATGCTGAGTCGCCTTATAATACCAACACTGTGAATGACTTAACATAAAAATTACTTATTTTCATAAAAACGCCCTTTTATTATCCGGCTATAAAAGAAAAAATTTACTAAACTTTATAAAGCAGACGAATATAAAATTACAATACAAAAGTGTTTGGGAAATAAAAGAGAATTATTTGCAAATGGAAACTATATATTTCCAAAAAAAAGGAGTGTGAGATAAATTCTTCAAAAATGTACTTAAAGTTTGGCAAAATTATGAGGGAAGTGCATGGAAAGTGTTATTAACACCATGGTGTGTTCAAAAAAACAGTCGGTATCAAAAACTCCTCTTTCACATCATACATACTTAATTTCATATTTCTAGATTCAATATTATAGAAAATTCAAAAAGTAAATTTTGAAAAACGAAAAAGTACCAAAAAGTTAACTTTTTCGATTCTCACCTAATTCCTAATTTAAATTTTCTAGGTTTAATATTATAGAATATTCAAAAAGTACCAAAATGTTACCTTTTATGGGTTCTCACCTAATTTAAACTCCACATACTTAATTTATTATTTCTTAGTTCAATATTATAGAAAATTCTAAAAATATCTTTTAATCTTTTTTATCTCGCCTAATTCCGACTCTACTTACTTAATTTCATGTTTCTAGGTTCAATATTGAAGAAAATTCAAAAAGTACTTTTTGTAGAACGAAAAAGTACCAAAAAATCCCCTTTGATGTGTTCTTGTCTAATCCGCACTCTACATACTTAATTTCATATATCTAAGTTCATTATTATAGAAATCTCAAGAAGTACCTTTTGAAAAACCAAAAAGTACCAAAAACTTTCCTTTTATGTGTTCTCATCTAATTCTGAATCTACATGTAACGGATTTTTCTCATATCTTTGTTATTTATAGACCGATTTTGGTGATTTTAAATAGCGATTTTCCCGAAAGCATATCCAACGGAACTATTGAAAATTCTTCTAAAAGCTGATTTCAACAAACATACCGACGGATAGACAGACAGACAGAAAGACATGGCTTAATCGACTACGCTATCTATAAGGATCCAGAATATATATACTTTATAGGGTCGGAAAATTATATTATAGAAATTACAAACTTACATATACCCATCTAACGTTGCCCCCTGGGGCATGTTGGTGAAACCTCCACCTTTTTGTTACTGCAATCCCGGGGAATAATACCTCTGGTTTGGCCAGGACTAAAAAATGGTTACAGTCTACTGCCTGGCTTTGTCCTTGTATAGATTGAAAGATGTCAAACCAGAGCACCGCATAATCTAATACTACGGGTGCCCAGTTGCCAGGAGGACTATGTCCTGGATGGTCATTTGGTTGAGGTTCCTTCGGGATCCACGTAGTGGCTGTGTTTAAAACTCAAATTCGCGAGAAGATTAACTTGTGGTTAAAATACTGATGTAAGGTAAAGTCAATATTTCGTGATAAGTTCGGTGCTATTGCCGAAACAACAAATATGCCACAGACTGTGGGACTAATCATTGGAAATTAGTTGGTATTAATTATATGTGGTATTCCCTTATGAATGTGTCGTATAAATGAGTTGTGTGCTGGGTTGTATAATGATTAATAAAAGGTATCGTATATAAATGATACCACTGAATTTTACTTCCTTGTCCAGATATGTTGAGAGCATATTCATATCAAAATTACCACAGTGAGTCCCTGTGAGTAAGAACAAAGTCCTCGTCTTATTTGATGGATTCGTTCTTCGGTCCACCGGTTACGTCTCTAGGTGCTGTTGCCGAATCAACAAAGGCCATCACATCTGCGTGGTTGTAAACGGAAGTGATGTTTTTACATCTCGAAAGTTAAGCAACGGGGCAGCAATGTTTAGAGATTATATAGCTCGCCCAATTCATGTACAAAAATTGCTAACTTAGTTCTTCATTGCAGGATTCAGGGGCGATGGTAGACCGTTGTTCAAGTCTACCCAGTTGATGAATAAAGATGAATATCTATCTATCTATCTATCTATCTATCTATCTATCTATCTATCTATCTATCTATCTATCTATCTATCTATCTATTTATCTATCTGTCTATCTATCTATCTATCTATCTATCTATCTATCTATCTATCTATCTATCTATCTATCTATCTATCTATCTATCTATCTATCTATCTATCTATCTATCTATCTATCTATCTATCTATCTATCTATCTATCTATCTATCTATCTATCTATCTATCTATCTATCTATCTATCTATCTATCTATCTATCTATCTATCTATCTATCTATCTATCTATCTATCTATCCATCTGTCTATCTATCTATCTATCTATCTATCTATCTATCTATCTATCTATCTATCTATCTATCTATCTATCTATCTATCTATTTATCTATCCATCTACCTATCTGCCTATACGCAACTGCTTTCATCAGAGTAACCATATTGTATTCTTTTGCAAATGTTAAGTTATGGAAAAGCCACTTTGTTTACTAGGGATGTGGACCCTTGAATGAAATCATTATTTACCTTGAATAAATAAAAACTCATTTGATTCTTTATTGGTTTTCATAATTGTTTTATTTTTGGAATAATAATTGTGTTGTTGTTGTTGTTTGTATTTAATTATTATTTAATTATTTTATTACATTTAATTCATATTTCAATTAACTTTAATATTTAATATTATATTATATTGTTTGTTTGGGGGATTTTGTGTGTATGTTTTAAATGTGTGTATGTATGTTTTTTTATTTTTATTTTTTTTTAATGTACTTAGTTAATTAATTAGATATTTGCACTTAATTATATTAAATATTTTTAATTTTTTGTTGTTGTTGTAGCTATGTTATTTGTTGTCATATAAAAAATAATACAATTGATATAAATACAACTATAAAAATGTCTTAATTTTTTTCACTTTGCAATTTGTGTTTACAATATAATTGATTGTATATAAAAAATTATTTTAAATAAAAAATATATTTAAAATTTAAAAATGGCATCTTAAAAAAACTAATTGAATTTATATATACATTTAGTATTATATTTAACACTTAATAGTAGAAAAACTAAAAGTTTATATAATGTATATGAAATTAATATAAATAATTACTAATTAATAGTTATTAATTTTGTTTATTATTTATTAATTTATTGGTTGGTTGGTTTGTTTGTTTTGCTTTGGAATTTAATTATTTTTTTAGTTTATGTCTAAAAATGTCTAAAAAAATAAATGATTTTTTTAATTAATTGGTTTTTAAAGATAAATAGCTTAAAATTGTATTAAAATTAATAAATGTAAAATATTATACATTGTCAAAATAAATAAAGTAAAGTAAAGAATTTATAAGAAATTTCTGGTGCAATTTATTTAGGTTTTCTTTTGCTTAATATTTTGAACTTTTTGGTAAAATTTTGTTTAACTAAAAAGTTATGGGTTTGTTTAGGTAAAAGCTTTTTCTAATAAAAAATATAAAATTTATTAAAATTTTTGTTAGTTTGTTATGAAAAAACATCGAGATTTTTGGGGGGAAAATATTAAAAAAAAACTAAATTTAAATTTTTTATTTACAGTTTAATTTTTAAGAAAATTTTGATTTTAGTTTTAAGAATTTTGTTTAAGCTTTTTTTTTAGGTTTGTTAAATTTTATAGAGTTTTCTTATTATTTTCAATTAAATGCAATGAGATACGTTTGTTTTTATTATTTTTAATTTCTCTTCACATTTTTTTAAGTTTTCTTGTTTATTTGGTGTTTTTTATATTTAATATATATATTTTTGAAATATACAGTTGTTTTGTTATAAATAATTTTATATGTTTTTTTTTGGCTTTAGTGCAGGGTTTTATTATTATTAATATTTAATTTTCTATACACATTTTTTTTTAATATTTTTTGTAATTCATTATAAATTCAAGCAATCTCTCTATTAAGCAAATTACACATTTATAACTAGTGACTATTCAGTGGTAATAATGATAGAAATTTCGACATTTTAAAAGCTTTTAAAGACTAAAGGATAACTTATTTACATTTATGGGAAAAAGTTGAGTTTATTTAATACAAAGAGATTTTAATTAGGGATCTTAATAAAAAAAACTCTTTTGAGAATGCTTTTTAAAAAGCTTTACTATAAAAAAGCCTTTTTGAAAGGCTTTTGTAAACTTTTTTTAATTAAAAAGCTTTTAGTGAACACTTTTTAATAAAAACGTTTTAATTAAACGCTTTTTAATAAAAAAGCTTTTTAGTGAACAATTTTTAACAAATAAGATTAAAGAAGAGCATTAATTTATACAAAAGCTTTTTAATATTAGCTTTCTAATGAATCAAACTTTTTCAGAATGTTGTAATTAATACATTTTTTGAAGTTTTTTTTCCATAAGCTTTTAAATAGAAAAACGTAAAAAAGAAAAATGTTAAATAGAAAAACGTTGATTATAAAGCTTTTAAAACAAAAACTTTTTTCAAATGCTTTTAGATGAAAATTGCTTAAAAAGTTTTTAAACAAAAAATTACTTTTCTAATGAAATTTTCTAATAAAGAAAACTTTATCAAAAGAAAACTTTTGATAAATATCATTCAAAGAAATGCTTTTGAGAAAACTTTTAGATACGAGTTTTTTTTTTTTGAATCTTTAAAAAAAAAGTGTTCTTAAAAAGCTTCTTAATAAAAAGACTTTCGATAAATAAAATAAAAAGACTTTTAAATCAGAAAGTTTCTAATTAAAAAGTTCTTTGAGACTTTAAAACACTTTAATACATAAAGGCTTTTAAGTGAAATGTTTTCTTGTAAAACTTTTGATTTTGTGTATGAATGAATTTTATTATGCTTTTTCGCGTTACTCGGAAACTTGTTTTGTTAGGGGCGGTCAAAAACTTTTGAATTTGTGTGCGAGAGAAAGTGAAAAAATATCAATCATTATATTTTTGCCTCCTTTTCAAAAGTTTTGCAAGAAAACTTTAAAAGAGAACTAAGATAAGTTTCTCAACAAAAGTTTACTTCCATGGGCTGGCACTAAGAAGGCTTTTAAATGAGAGCTTTTTAAGAATAGTTTAAGACAGCTTTTAAACAAAGAAGACAGCTTTAAACAAAACTTCTAAATTAAAAGGCTTTTAAGTCAAGCTTTTAAACAAAAAAGTGTTTTATGAAAACTTCTAAATTTAAAGGCTTCTGAGTCAAATTTGAAACCAAAAAGTTTTTAAATAAAAAAACCTTTTTGTAAAAACATTTTAAATAAAAATAAGTTTTTTTTAATAAAAAAGGCTTTTAGGAAGCTTTTAGTTAAAAAAATCTTCCCAAGGAAACTTTTGAAAAAAATGTTTAATAAAATTAATTAATGTTCTGTAAACTTTTGACCTTAAAAGCTTTATAAAATGACAATATTCTACCACTTTTTTTTCTTTATAATTTCATAACGTTTATAACGTTTTTTTCCTTTTTTCTCTTATTTTTAACATCTAATACCTACATTTATGCTAAACTTTGATTTTAAATTACTAACTTGTTATCGTGTATTTTTTTTCTTGGCTTAAATTAATTTTAAAATTTCTTTCATTCCAAATTTAGTTTTCATTTTTATTCTTACTAATTTTATGCAATTTTTAGGTAAATTTTGAAAATTTCAAAAATATTTCTATTTATATATATATATTTTGATATATTAGATATGTAACTACTACAACTAATTTAATAAACATTTAAATATAAGACTTAGCCAAAGGAAAAAAGGAAATAAATGAAAATAATTTCAATTTACATACAGAGTCTAGCCCTAAAAAAATTACATTAATTTAGAAAATCCGTTTTTTTTACTTTTGGTTTTTTAATTTAACTATTTACATCAAGGTTTGTTGTCATTAGAAAATATCTGCTATTAACGCGTTTATTTTATTTCTTTTTCCATTGTTTTAAAAATAATCCATTTGTGGTGCATCCAAGGCTGAGTGCATGGTTAGAGTGACACCACGATTAATACTAACAGCTGGATAGAAGACACCATATAAATCACGAAACGCTATAGAACCTTGAGGCATGCCATTAACCAGAAAACTTAAAGTGTGTCTTTCTAAATTGAGTAAAACACCAATGGTGCTGCCAGTGCTAATGCCACCCTCAACGCGTCTTTCATGCACTGAATTATGTTGGAACCAAGAACGTTGACGATCAATGTACATGGCAAATGATTTTTCATCTTTACCTGCAAATAAAAAAAAAAAAAATGAAAAAGAAAATTATATAAAGAAGGATTAGTTTTTTTTTGTTCTTCTTTAGTTTTAAATATTGCACAGTATAAAATATAAATGAAACTCTTGAAAGTAAGCAGGAAAAAGTAATATGAAAAAAGCTTTATATTTAAAAGCTTTTAATTTTTTTCTAAAAAGTAACAAAAAAAAGTTTTTTAATTTTCTTTAGCTACTCGCTAAAGAATAGAAAAAAATTGTTTGTCTTATATTTTTGTTAATGGATTTTCAATAAAATAATAATATAGAGGAAACAAAAGAAATTAAAAATGGCGACAAAAAAACTTTTCTATCGTTTTATTTAAGTATCAATAGAGGAAGTACAAATTCTGTTGAAAAAATGGTTTTAAAAACGTGATGGCACCTTCTTTTGTTTTAAAACTTTTATTTCTTTCATAGGTTTTTCAACATATTGATTATAAATGGAAAACTTTTAACTGAAGTAATGCCAATATATTACCAACCAACCCCCCCCCCCCCCCCCCCGGGGTTATGCTTCCTTTTTGACAGATCCCATCTTGGTGTTTTGCAATCCGGGGTATAGAGGTGCTTCCAGTAACTTCAGTCTGCCAGGACTATAAACTGGTGATGTCACTTCACTCCTCGACTTGTCCTTGGTATGATTTGACATTTGGTCTAACCAGAGAACGACACAATCTGGTACTACGGCTGTTCAGCTGTAGTTTAAACCCAAATTCGCGAGAAGATTAAGTGGCGGCTAAAAGACTGATGTAAAGTAAAGTCAATATTTCGGGAAAGTTCGGTGCAGTTGCCGAAGACAACAGATACACCATAGGAGAATGGCTGTGAAGGAAACGAAGGTCCTCTCTGTCAGAGAACATAATGTTATGTTGACCAAACAGTTCCTCCTTGGATGTCATCGGAGGAGTCATCCCAATTTTAACATCACACAGTTGGATACTCCCCCGAGGCATGTCAGGAAAGATCTTCGTATATACGAGAAAAACATATGCAGATATGTGCAGGATCCACTGGATCAGTCCTCGTATTCGGCAACTTTGAACGATATTCATAGAGACGCCATAAATTCTGCGGTAGCAGGATACAGCATGAATGTCGTACTTGGAGGTCGCCTAGGCTCAATGCCTACTGGTCACGTATAGACCGTGCCGTTCCCAACGAATGTCTTGCATGTGGTCAGGACCCTCATGACACCCGCCATTCATTCAACTGCTCAGCCAACCCTACTTCACTCTGTCCAATTGTTGAAGTAGCTCATATTATGGCCTGGGCATTGAGTAGAACCCAAACTAGCTGTTTTAGCTGTTACAACAACAACTGTGGAATTAACCGTTGAAAATGAGTTGATGTCAATTGTATATGATACGGGAGGAATGTAGAGGTATGCGGACCTTACTCCACCCGTATACCATTAAATTAAATTTATAAATTATAAATTCCTTGTCTAAGTACGTTCAGAGTAAACTTTGTTCATACTAGAATAAGAACAAAGTCTTAGCTTATATGTCGGATTCGTACTTTGGTCTACAGGTGACGTCTTCAGGTGTTATTGCCGACTCAACAGAGGTCATTCCATCTGCGTGGTTGTAAACGGAAGTGATGTTTTGCATCTCGGAAGTTAAGCAACGGGGCAGCAATGCTCAGAGATTATAGAAGATCAAGTACTTGAGCAATATGCTTTTACATGGACCGGACAATCCATGTACAAAAATTGCGACATGCGTTACAGTAAAATTAGACAAATAGCTATTTCGCTCACAAATACTTTGTCAACAATACTTGTCCAGCAACACTTTTCAACAATATCCTCCGATAAGCCCCACAAAAACAGTGTGAAACCTGACCGTAAGTGATAAAAGAGAAACAGCTTCATCAACTTAAAGTTTCATCTCTATAGCTGAAATTAATTGTGTGACAATAAACGCCTCACACCTCTCCTGCTCTCCTGCCAATCCCCCAAGAGATAATATCAAAAAAAACTAGCTAAAGAAACACATTTCGATTTTTCGACTACAAAAAAAGCCAAAAAGGCGTGACAAACACTTTGCAAACAAAAAAGAAACTTCTATTCAATACAAACAACGACAACAACAACAGCAATGAATTCTAAAGTTTGGCAAGTGAACACAAAGTATTGTTAACAAATGAAAATTGAAAAGCGAAGAAAAACAATAAGAACAAAAAATATTTGGCCAATTTCGATTTCGAAAGAGAAAAATAAAATCAAGAAAAACTTTCGCTGTTTGTATTTAAAGAAATTTTCCAGAGAGAGCTGTTGCGCTTTTATATGCAGTAGTGTTAGCTAGGAGTCTGTGACTATGAGATAAAATTTGCCAATTTTATAATAGCAACAACAACAAAGGAAACGGAAGTTTTTTTGTTTCTTTTAAAATACATTCCAAATTTAGTTGATATAAAGTTATTTGAAAAGAATTAACTGAAATATTTTGTAAAGTTAAATAAATATTGAAAGCTCATGAGTGCAAGTATAACAAAAAGTTATTTTTCATTATGCGCATTTAAATAGATTGATAAGTTAAATTTTTCTATCTTAATCAACTGTTTTTTTTTTCCTATTGGGTATAAGAATTAGTTTAGAATGTCAGCTCGAAAGTTAATATGATTCTTTTAAATTTAATATGATGCTTTTTAGCAAAAAACTTTTCAGGGAATAAAAAAGCACTTTTTAGAATGATTTTTTTTTAAGATAAAGTTTTGTAGTAAAACTCTACAAATATAAACTTATTTTTATAAAGCTTTAAAAAGCATTAATGGAATTCTTAAGCAAATTACAACTTAAAAAGTTTTTTTATGTAGAACTGTAAGCTTTTGACAAAATATTTATAAAAGTGCTTTTATAAAATAAAAGCTTTTGGTAAGATAATAAGTAAAAAAATACATTATAAACAAATATAAACTTTCGAAAGCTTTCAAAGGTAAAAGTTTTGCAAAACGTAGTTAATAAATAAGTTAGTTAGTTAGTTAGTTAGTTAGTTAGATAGTTAGTTAGTTTGTTAGTTTGTTATTAGGCACACATAATTTGAAGATATATCTACAGAGAGATGAACCTCCTGGTACCACATTGACACAATTTTCAGCAACATCCGTTGTTAAAGTATATGTGTATATACGGACGACAACACTACAACACAGAAATGCCACACGTGATAAGCCCACTATTTACAATCCGGTGATTAGGGCAACTGATTGCTGCAATGTCGCCAAAATTGGGTTGTCAACATTACATAGTGTTAGTAGTTGTATATACTTTGACAAAGCATTTTATTAAAGCATTTGGTGTCAATTTGGTACCAGCGGTGTATATTTTTTTTTTCCCTTTGTGTATTTATTCTATCGCTACTATTGTGTGCTACTTTCAGCAGAGCCTCAAAACCGAAGGCATATTATTTCAGATAACTTTTCTTCAAAATTTAAAAAACGTTATAACTTGATATATAATGTGAACACAAAGAAAAAAACATTTTAGATAAATTTTTCGTAAATATTTTCTAACTGTGAAAACTTTTCCTACACAAACATTTCTACACCATTTGACACGTGTTAAAGTAGCTCATCACAAGTTTTCAAATTAAAATTTCATAAGACACTGCAGTTAAAAATACAAAACTTTGTTTATGCTGCTGGTATGTACATACATATGTACGTAAATATTTAAGAATTAGTGGTATGTATTTCTAGCAACATAACACCTTTTTACTCCACCCACGTAATTGACACTGACACTAAAATGTTGAAAAGTTTTACGTTTGCGCTACTTAATGCTAAAAGTTAACTGAACAGTGGCAGGAGATGATTCCCAGTTGGTTTAAACATTTTTATAGAATGATTGAAAATTTTTTTATTATTATTTATTAAAAAAAGAAAGAGGCAACTCAAGTTATTAATATTAGATATTTGAGCAAATAACTAAATACATTATAGTTATGTTAATATAGCTTACATCCATTACTTAATGCTTTCTAGGCCACTGTGCAATATTTAACTGAAAATATGTTTTTCTTTTTTTTCAAATCTAACTTTTTATTAAGCTTTGTTAGACACTACCACCCTAAAACCTCTCTCTATCCTTAGATTTTCTTAGACATTATGAACGTGATGACTTGTTGTTTTGGCTTATTCTACTAGCAAGTCACTTTTTTGTTTCTTTGCTGCTGTTACGTGTTTCGCGTTATTGTTCTACACAATCTCATAAAAAATATTTGTTACAAGCAAAACTTTTCGCTTTTCCTGTCGTTTATTTTAAACTAGCACATACAATGTATTACAAAATATGTACATATTTATGCATCTGTGTATGTGTGTGTGTGAATATTGGGGGCATGTATCTTATAAGTTAATATCATGTTCATATTGCATGTGTTGTCACAGTTTGGTGTCTAATATTTTGGAGTTTTATAAAGTATAAGTAAGTAGCAGAAGTAGTAGTTTAGTTAGCTGCTGTTTTTTAGTTTTTCAAAACCATCATGTTTAACTTTAAAAAAAGTTTTTCGCCAGACAATGTTTAGTGTTATCTGGCTAATACTTTATTCTTTAGCTACATTCTACCACTAACACTCGTACTTTTGCTATAGTTTATTACGCGATACTAAGATTCTTAGAAAGTCACACATACTAAGTTTTGGTATAAAGTTAATGATACTTTGTTGTTATTTTGTTGCATTTTAAATAGTTTTATTATTTTGCTATTTAGTTAGAGGGGAATGAGTTGCGTATGTGCTGATGCTGACAATGCACATCGCCGAGATTTCAATCGATGTCCCTGTATTTATGCTGTAATTGATTCATGATTTCTACAATTTATATGACCAAAACTCCAAAGAAAATTTATAAAAAATTTTGATCTAATTTAACAGAAAACTAAAAAATGAAAATGGTTTCGTATTAAAAGCATATAATTGTTGAAAAGTATAATAAGCTCCTAAAAATAGCTTTTAAAAATATTGAACCTTTTATTCTCAAAAAATAAACTTAATAGTGGAAAGCTTTTTATAACCTATTACTTTAGGAAACTTTTAAAAATAAACTACTGGGCATAGAATGTTATTGTATTATCTATGATACTGGGTTTTGTTGGAAAGCTTTCAAACGCAAAACTTTTAGGAAAAATTGATAACGTTTTTTTAAAAAATTAAGTTAATAGTGGAAAGCTAAATTAAACCTATAACTTAAGGGAATTAAACGGAATTATTTACTTTTTATATAAACTATTGAATGAAAGCTTTAAAATATAAAACTTTAAGAAAAAAGTTTATAAAACTCAAGCTTTTTTAATAAAATAAAGATTTTTAAAACAGCTTTTTAAGATTTTTATGAAAGGTTGTTAAAAAGATAAGCTCTTTGATAAATGCTATAAAAATAGAAAGCTTTTAAAGCTTACAAACTTTGTGTTTATGTTTGTGATAAAACTATTAAAAAGTAAAAGCTTTATATAATCTTTACAATCAACAAGATAAAGCTATTTATTTTTTAAACCTTTATAATAACTAAAGCTTTTAAACAAAACAATCTTTTTATACAAAAGCTTTAATTTGCTAAATAATTAAATTGAAACTAAGTACTTGAGCATGTTAAAAATTCTTTAGGAAATAATTTGACAAAGCTTTTTATCTGCTTACATTCAAAGAAATTCTCTTTGTTAAAGTACTAAATACTTTAAGATTTCTTTCAATCCAGAAATTACAAAGTTTACTAAAGTCTATCGAGTTGTCTATAGTCTTTGAAATAGACGTTGATTAGTCGATTAAGTATTATATAAATTTGTCTATATCTACACGCCAATATATGGACTAGTCTATTGAATAGTCTATTTCATAGAGTTATCTATGAACTATGTCTGAAAGTACTTAGGATAATGTGGAGTTACTGAAACTTTTTTAATGGTTATTTAATTTTATAAATTTAAGTTTTTTTTCATAGATTTATTTCAAGACAATGTTGTTTTTTCATATTCTCTGATTCATTACTTATGATGCCTGACAACCAATTTATATTAAAACTTGCTAAAGAAATTACAATACCTGTTGACCAGCTTCTAACAAAGAAGCTATAAATCTCAACAAAAAAAGGAAAAATTTTCTAAGAAGAATATTTCTACATAAAATACAAAGAGCCACAGACCGCAGAGTTTTTTTCTACAGTAATAAATACTCTTGTACTACTATTCATAGCTATTATTTCTATAACTTGCAAAGTAAGCTAATACTTCTTTTTACAACTATCCTTTTTGCCTGCATACTTAAAGAAAAAATATTACATAATAAAAAGAACTATTGACAACAATTGACTACTTACCCAACATTTTATTACGATTAACATCGATGCGTGCCACACCAAAGGCGGGATCTGTATCAGCTGTATAATTGTCAATGGTAAATTCCCAATAGTGTATGCCACGTGAAAAACCCACAGAACCCAATGCAACGCGATGTTCCCAGCCTTCGACGGAGACAGTTGAATTGTTATTGCTAAAGATGAGACCAGAACCAGGACCACCGCTTAAAACCGGATCAAATGTAAACCAGGCAACTGTAAATATAGGAAAAAATTAAAAAAAAAAATAGAAACTTGAAAAATGTAATATAAATACTGGGAAATAAGTAAATATCCTTGACTGTGAAAAATAAACTCTCTATAAACCACAACTTGTTGTGTAGTCTATATGAAAGAGATAACAAAATAAAAAAAACCGAAGAAAATAATAACAAAATCTACATTTAACAGGAAGGACATACAAATAAGCTTTGTTTGGCCAATATGAAGGAAATTCAATTTGATTGCATTTCCTTGTTATGCTTTGTAATATTTTCCTTTCATCTTGAAATTCTACTACTTTTTTAGTTTTTGTTGTAGTGTTTTTTTTAGTCCTGTTTTAGTTGCAAATGTGTTTGTATGTGGTTTGCTGTTGTTATGATGTTATTGTCTGCACCGCAAAGTATACTTTAGGTTTTGTAAAATCTTGTTTTCTTCTGTTATAGGAGAAGTTAGCAGAGACTTTATTTACCCAGCAGTTCTACAACGAGTCAATTTAACTTTCCTTCCAGATCGGATGAAGTAAGTATAATATACCTGATTCAAGCACGAATCAATCAAGAACATAATTTAGATGATAACTAACGACGACTAACAATAACTAACTAAGTAACTAACTAACTAACTAACTAACTAACTAACTAACTAACATACTAACTATCTATCTATCTATCTATCTATCTATCTATCTATCTATCTATCTATCTATCTATCTATCTATCTATCTATCTATCTATCTATCTATCTATCTATCTATCTATCTATCTGTCTGTCTGTCTGTCTGTCTATCTATCTATCTATCTATCTATCTATCTATCTATCTATCTATCTATCTATATATCCATCTATCTACTTATTGGTATACAAAATTTCACTTTAAGTTTAAACAATCCCCAAGAAAATATTCTTTACGTGGAATTATTAAACTTTATAATACAAAATAATATATTCAACAGCAATACTCGCAAATGCACTGTATTAGAATCCTGTTATAGACTTATATATAAAACATAATTTATTATTCATACATTCAAATAAAATGTACACACTCTACTCTTCACTTACCCTAAATTCTCCACCGCTGCCATCGTCTAATTCTAAAACGTAACCCTCAACAAATGAATGATTTGGCGCCTGCCACGCCACGGTAACTGAATTATTTTCCGCTGAACAATCTTGTGGTATAATTGCAGGAGGTTGTGGAGCTGTAGTTATTATGTAGTATTTGTATTTTTATATCAATTTAGTGTTTTTTTTCCATTTACATTCCAAGGAAAAAAGGAGAAATATTAGAAATTTGTATTGTTCACACACAAACACACACGTAAAGGAAATGGAAGAAAAATAAACAATAATATTGTTGTTATTTAGCATAAATGTAAATTTTGTAATAAATTATATAGAAGTTTTTGTTATTGTGGTTTTTTTTTTATAAAGTAAGTATATGTAGTATTTGTGTGTTAAAGTGTAAGTTTATGTTTTTAGTTTAAATATTAGTAAATGTAAATTCAAGTATTTAACATTTTAACTACAATGATACAGTTTAATTATTATGACTTAAGGGTATAATAAACAATAAATTATAAATACTAAAAGAAAAGAAAAATGATTATATGTATATATTTTATGAAAAATAAAAAAATAACATAAAAATAGAAAAACCAATCCTTGTTGAAAGAAATAGGAAATTTAAAGAACATAAAGGAATAAGAATAACACCAAGTTTAAACAATGAACTTAAGAAACCATTAAATAATAGGAAACGGAACTTAGGTGTAATAATATCAAGAGAAACGAACAAAAATAAAAACTGTAACAACAACAACATTAACACAGCAGGATCCTTTTTGTTTTGAAATGTATGTGTTGTGTAAAAGCTAAGTTGTTGTTTTAACCTTCCGTGTAGCCAGTAGCAAGTTCGAAAATTTACAAGTTATAGAAATTACTAAAGTAACCGGAAACCGGAAAAACGTACACCAACCAACCTTTAGAGTTGCTGTTTTGTTTTTCATTTTTTTACCAAATAATAATTACTTTTTTATGGCGTAAATGTCATATAAAACAAATAAATTTTTATCTAGAATGAAGTGTGTTTATTTAGAAAAGTATTGGGAAGGAGTTGGGAGTACTGATATGAATAAAATGTGGTTGGTATAAATAAAAGTAACAATAAAAGTAATTCTCATATATTAACATAAAAGGTTAGTAATACAAAAGTTGTAATATGCAAATGAAAAAGAAAGAACAAATTACATTAAATAGAAAATAATAATTATTATAAATATTTCCTATTCTTTTAAAAGCTTTTTCTTATCAGAAAATTAGATTTTTATGGAGAATCCATATTTAAACTCGTCCAGTCTTGACTAGAAATAATTTCCAAATTATTTCTTAAATCGAGGAATCTATTCATTACTTTAAGTTTTTATTTTGGTCTATCTGGATTGACTCTGGTTGGTTCGACTCTCTTCGTCAAAATATCTTTGTACAAGAAAACAACTTTTTTTTTTGTAAAAAAGCTTTTCCTTTGACTGAAGTTTTTTCTTTAAGTTTTTAGAAAAGCTTTTTTTATAGTAAATATTTCAAATCATTATTTTGGACTTCATGACTCTCTTAGGCAATATAGCACCAGTTATATAAGAAAACAAAGTTTAGTGCAAAAGACTTTATAAAAGTGGAGTGTTTTTAAAAACTTTAATGTTAATGGAAAAAGCTTTTCTATTGCAAAAAGTTGGGTGAAAATACCTTTTAGATAAATAAAGCTTTTTGTACAAATAAGAACTCTTGTGAAAAAATATTAAAAAAAGTAACTTTTATGGTGAATTTAATCTTAACTTTTTAATAAAAAGCTTATTAGGTTAATTTTTAATAAATTTTGTTATAAAATAATCTTTCTAGGGTTCTTAGTTTCTTAAGCTTTTTAAAAGAAAATTGATTTTATTTTTGGTTTATTATCAAAAAGCTTTTCGGCTAAACAGTTTAGAAAGCTTTTATTTATAAGTTCTTGGAAAAATATAAATTAAAAAAGCTTTTTTAATAAATAGAAACAAATTTTTAAGTTCAATTTTTTAAAAATTTTTATATAAATAAGTTTTTCGGATTATTAAGCTTTAAAAGACAAAAACATTTTTAAGGAAAATATTTATATTTTTTTAGCAAAAAGTTTTTCAGTTTGAAGTTTTAAGAGCGTTTGTTTATAAATTATGGGAAAAAGCATAGAAAAGCTTTTTTAATAAAAAGAAAATGTTATTTTAAGGTTAATTTTGATGAAAATAAGCTTTAAGACAAACATTTTAATACATATAAATTTTATTAGCAAAAAGCTTCTCATGTAATTTAGTTTAAAAGTTTTAAAGCTTTTATTTATAAATTCTTAAAAAAAAGCATAAAAAGCTTTTCAGGTAAACTAGTTCAAAAGCTTTTATTTATAAATAAATGGAAAAAACATAAAAAGCTTTTTAGGTAAACTAGTTTAAAAGCTTTTATTTGTAAATTATTGGAAAACAACATAAAAAGCTCTTTTAATAAAATTTTTTGATAAAAACATAAGCAAAACTTTAGGCTTAACCTTTTAAAAAACCAATTCATAAATTATTAAAAAAACATATAAAGCTTTTCTGGTAAACTAGTTTAAAAGCTTTTATTTATAAATTATTAAAAAAAACATATAAAGCTCTTTTAATAAAATTTTTTGATATAAACATAAGTAAAAGTTTAGGATTAACTTTTTAAAAACCATTTTTCATTTTGATGGAAAAAAACTTTTCAGGTAAACAAGAACACACAGGTGGACGGATTTACAGACAGACGGACATAGCTTTATCGAGCGGCAATTGAAACTTTGAGATGGGTGTAGAACCAATATTTTTGGATGTTACAAACATCCGCATAACAGAGGAGTAGGGTATAAGTAATAAGCTTTAAAAATATGTAAAACCAACACCAAATTATGTTTAGTAACAAATAAAGTTAAGTGCAAATAAATAAAATAACAAAAAAACACGATTCAAACAAGGATATTAAATTGAACAGCAACTATAAACTTAAAGTAAAACGAGCACAAAAACCATGATAAACGATTAGACACAAAAAAATTATGAATGAGAACACACAAATTTTATGAAGATGAATGAGTTATTAAAACAAATTAAACATTTAACAAATAGTGAACGAACCAGAAACATAAAAACAAAATTATTGCATTTTGAGAAAAAGAAAACATAACGAAACAAAACAAATTTGTGAAAAAAATTTAGTGAGAAAATATATTTTTTTTGAAGAAAAAAAAATAAGAAAATAATGCATACATGATATTGATTCATCGTAGTTAATTAATTTTCTAAATGCATTCATTTTCAGGGATATTGATGTTGAGGAGGATGAAGATGATGATTTATTGGATTTGGTGGAGCGTAATGTTGAGGTTTTATTATTTTCATTGAAATTGTACGACAATAAGCTGGTTGGCATTGATGATGGTATTGATATTATTCCCGAATTAGCTGAAGAAGGTGGTGGTGTTGTTGTTGTTGTAGTTGTCATTGTTGTATTGTCTAATAATGAAGTATTGATGACTGTATTTGTGGATAGTATGGATGTGGTAAATGTTGTATTGCTGATTAAATGATCATCTAGCATCTCACCTGCTGGTAATCTTTCATCGCCATCTTTAGCAGCTATAAAAGCGGATTATGATTTTTATTTTGTTTATTATATAATACATAATTTGATGAAAATTGATTTGATTTAATGTTTGATGATGTAACAAATTTTGATTTCATTATTTAAGTTTGATTTTTTTTTAAAGCAGCATGTATTTGTTGTTAAAGAAAATGAAAATAAAGAGGTAGAAATATTGTGAATTTTTTTATTTATGTTATTTTAATGTTACATATACATACATATATAAATATAGTTAATTTAATTTTTTTTGGAAAAAATTGTGGTTGTTTTTCTTTTATAGAATTTTTTTACTTTTAGTTTTTGTTTTGTTTGGTGTACAAAGTAAAACAAATTTTCTAAACACTTTGTGGTTTTATAATTTATGGTCTTGATTAACACCATTTCCGGCTGAAGTTAAAAATTTGAAGAAAAATATCTGCTTAAAAATGTATATATTATGCGCCATAAGTTTTCTGCTGAAAATAATAATTTCGAATGAAAAGTGATTTATTTCTAGAACATTTTTGGTTATAGAGCTTTTTCAATGAACTTTTTTATTTGGAAGTTTAAAAAAGCTTATTTGCTAATCACAGCACACGTGATGGAAAAAGCTACTGATATCCATCCCTGATATTTGTTTCCTAAGTGCTGATGAAATATGCGATTCCTGATGAAAAGAAACCTATTTCTGATGAAATAGTAAAACTTCTTGGGAATAAAGCTTTTTCTAGTTAAAATTTAATTAAAACTTTTCTGAAAAAGCTTTTATTAGAATTTTGGGAAACATTTTTCTGATGAAAGAAGACGCTTTTAAAGAGAAAATATTTTTTCTGGGCTTCAGGTAAAAAGAAGCTTTTTGGCTAAAGAGGAGCTCTTCTGCTGAAGAAGTGCTGATAAAGTATACGATTCTAATGAAAAAAGCGTTTCTTATCGTAAATGGAAGCTTTTTTTGTTAATAAAACTTACAACAAGCATCTCTTTCCGATAAAAAGGAAGCTTTTCTTAGTAGAAGCTTTTCTTAATAAAGCTTTTAACTTTTTCTGGTCAAGGAGCATCATTTTTCGGTAAAAGGAAGCGTTTCTAAACTTTTTCTGGTCAAAGAGCATCTCTTTCGAGTAAAAGCAAGCTTTTCTTGGTAAAAGCTTTTTATGTTAATTAAGCTTTTACTTATGATAGAAGCTTCTAAAGAGTTTTAGATGAAATTAAAACTTTATATAGTAAATTTTTTGTATTTTTCTTTTCTTACAAAAACTTTTTGCTTTATAACTTTTTACACGGGAAATGGTGTTAATCGCTTTTAAATATTGCTGTTAAAAAATTGTGTTGATATTTATGTATGTATTCGAAAAAAAGAAAAAATCTTCTCACATTTCAACATAAATGTTTGTTACACAAAACAAACAATATTGAAATGATATTTTATTTTCGGTTTGTGTTGAAGAAAATAAAAAAAAAATAAAATCTAAATAGTAAAAGTGATTTGTCACAGCTGTGTGTAACATAAGCCAAAGTGGTTTTTAAGGCATCTTCCCAAATCACACACACACTTTAGATTAGTGTTAAAAAGGTATCACTCACATGTTGTAACTAACCAGTGACTAATTACAGAACATGATGAGATTTTAATGTTTAAACATAAATTTGAAAAAAAAAAAAATACTTTATATTATGGTTCTAGAACAGGGGAGTGTGTGTATCATTTGAAACCAAGATAAATGTTTAGTATTTAATATTTTTTACCTAACAAACCTACAAAATTTAGAAAAGTGTAAGTTAAAACTACTTTAGTGTTTGTGCAATATTACTTTAAAATTTTAATTAAAATTTATTACTTTCAATTTATTTCTATAATTAGGAGCTTCATTTAACATTTTCATTTATCTTTGTACTTACGTTTCATTTGTATAAAATTTAAATTATCAATCGCTCGTAAAACGGAAGCATCATCGAGGGTTAAATCGACTATGGGCGAAACTCGGGGTGCAGCATTTGTTACTTCCTGATGCCAAGTCATATCGGTGTTGGCTACGCGATTTATTAACATGGAACCAACCTGAAATTATATAATGTTATGTAAATTGTTAGGCTTTTAAAGCTTAATTGTATCTTAACTAATCTAAGCTTTAATTTTAAGTTTCTAGCTTTTACTTACATGGATTTGTATGTATGTAACACCTTTAAACATTAACAAAGCTTTTTAAAAAAGCTTTAAATTTAACTAAAATTTAAATTGTTTACTTTAAAAGCTTCAACTTCTAAACATTCCATGACCTCATGATTTAAAAAGCTTTAAATTTTTAATAATATGAAAAATTTCTTAAAAAGTTTAAAATTACAACATAGCTTTGACCTCTTGGCTAAAAAAGCTTAAAATTTTAACCAAGCTTTGACCCTATAAATTAAATACCTTTGAGTTTTAATCAAAAGTTCAAAAGTTTGAGACTGCAACTAAGCTTATGGATGTTAGTCAAACTTATTGAAAAGTTCTAAAATTTGAACTCTTAAAGCTTTGACTTTAAGCTGTCAAAGCTTTATAATTGTTGTTTTAGTAAACATTAAAATTTTTTCTTATTTTTTTAATAGTTTAGTAAAAAGTTTATAACTCTCATTTCCTTAATTACCTGTAAAAATGCAGCACTATCAGTCTCTTTTAATGCCTCAATACAAAATTGTATTAGACCCGTGGTTTGTTGTAATTTTCCAGTACAATTTGATTGTTGATCCTTTTGAAAAAAAAGAAAAATACAAAAAACATTTTTAATTAAATTAAAATAATTCAAAATCAATAGATCTTTTTTTTTTGTAAATATTTACCTTTAATATTCGTATTTTAGTATCTTTATCCATGCGTATTGCTTCTAATAAATATTCACGTCTATCATGTATGGCTTGTATTAGGGCTTCACATTGTGCGGCCACCAGTCTTTCAAATTCTATGCAGGATTCCTGTAAAAGAAATAACGTCACAAATGGTAGAAGAAAAAATACGTAAATGAAAATGGAAATCTAAAAATGTTTATCGAATAAAGCAACATAACAACATATATATACTCTACATTCTAAAGAATATGTCTACGAAGTTTTAGTTAAGATATCTTTGAATAATTGATATCAAATAATATAGTGACGGATGGACGGACGCCAAATCAAACAACGGACCCACATGGATTCAACTATATTGACAGACATTTACGAAGTTATTGAATACAAATTTGAATCAAATTAAAAACCTCATGACACACCTATACATATGTACATTATACATATGTATGTGTATCTTACCGATCTTACAGCTTTGGTGAAGTGTAAATAAAATTTAATTAAAAATATTGCTTCTTTCAGTTCACAGATTTTTTTATTTTGTTCTTTAAGAAAACGGAAATCTAACAAATCTTTATACTTTCCAGAAAAAAACATGGCGCCGTTTCTTTCAGATTTTTAATTTTATTCTTTTTTTAACTACAGGTAAATCAAAAGTAATTGTTGTAAGTTTATTAAAAAGAAAATGCAAAAAAAAAACTTAAAATACTTAAAGCAAATGTCTGGTCGGTAAAAGGTAATGCGAGACAAAAAACCCCATAAAGACTTTTTGCAAACAATTTGAGTTGTTCTTCTCATTTTGTGTACTTTTAACTTTAGTTGGAGAAATGTTTTCTATTGCTTTTTATGAAATAAAATGAAATAGAAGTAAAAAAGTAAAATTTAAGGTTACAAATTAAACGCTGGATATTTTTAACTTTTAAACTTAATTACAAGAGTTTGAAACTGTAAACTTAAAGCTCGATAAAGCTTTAAACTTTAGTTCCTTTTAATATTCCTTAAATAGGTAACACAGATTTATACACGTATTTTATCTAATTAAAAGCTTTATATACATATGTAGCTTTAAAGCTTGTCTGTATAACATAGAAATTACCACCACAAAAAGCTCACCTATTATAAGTCTCGCCACAAATTGATGAAATTAAACTTAATTAGTTTGACGTGTTTGAAACTCTAAACTTAAAGCTCTGTAAAGCTTTAAAGCTTTTTTCATGTCTAACTAATATTTATTAATAAAAAATAGGATAAAAGCTCTATATACATATGTAGCTTTTAAGCTTATCTGTACAACAAAGGTTTTACTATTAACACTTATATATATTAAACGATTATTCCATAAGAAGCTTTTCTATTATAAGTCTCGTCCAAGTAATGACGTTAGAAATTGTCGTGTTTAAAAGCAAAGCATTCTTGAAAATCGGCTGTTTACTTTTTGCCTTTTTACTCTCATTTCATCTGCATGATTTTTCTCTCAACTGGTTAAATAGTAGTCTTTATTGCTAATAAAGCTTTAAGCTCAAGCCTTTACCGCATGTCTAATGGTTCCACCGAGACCTTACAATAATAAATTCCATCACATTTTCAAGATATTTTCTTTCCAAGATTACAAAATTTGTGTAATGATTGCATAGGCGTGCGACATTCAAATCGTCAAAAAAACGTTGATCTTGTCGATTTCAGTAAATCATTGAATAAGACATGAATGAGAGCTCCTACTATCCATTTATCTAAAATCAAATCATGCTTAGCTGTTCGAAAGAGAGTCAAAGCATCCACTAATGTTTTACCACCAGGTTGGATCGTATTTATATTTTCTTTCGAATGTTCTCTTTCGAAACGAGAGTGAAGAGAGCCATCACTCTTGTGTCAAATTTGTAAGGCAAAGTGCCAAAAATAGACACTGTAACTGGAATCACAAGTAATCTGGTGGACACTTTAATAACAAATTTAAGTAAAAATTTTCATTGCCGTGCATTGTCAACTGTGGACCAGCATTCTGACTGTCACTTTGTAATCTATAGAGTGGCAGTTGAGTTACTGGTAGAACTAGCACATGTTAAAAAAGCTAGTAACCTGGGTAGCCCTTAGTGGTACATGAAATAGGCATTTCGGGAAAGTTTTTAAACATTTATGAGATCAGTCCATGTTTTCTCCAAGTAATCCTTAAATGTCTTTCAACGCTTCTAAACATGTTTATCATGAAACAATTGGGTAAGCCTTCAATCCAGATAAGGCCCGGCTTAATATAAAATAAATTTTATGTTATGTGATACTCAGAACTATGTGGTCGTATATAGCTATGTCTATTTACTTGGCATTTCATTTCTTAAGTGTCATTAAAATTAGATGTTTTCACAAGAAAAATACACACTCTAGTAGAAGAAAAGAGAAATATAAAACAAACAACTGTTTTTCTTAATTTTATGACTCAAAATACACTCTCGAGACTTAAACATTTACTTAATTAAAAAATTATAATTTAAAACTGTTTTACTTGAGAACGTTTCTTATTTATTTAGTTTTAACTTCAAGCTTTTGCAAACACAAAATTAATGATGAAAAATTTTAACTGAAACAATTAAAAAGTTTGTTTTGAGTGAAAAAACATTTGTTTGAGCAATGTTTTCAAAAAAATGCCTAAAGGATTAGGTTTTACTTTTTTGCTTTAGTTTTTCTGTTTAAAAAGACTTTGAGTAAAAAAATTAAAAAAGAAATATATATATATATATATATATATATATATATATATATATATATATATATATATATATATTATATATATATATATATTATATATATATATATATATATATATATATATATATATATATAATATATATATATATATATATATATTATATATATATATTATATATATATATATAATAAGAAAGTAAAACTTACCGTCACTTTATCACTCATGCCCTTTAGCCGTTGTATAAATTCTGTTGTTGAACGTGCCTTCTCTGACAATTGTTGCAGATTGTGTGAAAGTTCCGTCTGCAAAAGAAAATAAAAAAAGAATAAATATTAAAACTACAATAAGAATATAATGTACATTTTAAAAGATTAAAAGATATTTATAGAAATAAATATAAATTAAAGAAAGAAAAAAAAAACATAATGTCAGTTATAGTGACAAATTGCTTTAACAAATTCAAATAAAAAGAAAGTGTTTTCTTTTGTGATTTCTTTTTATGAAGTGTTAAAATAATGCTTTAAAACAGATTTTTTATTATTATTTGTTAGTATAATTTTTTTCTTGTATCCTTTTTGCAAATTTCCTTCCTTCCTGTTCAGTTTTTTTTTTGTTTTTTTAGTTATATGAGTCATGGGTTTCATGTTATTTTTGCGCCTCAACAAATTATAAAAAAAGTAACCACAAAAGCCCGGAGTCATAACAATAATGTTCTCTTTTGCTATTTTGTTCCTTTTCTTTTTTGAACAGCAGCAAATATTTTGAATAGGAACAATAAAAGGCGTGAAATGGAAACTTTGTTTTTTGTCTTTTTTTCGATGCGAACACAATTGTTGACAAATTAAACGAAAAAATAGCAAACGAATGAATTGTTGCCGGAAACTATAAAAATAAAGCGAATTTTAATGAAAATTCTAAAAGTTGTCATGTTAAATAAATGGACAAGATTTTACAAAAAGTTTTTTGTTAAATAGAATATGATCTCAGAACTTTGGGACACACATAACCTGTTATAAATAGATGAAGATCCCATAATATTAACAGCTTTCGTATGAAATCATTCCGAAACTCTTCATAAAGTGATGAGATTATAGGTGTCTGACAGGTATGTGCCGGTCCGGACCTTAATTATCTTTTAAAGTTTCCTTAATGTCTACACAGAGAATCTTTTGTTTCAACAACTACGTATTAATTGCATTGAATTGCTTTTCTACTAATGTGAAGGACACCACAACAAACCAACCTACATCCAAATATATGAACAGGATCCACAAAAAAACAAAAATACACAACTCAATGAAGCCAACAGACTCCCAAACATACGAAAAAAATACACAACGTAATAGAACCAAATACATCCACACACACATGTACACGGGATATCGCGAGTTGTTGTTGACTTTTTTCATGAATTGGGATCTCGCCGATATCTGGGGTCCTGTAAAAACTGATTTCAACAGACAAACATACGGACGGACCTTACCTGATCGACTCCGCTATCTATAAAGATCCAGAACATATATACTTTATATAGTCGGAAATTATATTATAAAAATTACAAACGGAATGACAAACCCATACCCTTCTCTCGAAGGTGTAGGGTACAACAAGTTTTCGAGTACAACCACTTCTTTTTAATATAATTCTGGACACGATTTGTCTACTAGTGCACAGCTACTCAAATCTAGATGCAGCACTACGAAACGTAACGCTGCCGGTGCAAACATTAGGTTTAAAATTAACGAGTTGTACCCTGGACTTATTTAAAACTGGTTCCAGAGAAATAGAGAATGCCACTCAATTATGCATCAATTCAGGGAACGGATGATCGGGTGAAGATATCGTTAACACAATTTTGTAATTTCTAAACCCAGAGAACATTTCTAAATTATGCCGCAGAATTTCTAGGATTTTAGATACCGTTTCCTCAAATATAGTTGTCTTTGAGCTGTTGAAACGGCCCAAACATGGCATTCTGTCAAACTTCAGAATACAACGTCTCAAAACCCAGATGTGATGAAGAAAATATGATTCAGATTTAGGCTCAAATATTTAGAAATTTATAAACTGACTTCCGGGTTTCGAAATTTGTTAATATTTTCTATAAATGTCATAGAATAGAACCTGCACGGAGGAAGAGGACGGCTATTCTATGCCGAAGTATGTTCTTTGCAGGAAGGGTGGCAGCCAATGGATAATATAAAAAAGAGAGAAACAAATAAAGTTTTAGTCTGCAATCAAATGAGGACAATAGTTTGGAAACCCACAAAAATTTCGTTGAGCTCCTATGCTCCTATGCAGGAACGACAGGAACTTATTATATATTATCAAATGAGTGTGAGTTTGCGCACCAGAGAAAGCAAGAGCAAATGCTAATGAGTGAGCTTTGTGCCGATAGTGGTTTTTAATCGATTTTTAAATTTGTTAGATAATTTTCACATAAAGATACGTGGTTTTCACTAACTTAAACACATTAAGCTAAAATATTTAAAATATTTTCCAAACAAATTTTAATGTTTAATTAACATTTTAATATTCAAAACAATTTTATTAAAATAATCACATCTCAGTGTTTAAAAAAATTTATCGATATTAAATAAAGAAAAATTCATAAACTTAATTAAAGAAATGTCTTAAACAAAAACACAATTCACTAACTAAAAATTAGATTTAAATAAACTCTTCCTCTATTGTTTCCTTTTTAATGGTTTTTTGCAAATTTTTCATTAAAATAAATTTTGTTTTTAAACAAAATAAAATAAAAGAAATCATTGTCTAAAACATACACCATTCAAAAGTTTTCTAAAATAATATTTTAAATTAATTCAGCAGCCGTAAGAACAGAGGTACAATCGAGCGACCTTATGGTCTCAAACCTTAATAAATGGGTATTAAAAAGCAGGCTTTAAATAAAAACAGGAAAATTTACAACATTGAACATGACAGGAAATGTTCTAAATACTACAGCAAAAATACTCACCATCAGACAACATTTGCCAGAAAGTGAGAGAACAGGTATGGAAAGTTAAGGGCACTAAAATCTAAAATGAATGAAACTAAACTTTGATTTTTAAAGATAGACCCCGATAACTCGAGATTCTTGATTAATTGAGAAGCGAAAATGCTTGCAGTTCCAGAAATTTTGTTTTTAAATATTTCCAAAAGCAATAAAACCTTTCAAATTTCCAACTCTGCTAAAGCAGAAACAGGAACGAAATAGACATTCGTACTTAGACAACATATTTCTCTTACAAACATCCTCATTAATATAAGTATGTATGTGGCAGCAAGCATATGTATGTTTGTGTGTTTGTATGTGTGGCAACAAATGCTGCGGGCCAAAAACATTATTATTGTAATTAAACAATTCATGTTGTTAGCAACACTTTTCTTCTCCATCTAGTCTACTTAATGCCACATACTCTCATCTATTGCGCTCTTTTACTCTTAAACAGAATTGTCTATGTCCCATTAAGGACAAAACAAACGCCCTCTTAAATACTTAGCAGTTTTAGAAAGAGTCCTGGTATCCTTTTTCAAACGTTGGCTGGCGACGTTAATTATGTGAGCAATCGCTTCCTAGCATTTAGTTTATTTGAATTTCTAAAACTAAAGAGAATTTCAATCATTACTTTAGTGATCTTAAGTGATCAATAATAATAATAATAATAATAATCACTTTAATTTTCTTGTACTCTTTAATCCTTTAGAAGGAATATTTTGCATAATCAGTGAAAGTAAATTAAAATTTCGAACACCTCGAATTACAGGGAATTACTTATAACCATACCTAGACTAAGGATTTATTTTCATACAAAACACACATACATACACATATATGTATTTGTTCTTCACAAAATTCAAGTACAAGGTTAGATAAAGGAAAGTATGTACAGAAGGATGGTTGGTTGTTGCACTTGAGGCTGTTTAAATTGATGTTGTTGCTATCATCTACATATTTTCCTAATGTTAGTCCTGTTGTTTGTTTATTTGTATATGTATGTGTTTGTTACCACCCCGTATTGTCCTGAACAACAAACAAATGAGGCAGCCGCATCAACATTGCCAGCAATAACAGTGTTAGCAACAACATAATTTAAATGGACATAAACTGTTTTCAAGCAATATATTGTATGAATACACAAGAAAGCTTCCATAACCCCACGAAAGTTTTAATATGACATTAAAAGCGGAGGCAGTCAACAACATTAAGGGGTGATGTTGACGGACAAGATTGAGTTTGGCATAATGTTAGAATAATGGTAATTGAAAAATAGCATTTCTCTAATAATAAGCATTGCTTAAGGATGTAAATCCTTAGAAAAACATGCTGTTTAGCTAATGACTACAACAAAGACTTAACATGGGTTGTGGTAATCTTGTTCCTTACGATTACCAAATGGGGTGGTGTTTTGAAATTAAAGAAATAAATTACAATATTTTGTAACCATTCAAAAAATAAATAAAAAGCGAGCTGATTATATTGCCAAAAAGATAATTCTGAATTTTAAGTTCAGTTATAGTTAAGTTTTAGTTCAGTTCTAGTTTAGTTCTAGTTCAGTTCTAGTTCAGTTCTAGTTCAGTTCTAGTTCAGTTCTAGTTCAGTTTTAGTTCAGTTCTAGTTCAGTTCTAGTTCAGTTCTAGTTCAGTTCTAGTTCAGTTCTAGTTCAGTTCTAGTTCAGTTTTAGTTCTGTTCTAGTTCAGTTCTAGTTCAGTTCTAGTTCAGTTCTAGTTCAAGTTCTAGTTCAGTTCTAAATTTTTTTTAAATAAAAAGAAATCAATTTTTTAAATCGCTATTAAACCTTTCAATATCTTGCAAATCAATACAGCTGGTCAAAATAAATAATAATCAGTTTTTAATATACATATGACTTTATAATTGAGTTACGAAACCGTTGTTTTACGCTGTCTGTCTTAAATGTCAATTTAACATACACTTTCCTTCTCAGTTAAAAATGACATTTTCTATTTTATTTTCCATGCACTTGCATTGGCAGCTAGTCACGTTTAATTTTACACATGTCTCATGTCATTGTATGAAAAACTGTCTAAGAAGTCAAGTGACAAGACGCTTTCAGTCAGAACAATTGCTGTTGACAGCGGTAGTAGTGTAAGAGTATCGAACGTGTTATGTGCCTCAAATGCATTATAAATTTATTGATATCACATTTGCACTAGTAAAGTAATAAGTTTTATTTTCACTAGCTATGAAACTAGTATATTTTAAACAGTAATACACAATTGGAAAAATGTCTTCTAAGATTCCTATATTTATTTTAATAACTTTAATAATACTTGGAATTTTAATCAGTATAACAAAAAGCAGTTTTTAATTTTAAATGCCTTGTATGTAAGTTTAAAAAGTTTTAAGCTTGTTTTTCTTTATTAAAAGGATTATCCGTTCGTAATTACTTTTGTGAAATATATTTATAAGTTCTTTGCATTGTTTTCAATTACTTCTTACTAAATAAACATAATTAAATTTAAAACTTTATAATATCTCTTACATATTCCCTTAATGTTTACCGCTTTCGCAAACAGAAGCCAGAAAAGAAATACGAAATTCTGCAGAAATTGTAACCGCTTAATTTAACTTTGCAATTAAGAAATTAACTCGACAAAGAAATAATGTTGTGGAAGTAGCAATAGCAACCAACAACACCCCAGCTACAGCAGCAGCGACACTTTGATGACTATAAATTAGTTTCATTCATACCGTTAAAAGTGTTATCGTCTTTCTCTCTATCTTCCTGCTCATTTATTTTATGGATTGTTGATGTCTTCTACAGCTACTGCTGCAACAATTGCTGATGAAAATTATAGCATCATTATAAACTATGACAATATCTCTTCATCAGCAAGAGAAAAAAGAATGTTGCAAGAAAAAAAAAATGCATTTACTAGTTTTATGACTACGACTTCTGCAAAAATTTGCAAAACTAAAAAAACTTTAAACAAATTAAAACAATATGCAACATAAAAAGTTTTTATATCTTTAACAGTTTTGTTTGTGCCACCAAAAAAACAATAAAAACTAAATGCTAACCTTCAAAATTGTTAATGTGCTGCGTCAGTGGAAGAATCTGCTCGCTTAGGCAGCTCCAGAAGACAAACTTAAACAAACTAGACTTGTTGCAAATGAAAACTTTTATTTAGGCTTTATGAAGCAAATGTCATGTAAGCATCTTTGCTGTTGAACGTATGCATGTGTTGCAAATTTTACCCAATTGACCAAATCATAAAAACTAGATGATGGTGCCTCCGCGACTGCAAATCACATTCTAAATAATTGTGTATGCATTCAATAGAATGGTCAACTGGGTTTTGTATTTGTGTGCAAGTGCTTTAACGTTTCTCCATATGCATAGAAACTGGTGCCATTGTGTCTGCGATTATTATCTTATTATACCCATGAAACTTTGCATTTTATTCCAACATTTATGCAAACATTTATTTCTATGCAACTACATACAGGCATAGATGTTGTTGAAGAACTTCTAAGATTTATCTGCGAAAAACCTTAAGTGAGAGTGTTGTATAAAGTTCCTTGTGGCATTTGTACGTGTGTGTTAGGTTTTTTTCTTACACTAATGAAAATAAAAGCAAAAGTTTATTTATTTTCTAGTTTTCTTTGTTGATTTTAAATTAAATATGTATTCGGAAAATGATTAAGTTTTTTAGGTATGTATCTCTAAAGTAAATACATATTTTGCAATCTTGTAGAAATTATCGAGGTAGACAGAAAATTGAATGGCAAAACAAGCAAAACAAGAACCTTATATAATGACAAACTAAACCACAATCAATTTATTGATCAGTAGTTCAGTTATCCGTATAACTAGAACTAAATTAAAACTGATCTAGAACTGAACTAGAACTAAACTAGAACTAAACTAGAACTGAACTAGAACTGAACTAGAACTGAACTAGAACTGAACTAGAACTGAACTAGAACTGAAATAGAACTGCTCCGCGACTGCAAATCACATTCTAAATAATTGTGTATGCATTCAATAGAATGGTCAACTGGGTTTTGTATTTGTGTGCAAGTGCTTTAACGTTTCTCCATATGCATAGAAACTGGTGCCATTGTGTCTGCGATTATTATCTTATTATACCCATGAAACTTTGCATTTTATTCCAACATTTATGCAAACATTTATTTCTATGCAACTACATACAGGCATAGATGTTGTTGAAGAACTTCTAAGATTTATCTGCGAAAAACCTTAAGTGAGAGTGTTGTATAAAGTTCCTTGTGGCATTTGTACGTGTGTGTTAGGTTTTTTTCTTACACTAATGAAAATAAAAGCAAAAGTTTATTTATTTTCTAGTTTTCTTTGTTGATTTTAAATTAAATATGTATTCGGAAAATGATTAAGTTTTTTAGGTATGTATCTCTAAAGTAAATACATATTTTGCAATCTTGTAGAAATTATCGAGGTAGACAGAAAATTGAATGGCAAAACAAGCAAAACAAGAACCTTATATAATGACAAACTAAACCACAATCAATTTATTGATCAGTAGTTCAGTTATCCGTATAACTAGAACTAAATTAAAACTGATCTAGAACTGAACTAGAACTAAACTAGAACTAAACTAGAACTGAACTAGAACTGAACTAGAACTGAACTAGAACTGAACTAGAACTGAACTAGAACTGAAATAGAACTGAACTAGAACTGAACTAGAACTGAACTAGAACTGAACTAGAACTGAACTAGAACTGAACTAGAACTGAACTAGAACTGAACTAGAACTGAACTAGAACTGAACTAGAACTGAACTAGAACTGAACTAGAACTGAACTAGAACTGAACTAGAACTGAACTAGAACTGAACTAGAACTGAACCAGAACTGAACTAGAACTGAACTAGAACTGAACTAGAACTGAACTAGAACTGAACTAGAACTGAACTAGAACTGAACTAGAACTGAACTAGAACTGAACTAGAACTGAACTAGAACTGAACTAGAACTGAACTAGAACTGAACTAGAACTGAACTAGAACTGAACTAGAACTGAACTAGAACTGAACTAGAACTGAACTAGAACTGAACTAGAACTGAACTAGAACTGAACTAGAACTGAACTAGAACTGAACTAGAACTGAACTAGAACTGAACTAGAACTGAACTAGAACTGAACTAGAACTGAACTAGAACTGAACTAGAACTGAACTAGAACTGAACTAGAACTGAACTAGAACTGAACTAGAACTGAACTAGAACTGAACTAGAACTGAACTAGAACTGAACTAGAACTGAACTAGAACTGAACTAGAACTGAACTAGAACTGAACTAGAACTGAACTAGAACTGAACTAGAACTGAACTAGAACTGAACTAGAACTGAACTAGAACTGAACTAGAACTGAACTAGAACTAGAACTGAACTAGAACTGAACTAGAACTGAACTAGAACTGAACTAGAACTAGAACTGAACTAGAACTGAACTAGAACTGAACTAGAACTAGAACTGAACTAGAACTGAACTAGAACTGAACTAGAACTGAACTAGAACTGAACTAGAACTGAACTAGAACTGAATGGAACTAGAAATGAACTAGTTCTCAACTATGTAGAACTGGCCTAATATTAATTTATAATTTCCCAAAAAGTTATAGTTATTGAATTATATATTACTGCATTTTATCTAGGATTTATTTGTTTAATTTTTATTTTAAATCCCATAAAAATATGTTTTTAATGTTACATTAATTAACCAGTAAAACTCCTCTGAAATATTTGTGTTTTTTGTTCCATTTAAGGAAAAAAATAACAAACTTTAAATGAGCAAAATATGTTTTAAATACCAAAAAGGCCGAACCATGTACTATAAAGCTTAAACAAAATTATAGCTGTTGAAATTTAATCCCTTAAGGGATGTCCTTTATGAGCTTAGCACTCACAGATGGATGGACGGACCGACAGACGTGGCAAACAAATAAAACTGGAAAGCGAATTGTAAAATTTTTTTAAATGTATTTTAAGACATTTATCAAAATTGTGGATTTCTATTTTTCACAAATTGTATTCATTAGAATATTTTGTGAATATATGTATGACTGGCAGCAGCAGGAGTGGTTGTTGGCTGGTGATTTTAATGCTGAGCGTCTGTTTTGAATTGATAAGGCAAAAAGTTAAAGTAAGCGAAATTATTTTTTTGTGAATTAATTTTTTTTTCCATTTGGGTTATTTGTTGTTTGTCATGAATAATTGTTTGAATGAGTAAATGAATGAATAAAAGGGTATATAAATCTTTTTTTTTTTTCAAATAACAAAGCCAAAAGAAAACTGAGAAAAAAATGCCACAAAACAAACACCCTTAACAAAAACAACAAAAAAAGGCCAATATAAAATAATTTTAAGAAAAAATATACTTTTTTTTATAAATATTAGAAATAATAATATTTTAACAACAACATATTTTCACAATTACTTAAAGAAATTAGCTTTAAAAATAGTACTTGTGAACATCAAAAACCTATAAAGACAAAATGCTCCTTCATACTTTAAGTACTTTATTGTGTCATTTTATTTTTAGCCAGACACATAAACCATTTCGTTTGTTTGTCTATTTGTTTCGAAAGAGAAAAATAAAAACCTCAAGAATACATTATATAAGGCAATAAATTACAGCAACAAACAAAAATGAAGAAAATATAAAAGTTGCAAATCTCTATACATATATTCATGCCACAAAAAGAAAACTGTTACTTAAAACAGCATATGCATGCGTAAGATGATAAATATGATGATGTTGGAGAAGAAATCTTTTGTCTTTTTTTATATTTTATATTGCAAAATTTAACAACAATGTCTGCTCATACATCTTTTTTGTGTTATTTTCTTGCAACATGGCAAAAGTTGTTAAAAACAATACACATAAACAACAAACAACTTTAAGTAGTTGAATAAGTTTATTATATTGTTGAAAATGTAATCATAATTTTCTTTACTTTTATTCTTGTAAAACAAAACAACAGTATTAAAAGAAAGTTGCAATAAAATGTAATGTAATGAATGAACAGGAAGAGAAGTAGAAAAATAAACAAAAATATCAGTAAAATATCCTGGGCATACGTGAATTTTGTGGAAGGGTCACACGTTATTTAGTTGAAGTTGAAAACATGGAGAAACATACATTTTAAACTAAACTAACACTGAGCTAGAACTGAACTAGAACTGAACTAGATCTGAAGTACAACTGAACTAGAACTGAACTAGAACTGAACTAGAACTGAACTAGAACTGAACTAGAACTGAACTAGAACTGAACTAGAACTGAACTAGAACTGAACTAGAACTGAACTAGAACTGAACTAGAACTGAACTAGAACTGCACTAGAACTGAACTAGAACTGATCTAGAACTGATCTAGAACTGATCCAGAACTGAACTAGAACTAAACTAGAACTGAACTGAACTGGAACTGAACAAGAACTGAACTAGAACTGAACTAAAACTGAACTAGAACTGAACTAGAACTGAACTAGAACTGAACTAGAACTGAACTAGAACTGAACTAGAACTGAACTAGAACTGAACTAGAACTGAACTAGAACTGAACTAGAACTGAACTAGAACTGAACTAGAACTGAACTAGAACTGAACTAGAACTGAACTAGAACTGAACTAGAACTGAACTAGAACTGAACTAGAACTGAACTAGAACTGAACTAGAACTGAACTAGAACTGAACTAGAACTGAACTAGAACTATAACTAAGTTAAACTTGAACTAGAACTCATAAAATAATATATTGATACTATATTGAAAAAGTGTTAACTCACTTAATAAATAGGCTGATTTAGCACTTTTTGTCTATAGCGTCTCAATATAATTATATTCTGTAGGAAATACTGATGCAAAGAACGACCATGGCAAACTTACTCCATCCACCACAACATTTGTTAAATGTCTGCCAAAGAAAGAAAAAAACATTTAACATTTCATACGTGATGTCTTCGTTTTCAGACTAACAACAAAAAAGCCAATAGGTGCCAGGGTAATTTTAGCCATATACTCAAACTCTTAAACATTTGCACAAGACAAACAGCAGACAACCAAATAACCATTTAACAACATGTTTAGACAACACCACCTAACCACCTGTTCTTAATGAAAGGAAAAACATAACTACAACTTAATAAAGAAAGAAAAAATCAATAAAAATTTTATAATAAAAAAATAAATTGTTTATATGAAATGTGTTGAAAAATAAAAAAAAAAATAAATGGAAACTTGGAAATATACAGACATTAGTCTTTTCTAAACATATGGTGATTTTATGAAGAAAAACAATAATTTTAACATTTATAATATTTGCTCGTTTGCTGTATTTGCAAAAAAAATATATGTATATTTTTATTATTAGAATTTTAACAACAAATAAATGTTCAATTCACAATCGATGTCGTATGTCATAAAAAAATTGTTGTATGTCATAAAAAAATTTCCACATACAATTTTTGAGACAAAAACAAATCAATAGTAAACAAGTAAGAATGCTATATTCGGCTGTGCCGAAACTGATTTCAACAGACAGACAGACGGACATGGCTTAATCGACTCCGCTATCTATAAGGATCCAGAATATTTATATACTATATAGAGTTAGAAAATTATATTATTTAAATTATAAACGGAATAATAAACTTATATATTCCCTTCTCACGAATTATAAAAATACGACATACTACGATACAACCATACAACATTGATTGTGAATTGGACAATTTTTTTAATTTTCTGTCAGAGGCATAGGGTCTCGAAAAAATTTTTATGTGTCGTATTATTTTGCTTTCAATATAGCAACAATCTTTTTGTATAAATGTATATACTCTGCTCTGTCTAGTTAAGTCTAGTTTTAAACCCTTGCAACTGTGTTAAATTTATAAAGACTTTTGAGCGAGTGTTTTATATATGTTTCATATCCTTTAATACCAATGGACCAAAAAACTTTAAACAAGAAACTTCAACACTTGTTGACTCACTTTAAATATTTCTTAATATTATTTTTCTTTTTTCTCATGAATCACAGTTTGAGTCATTTTTCATATTTATTTATATGTCCATTTAAAAGTTATAAATACAATATTATATATTTATTTGACATTTAGAAGCAACAAAAAAAGTTTAATAATTTAAACTTTAACAAAAGGAGACACATTTTATATAAACTTGTAACATTTTTAAATCAAATACAAAAAAAAAAAAAAAATGGTCCGTCAACCGAAATTTGACTCCTGCAAAAAAGGTAAAATTGTAACATTTACCTATGTAGAAAAACTATATGCCCCCCATTACCTTTATTTTTTATGATAAGTGTCATTTACACATAAAAAGTAGGTAAACATAATATCGACACTGAAATAACAAAAAAATGGAAAACCTAAATGTACAACAACGCCATTTCAAGTGATATAAATAAATAGGAGTTTTGTTAACATTTTAAAAAATTTTATTTTACAAACAAATACCACACAGATACTTGGTAATACTAATCGGGCCAACAACTTGCAAACTGCAGTTTTAAACTATCTAACCACTTGTAAACACTTTTAATATTTAAATCACATTCTAGTTTTTCTGTGTCAATTTATCATATTATGTTTGTATGTTTATGTATATATAAAAATGTCATTTTCAAAAGGAAAAACAAAAACAAATTAAAATGATTTGTTTTATTTGCAACACACTCTAAATACATACAATAATAATTGCAGTAATATGAGATGCATTTTAAAATGATCTCAAACACGTGAAGTGTAGTCGTTCGTCACTGCCAGCACTTATTTGCAGAAATATGATCATTTTGTACAATAATATAAAAAAATGAAAAAAAAAACATTGTTATAATAATAAAATAGTTAGTAGTAACATGGAATTGTTGTCATTGAAAGTCCAACCGAATAACATATATGTAGGCTGTTAGGCTGTGGTTGTTACGAGTTTTGTTCTTTTTTGTCATATTCAAAGTTTCAAATTTAGTTTTCATATCAGAGATTGTACTGGTGACCATATTTATTTATTTGTTTACCATTAGAAGTGGTTTCAAATAACATACAATTGAAAAACAAAACACACACATATAATTGTATATTCTAATGGGGTTAACATAGTAATTAAACAAAATTTAAGTTTACCTATATACAGATTTGTATAGAGCCCCAGCAGTCGGGCGGGAAAGTTTCTTACTACATGAATACTTAACTTACAACTTAGAGTTATCCCTAGTTAGCCGATTACTCTTCAGACTTCACTGTATAGATTACAAAGCGACAGTCAAAATACTATTCTCATGTAGTCAATGCAATATTAATGAATATGTTTCTTTAAGTTTGTTGTTTAGATTTCCAATCCCTAGATTACATGGGGACGAAGTCAAGGGAGCAAAAGAAAGTAACAATTGGTTTTACTCTTGATTACAGAGAGGTACACTGCAAAGACTACTATCTTCAGTATCGTTTTTTAAGAGTACGTTCCTGACGATAGACGATTACAGCAAAATTTGATACAATGACTATTTGTCGAATTGCTGGATCGAGAAATATTTTGCCTCCACTTTACTTAGCTGTTTATAAAAAGTACATTCATGACGAAAGTCGAATTAAAGGGACACTATAGGGATGACCGTTCTTATTCTAGTTTACGAAGAGTATGTTCGTGAAAAAAGGCAATTAGAGCTAAGTAGGATGCATTGAATCTCTTCTTCACTTATCAGTTTACAAAGAGTAAATTCGTGACGAAAAAAAAAAATAGAAAGATCCTAAGGGACGATTGTCTTCACTATCGACTGTTCTTATTATCGTTTACGAAGAGTACGTTCATGATGAAAGACAATTAGAGCTAACTAGGAAGCTCTTTGACTCTTTGTCGAACTGTTTTGGCTCCACTTCACTAAGTGGTTAAAAAAGAGTAGATTCGCCTCTCGCCTATCTATACACTCGTTTACAAAGAGCACGTTCACGACAGGATGTATTGACTGTTTGTGGAACTGCTGGGTCGAGGAATGTTTTACCTTCTCTTCACAAAATAGTTTACAAAGAGTACATTCGTGACGAAAGACGAATTAGAGCGACACTAAAGAGACGACTGTCTTCACTCTCTATTCAGAAGAGTATGGTACGAAAGACGATTAAAGTTAACTACCAATAACCATATTTAAATAACTATGGTTTTGCATCGTTGAGATTAAGGTCAAGATGTTGTGCAACTTCAATTGGACAAGTCCAAAGTTCTTTAGGACTGAGTTAGGTAGGATTATCGCTGCAGTTATGTTGATATACCCCACAGTCTGGGCAAATATATGGTCTATGGGAGACCAATTGGCATTAAGTCTATTACTTCATCCAGATTTCAGTTGTGACAGAACTACTCTAGTTTTACGTGGCGACAGCTGTAAGGACCCTATAGTGTTTTTAACAGACATACCGACGGACATTTCTAGGATGTATTAGAATCTTACAGGTACTTTTGTGGACTTGTTTCAAAATGATTTATTGATTAAATACCGGAGAAATAGGAGAGTTTGTATGATTCTAGCACTTAAAAGGCAACTTTTCATACAAACTTTAGTTTCGAAATCTCGGGAAGACTAAAAATGTTTTTTCTCTTTAAAGAGCTTATATTCAAAATTTTTAAAAATACAGTTTAATGATTTATTTATCTCCTTTTCTTTTATATACACAAGAAAATATATTTTCACAAAACTTTCAAAATTCCATAATTTTTAAAACACAACTTATTCTCCATTAGTTTAATTACTTATCCCCAACGAAATACATACATACAACTTTCTAAAGGAAATTGACTTATTTAATGTACAAAAAAAAATTGTCGCTAAAAATTGATTATTAAAAATATCTTTAAATCCACAACAACTTGTTTAATTACTACAGTAGTTTCTCTCCATATCACTTAAGATTAGTTTTATGGAATTTCCATTTCCTTAATGTAAACATTTCTCAAATATTACCAGACTTTAATATAGTAAATGACTTGTAAAAACTATTGGAAATTAGTAAGAGGCACTTTAGAGAAAAAAAGAAAAGAAAAGTAAAAAAATTACAAACAATTATGTATTTACAAATACAAGAAACTATAAATATTTCTTTAAATAAAAATAACACTACCGTAAATTCTAATAAAATATAGAGGCGCCATTTAATACTATATTAAAACTGAACTAAAAGCAAATAAGTGCATTAAGAACGACTATATGATACTATTACAACTACTATAAGAAACTTTAAGTCTATGACGACACTCTATATCGATGCTCGATAGATCAAATCCAATGCTCAAAAACTCAGTTTCTGTATGTAATTCCTAAGAAGTTTCCAATCAGTGGAGATTGGAAAGAAGACTTCTAGTCTGGTTTTCGTTAGGGTCACTTTCTTCTTTGCTTCAACTGGTGTTGCGTTCATCAGATTAACTAATTCCAGTTCCCTTTCCTTCTAGTCCTGCTCTAATAGGATCACTCTCTTCTTTTTCCTGTTTGACTTGAATGGTTTTGCGTTCAACTTATAGACCAGTCCGGTTGGTTAGCAGATTCTTTTGTAAAAAATAGATACGACAACACTATGTAAGTTTGACAACGCAACGTTGTCAATATTGCAACAATTCGTTGTCGAAATCTAAATTTTATAGACACCCCTTGTCTCAGTGATAACAAACGTGGTAAGCTCACTATTGATAACAATCCGATCGCTTACCACGTTTGTTAACATTTAGAGAACGGATGTTTATAGCATTTAGATTTGGACAACGAATTGTTGCAATATTGATAACATTGCGTTGTCAACATTACATTCATTTGTTTATATATAAATATTTTGGTAATGGATGTTGTTGAAAAATTATAAAAAATTATATTGTGTGTGTTACAAACTCATCATATCCTCTCCACTATAGTGGTGTAGGGTATAAAACTCAAAGAAATTAAAGCAAACTTAAATCTATACCTTCTCAAACATCCTTAAGAAATCAGTTAAAGTACAACAACAACTGTAGATGTCTATAAAAACTAGAAGTTGTAAGCAACAATACTATTTACAACATATTTTTATTGTTGTTGCTGTTTTATTGTTTTGACCACCAAACCCAGTCAAAGAACAAAAGACACACGCACACAGAAGTTGTTTAAGAATATTCGCAAAAAAAGGAAGAAATAAAAAAAGAAATCATGGAGCAGATATAAAGTGACACATTAATGAGAATAGATGGGAATACATGCAGGACGCGTACAAAAACATTTATTGTATTTCTTAAAAAAAAGAAAATATTGTAACTTTTAAATGCAATAGGAGCCAGACTAATGATTCAAAAAAGAAAAGAAATAAACACAATAAATGTTTAAGATGACTAAAGGAAGAGAGACAACGGTCAAGCAGACAGACATCTGCATCCATATGTGTTTATATGTGTTGTTTTTTGTATAATGTTTGTAATGATAATGACAATGAGACAATAATGCTTATAGAAGTTATGTTGTTCATTTTTGGCGCTAAAGTACTTACTACTCGTATTTACGTTGTAATATTCATCGTACTTATAAGATTGAAAGTAATAAAAGATTATGTTATAGTTTTTTTCTTGTTGTATGAGGAACGTTTTCAAAAATCTAAAAGAAATCAGTTTTCTATATTCAATTGCAACGATTCTTTGAAAGCCTCTACTATTAAATGATAATATTTATGTTTCATAAAACATTTTGATCAATCTTAGCAAAAATCTTCATAATAGTTAACTCGTACTATTTTAACAACTTACTTTTCAATATCGAATGAATGCGCAAGAGTCGTCCCTAGACTTAACCCTTGAACAAGGGGATATTCACAGTCCCCTAGTGACCTATCAAAATTGATGTCTGTGCTTTGAGTGAGACAGAAATTAGGATTAAACATTAGCACTTCTAGAATATCGGGACTACTTCTTTCTGATCCACTCTGATAACGGATGGGACTAGGACTCTCTTGTCTCCTAGTAAGAATTCGAATAAGTTTGTGGTATAATTATTGGGCACTGTTTGATTGGACATATGTGGGAATGTATAAAGTAGTCTATACGTACCTTATAGCTACTATAGTAGATGTTTGGATGAAGAAAAGTTGGAAATTGGTACACCTTCTGTGTGATTGCCCAGCCCTACAAGAGCACAGACTACTCTGTCTTATAGAGCTCATTTCCATGGTCTAAACCATTTCAGAGATACGTCACTGGTAAACATCATTGGTTTTATTACAAATACCAGCAGGTTTTCACAAAGACCTCAAGAAACAAGGGAGGGAAAATTTTTCTCAATATAAGGGAATGACGATTCAAAGGGTATCACTATGGGCCACAAGGCATCCGAGTGAACTCGTTAACTAGTGAGTAACCCACGTAACCTAACCTTCTTTTCAATTACTAATATACATATTACGTCTGCTATTTATACGAGTTTTTAAATAAATAAGCAAGCGTAGTAACTACTTACCTCCAATGACATCTATGTATGAAAATTAGTTAAAAAGTCTATGATTACGTATGTAGTGAAAATTAGTTTTACTTTCAGCTTTTATAACATCATATTAGCTCCGATTAGTTCTTTTTACAAACTAAATTCCCTTTTACCTAATGTAGAGTGCTTAAGTTAAGTTAAGTTAAGTTAAGTTCGAAAACAAAAACTAAAAGAATAAAATGTTAGTATAACAAACAGATGGTGGTCATATATATTTCCTTTACGATTTTTTCCCTATATATGAAGAATATTTTTTTATTACATACTTATTTTCTCTTCTTGTGCTTTTTGTCCAAGAATTGATATTAATGACAATAGAATTTTTATGTTCATTTCTAGAAATTAAAAATAATTAGATTTTGTTTACATGAGCAAAGAGCAAAAAAATCATTGTTAATTAGAGACAAGATGAGAATTATTAAATCTTTTATAAATTTTCAAAAGGAAATTTAATTTAAATTGTAAAATCAAAGAAAATTTCATTAATAATCGTTGCACTGATCACTCAAATCTTCGCAATAAGCCAACATCATGTTATTCCAGTATACAATTGTGGCGAGTTCCGAGTACCCTATACATCACTATTTCGATGAGGGTAATATGAATGACTCTGCTGGAAATCAGAAAATTTTAGAATTGGACTGGACACTCTCAATCTGCTCAATAAGCCAAAGTTATGTTTTACTATGTACAAGTGTGGCGAGATCCGGGTACCCGAAGCACAACTATAGTGGGGAGGATTATATGCTTCACTCTGCTGGGAATCGGACCTCCGGAGAGTCGCAATGAAAACAACAACATATAAAGTTGTTTACCCAGCAGCTCAGGTAAGAGTCAATGCATCGGAAGTGGTTGGCTCTATTTCGTACTTTTTGAAACGAGGGTGAAGTCAATCGTCCTTTGACTTGACGATCGGATCAAGACTATTTAAGAGCAATAAATAGTTTAACATTGTACTCTTATTCTCCGAAAACGACAGTGACTTCGATCTCCGTCAAACCACCTGGTTGGATCTATTTTGTCAAAGATGTACTCTATGCAAACGACGATAAAGATAATCGTCTCTTTAGTGTGTCCTTTGTAAACGAAAGAGTGGACACTTAAAAAACAAACTTAAGCTTTTTGCGATTAACTTTCTCGTACGACAAGCTCATGTTAAAATAACTAGTCACATGGACGTTTGGACTATTTTAAAGCAGTTGTGCTCTTATTCTCCGAAAACGACAGTGAATTTCATTTTCGTTTAATCACCTGATTGGCTCTCTTTTATTTCGAATGTACTCTTTGCAAAAGATGGTGATTCAAATCGGCTCTTTATTGTGCCATTAAGCTTTTTGCTGTTTCTTCGCTCTGACCTGAATAATTTTAAAGCAATATCGCTTATAAATACTTTAAAATTCTGCTCTTTTATATAAGTATAAATCATTCCAAATTTAATAAGTGATAAATAACAAGGATTTTCTCACACTTTTTTTCATTTCAGGAAAAATAAAACATTCATTTAATTTAATACATATCTTTTTGCATTGTTATTCCCATGTTGTCCTAAATCATTTATAATGATTATGATGATCTTAACATAAACATTGACATACAGCCAACTACTTCGTCTGTCTGTCTGTCTGTCTGTATGTCTGTCTGCCATTCAGTCAACCAGTCTATAACTCCCAAACTTGTTGTTTGACATTGACTACCAAAACACTTCTTGGCAGCACGTCAACAATTGACATTTGAAGAAACAATGAAAAATATTAACTAAATCTGAAAAATCAGCTACACATACGGTAGTGAACACACGTTGAGTTAAACGCTGCAGGAGTTAAAAATGTTTTTAACTCCTTCGATTAGAAGAAAGTCAGTCTTCAAGTCATTCACTCACTTAAGTCAGCCCTCCAGCCAACCCAGTCAGTTGTTCATACGAGTATAAATAATAATAATAAAAAAGAAACTAACGATATGACAACATATGAATTTAAAATGAATTGTTGTGTCTGATTTATGGCAATTCGAAGAGGATGGATGCGCCATATGAAAAACAACACGTACTTATTTCGGTTTCTTTTCGTTAAATTTCTTAAGAGTTTTTTTTTTACTTTTTCTATAAATTTCGTTACACCCAAACAATCAGTGGAATACAATACACCATACGGGTACTTTAATATCAACACAACTCACTTTTACGATTTTTTTGTGAAAAAATTTACCAAGAAGAAATTTCTTCACATTGTGCGAAAAAGTATGTGATATTAAATGCAGACATTTAAGATAGTGGTTTCTTTACAATAAGAAAAGCAAAAGGGAGATGGGATTAGATCATCAAGGCTAATATAGAACTTGGTTTTGCAGCTTTTTGTCGAGATACGAGTATAGTAAACGTAGCTATGAACATAAAAGCCCCATTTGGCAGGTGCAGTTGTATGGTGGCTAGGTGAAATAATGGACCGATGTTAAGTATTTTCAATAGGCTATGTCTACGGCACTCTAGAAGATCATGTGCCAAATTTCATTGAATTATCTCCAAAATTGCGTCCTTTAGTTTGATTATAAGGTTTACATGGACGGACAGACGGACTGACAGACAGACGGACTCAGAAAAGGTTTTTGAATCGATTGGTATACTTTAAGGTGGTTTTAGCACCAATATTATTGTGCCTTACAAACATCAGCACAAACACAATATACCTTCCCCATTAAAGTGTTGTAGGGTATAATTAGTTGAAATTTTATGAACAATTGTTCACAAAATAAGTACACATCGGTATTGATTTTTTTCTTAAATAATCTAAAATAAGGTAGGTACGAATCAAATTCAAATGAAGAATACAAATCTAAGATTAGATTTGGTAAGGTTGATAGGAGGATAGATCAAATCCAAAGAAATACACCTAGGCCACAATCGGGCCTGTTGTGCGCTATTTTATCTTGAGAAGAAAAAGAGGAAACCTAATGATTTATTTTTCAGTGTTCAAAAACTCAGTTTCCTTAACGTAATTCCTAAGAATTTTCCAATCAGTGTTAATCAGGAATGTTACTTCCGGAATAATATCACTTCCAAGATACTTTGATCTAACTTCACTGTCCTTTCCGAATGCTCTACATACGTCTGAATCCGTACGTCCAATTTTGCATATTTATATAAATACTTATCTGAAACTGATACAAATACTCCATCTGAGAAGTTTTTTTATGTTTATTTTTCTCAATTCCATCGCAAAAATTAAATTAAAATTTAAGTACAATCGTTCTTAAAATGAGTACATAATGGTACTGACTACAAAATCAAACACAGAAATTCTTAAACTGAGTGTAAAAAAAACTATTTTTAAGAGCATTTGGTATGTAAATATTAATGAGTATACAGCAATTTAAGAATTCGTTTTTTAGTGAATGAACTATTTCTTAAAATTTACTGAAATCATGCCGAAATTGTGCTAAAATCAAGAATAGAATTCTTAAATTGAAAACAAATAATTTTTTTCCTAATGAAATTAATTCAAATTATTGAAATAAAGTTTTAATAGTTTTAAATCAACCATCCTTATGATATAATTAAATGATGGGTAGATTATTGTAAAAGAACCAACTCCTTTAAATTTCTGTTAAAAAGAAACTTTACAGTTGAAACAAAGCAAAAAATCTATATTTTTTGTGAAAAAAAAAAAAAAAACAAATATGATGAGCTGGTTTTATAAGCTTAGGAAGAAATCATCATCTACGGCAGCAGCAGCAACAGAAACATTTAAAGAAACTGAAGATGAAATGAAGAAGGTATTATGGATATATATATGGAATTGTATGGCGGATAGACGCCATGCATGATTATTTTAAATTGGATTATTTGTTTAAGGCGACAAGCAGCGCGGCATGTCTTCCTCATCATCTTTTGTATTTATTTTTATTATTTCTTTCATGACTTTGCTATGGGATCCACACAACGGTCTGGATCTACTAAGGCGGCTTTTTCAGTTTTCAAATCAAACACACATACACACACACATACAGCCGTAAGAAGAAGTAACGGATGAATTGGATTTGTAGTTGGAGTTAATAATAAAATATATATATTTCTTTTGGAAAAAGGATAAACACAATATTTTGCCAGTTATGCATATCAATGAATATTAAGGAATGAATGACTGAGTGAGTGAGTGAATGATTGAATGAATGGATTGGTTTTATACAAATACAAGTGATAAACATTTCAAAATTTTAACTTGAAATAAAAATTATTTATTATTTATTTACTTTTAATCTTTTTTTCTTGTTTCTTGTAAAAATGTAATTGAATTTTTGTTTTATACAGTTGTCAAGTTGAATTAAACAGTTTTTTTTTGTTTGTTAAACAGCAGCATGAATGCATGCAATATAATGACTAACGTTGACACATGTATATAAGCCGTGAAAAATCCTAGCAATATGTTGGCCATATACATATATGAGCCATGACTGAGAGGCTTAATAATGTTAACAATAATTAATGTTTTAATTAAAAAAACAAATAAATCGTTTGGTATACAAGTATGCTCTACCTCTTGATCCACAAAAATATACATACATATCTCTCTATAATAATTACAGGTGTCAAAACAGCTTATGGAAAATATTATTTTTATTATAGAAATGAATCAAAAGATTTATAGTTAAAGCTTTTGCAGATGGCAGCTTATAATAAAAAGCTTACCATAAATGTGCAGACTATGCCATCAAATAAATTTGTAATTATTAAAAACAGTATTCATACATACTGTCAGGTTTTTTGGCTGGTCATTAAATTATAATTAAGAAAATGTCAATAAAATTTGTAAAACAAAATTAATACGGAAATCTCTCTTTATTGAGTCATTATAATGTTTTTTTTCATCTTTATTTCCATTTAAATATATATATTACTTTAAAATGTATTTTGCTAAAAATGACCTTAAAACATAAATACTTGTTCACATTTTCCAGCTCTATTTTGTATAAAAATTAATAAATTTTTTTTATTAAATCATTTATAAACATTGAAATACTGATTTTTTTCTATAACATACACATTTAGGGCAGTCTGTTAAGTTTGACAAGAATTTACATCCATTGTATATTCCTCTCAAAAATACTATCTTTTAGAAAATTAGGTTTTGTATATTTCTCGGCATGTAGTATAATATCATATCGACTTTGACCGATTTCTTTTAATTTTTTTTTATTTATTTTATATCGAAATGTCATTTTTCATTATTTTCATTTTGGCTTTGTTTTTGTTTATGAATATATCATGATAAATATAACCTAATTTTTGTGGCACATTCGGCAGTTGTACTGTATCTATAATATCCCCAAAAAAATAAAAGTTTGAAGTTTGAGGTTTTAAAAATAATATTGATTTATAGATATGATTTCAATATAATTGAAGATAAACAAAAATATTGTTTAATATTTATTAAAAAAACACAAATTTTAATAGCTTAAAATAACAAATGCATATGTTGTTTTTATAGTTTTCATAATTTCTAAAATAATAAACTCATTCTACAGAAGAGTTTAAGAAAAATTGCTGTTAAATACTGCTGCTTAGGTCAATTGTGCAGAACACAGAACAAAACTAGAATAGAACTAGAACAGAACAGAACAGAACTAGTACAGAACTAGAACAGAACTAGAACAGAACTAGAACAGAACTAGAACAGAACTAGAACAGAACTAGAACAGAACTAGAACAGAACTAGAACAGAACTAGAACAGAACTAGAACAGAACTAGAACAGAACTAGAACAGAACTAGAACAGAACTAGAACAGAACTAGAACAGAACTAGAACAGAACTAGAACAGAACTAGAACAGAACTAGAACAGAACTAGAACAGAACTAGAAATGAACTAGAGCTAAATTCAAAACGAAATATTTCCAGAATATTCTACATAAAAAACTTTTGCTTACAGCTTTTTTCAAAAGTTTTGTTTTGAGAGTTTAATTTGATCCCTTTTTATTAAAGTTATGTGGCTTTTCAAAGTAAATATTTTTTTATAACATTAATCTCTTTCAAACGTAATTTTAAATAGGCTTTTTAGAATCATGTAATCCTTTAAACAATTTCTAAGCACATAAACATAAAATAGGATTAAACAATTATTACTATTTACTTAAATATCACAATTCAAAACTAAATATTGTTCATCATTTAAGTAGTTGGGTCAAAAGAAAATAATAAAAGAAACTTATAATAAATTTAATGGCTTAAGAAAACATTTGCAGTCAGTCAGTTAGTATAACCAAGCAACATTCTTTTCAAAAGTTGATCATTATTTGTGCATAAATTAGGATTAAATGTCCCCACTGACCAAAAAAAGTTTTCTTTTTTTTGTAAATAAAAAGAAAGACAAAAAATATGTTACAATTTTATGCCTGTTTTTGGTCAATAATAATGAGTTTAAAATGACAACATTCTCTTGTTGCTGCCAGCAAATGCCTAACTGCAGCATCATCGTCAACATCATCAACAACTAGTATTGGATGAATGTTTGCCTTGCGGCCTGCATATGATGAGCTCGATTGATAGTTTTTTTTGTTGAAAAGTTATTTCTGCCTTATAAGGTTAAAGGTATGAGTAAGTATTATCAAAACCACAAAAAAAGTAAACGGAGTCACAACAATACTAAGAAGAACAAGAAGATATTGTTAACTTTTAAACAACTAAAGCTAAAGAGTTAATTGTGTGGCTAATACAGTGGTAGGCTTATACATACAACAGAGGCCGTTTAGTTGATTAAGTATAGTTAAAAGTAAAGATTAACCAACTTCAGAGAAATGAACATAACAGAATTATTTCGTTTTTTATTTAAGTTTGGATCTCTTTATGCCGCTCTCGGCTTTAAAAATAAGGAATCGGTTTCATTCTTCTTGTCTGTTGTGTGACAATGTTTGTTTTCATTATGACTTAAATACATCATTATTTTTTTGCTTTTTTTGTGGATGTATGGACGGATGAGTGTATTTTTTGTTATTGTTATTGTTGAACCTATACATATTTAGTATGTTGCATGATTAAGTGTGTGAATGTGTGGAATGTTTTGTTTTCTTTTTTTGTTTTTGTTATTTTCAGGAAATAATGAATAATTAAAATTTATTGTATTTTCATAATTGATGACAATTTATTTGACACTTTAATGTCAGAAAAATGTTTGTCAAATTGTCTTGGCTTTCGTTTTTATTTTATGAATTAGTGTAAACGGAAACTAAATGATTTGAAAAATGCCTTTGAAATTTTTCAAAATTAAAACAAAAACCTAAAATTTTCATTATGGGAATAAATAAGAGCGGATATACATACACATACATATGTATGTAAGATGTATGTGGAAGTTTTGAAATAACTTGAAAATATAATAAATTTAAAATATTATTTTTAAAATGAAAAATGAAATACCTTTCATTTCCTATAGAACTTAATATATCGAACTTTTTGCTGGGTATTTTTACAACATATTAAAAGTATTATTAAATGCATATATAATTACTTCTACTAACTTATTTATTCACAAGAATTCACTTAAACGAAAACAGATTTTCCACCAATTAAATAAAATTTCCTTGCCAAAGCAATAAAAAAAGGAATAAAACAAATTATCACATCAACAGATCTGCCACAACTCAGGTGACTTCAATCACAAGATGACACCTTCGCGTGTGACTACTCTATTCCTTGGCAGATTGTTTTTCGTTTCTTTTTTTTTGGGTTTCTTACAATAAATTTACATGGAAATTTCCTTTAAACAAACATGACTCTACAGAGTTCGTTGAGTGTCTGTCTGTCTGGTTGGCTGGTTGTCTGTAGTAAGACTGACTGCATGTAAAAAAATAATTTACATACAGTCTTTTAATTGCATTTAAATGCGACATTTATTTGCTTGTAATATTTAACGTGTATGCAAATTATTTTTATGGTTTACAAAAAAATAAAAAAAAACATAAATTTTAAGTTTCAGTTTTTACTTTGACTGACTACAAATGACAATGACTGAATTGCAACTAGTACTTTATATATGTATGTATGTGTGTGTGTTTCATCTTCCTTGGTAGTCTTTAGAGGAGTATGTCTGCTTTCAACCCTCTCTGAAAAGGGGAAGACTATAAGTGAAGGTTGTTGTTGTTTTTTTCTACAAAGATGCCTGCCATGGAAGATTGTAAATCAAGTTGTTGCTGGCAACTACTTACGTATGTGAGCTGGTGCTCGTGCGTAGTTACAAGCACCCGGAGTTGTATATTTTATTTAAATTTGTTATTTGTGTGATTTTTTTTTTTGTTGCAGTTTTTGCTGTTGTAAGTCGGTGACAATTGTAGTGACAGGCAGACATCAACACTGGATGTAAAACACATCACAGCTTTGGTTTTTACTTCGTTTTGTAAGCTTTTTTGTTGTAAGTACATAATATGTAGAAAAAGAGTCAGTTGGAAATTTGCAATGAAAACACAGGCCGAAAAAAAACTTTAAAAAGTCAAAGCCCTGAGAAACAAAGACTTAACCCAGCAAAATCATTACTTACCCGGTAAGTAGGCAAGTAATATTGGAGAAAGGTATAAGTAGTTACTTTTTGGGTGAATAACTACTTATTTTTGTTTGACAATGACCAAACAATAACTGTTTACAAATCTCTCCCGACTTTTCCGGATTTAAAACTATTTTTACAGTTATTTTTTATGTTTGCTAGTCTATTCACTACTCAATGTCCCATTTAAAAGTAATTTTATCATTCTATCTAGAATAGCTTCCACACAAATGTAAATATCAACATTTCCCAAAATCGTCTACGGTTGGAAACACTATCTAATTTCTCATTAGATAGTGTTCGACAATTCATTACCAAGTAATATATGAAATAACTACATTACCTACAATACTCGTTACCAAAATTTGAAAATATTTTACTGGGAACATCTGACATTAGTATATACACATTATTTTTCGATATATTTTCATCTAATGTTTGACAAAAAAATAAATTGTTGAAAATCCCAGAAGTTATGGAGAAATTCTGAGAGCAGTTTTGGATTCAGTCGAAACACTGATGTATCTTCACCTCAAGCTTAATACAACAATAAATGGACATAAATCCTACATGTGATGGAGAAATTCTAAGATTCGGATTCAGCACAGAGCAATCCTTTCGAAAATAAACTTTGGTCTCTGTGTTTCAAAATTGTCAAAATTGGTCTGTGTTATTTTCGAATAACAACCTCTACCTCAGAAATATTTTCATCCTTATTTCGGGTATCATTAAAGACGGTGCACATTTTCAAAGTTGAAACTTGTTTTAGGCGTTCAAGACTGTTCTCTGGCAGAGATCAGTTCAGTAATCATGAATAACATATGAAATGATTATTTTTTAAATGTCAAAAAATTTCGTATAGGGTATCAATTAGTATGAAAAGAACTTTGTTGGTGGCACTTAGACATATTAAATTAAGATTTTATGCAAAATTAAATATTAGAGGTACGATAAACTCTGTTTCCTTTTTTTTTAAAGATCAATACATTAAATCTTGTTTCCATATTAGATATTCTAAGGAATTAAAACAAATCCAATTTTCAATTAAAAATTCTGCCAAATAAATCGATGAAGAAGTCTTAAGTAAGAGCAAACTTGATCGTCATAGATGTTTTAAAGTTTATATTGTGTTTGTAAGAAAAGCCTAATCATGTACGATCCTTAAGGAAATACTTAATCATCATTGCTATAAGCTGAAATTTAAAAGACCTTAAACTTAACATTACACCCAATATTTTAGCTTACATTTTAAATAAATAAAAAGTAAATTTATTTTTATTTTTTTGTTTATAATTTTTTTTTACATGTTTTGTGTGGGCTTTAATTTTTTTTTCTTCAACTCCTAGTATAGTGTTGAATTTTTCATGTTCGTGCTTTTTTCTAAGTATTTTTTTCTTTTTTGTTCCATTTTCTAGCATATAACTCTTTCATTTGGTATTTTTTGCACTTTTTGTTAAGTAAACTCTGCTGCCATGTTTTTATATGCAAAATATACATAAAAATTTATTTTTGTTGTACTCTTCTTTTCATTTTTTTTTTTGTGTTAATAAAGACATAAAAAATTTATTTTAAATCATGTAAAGATTTTTCCCACAATGAAAACTGTTTAAAGGAAAATATAAAATTGTTCCAAAGCTGTAAATCAATAACGCACACAGAAGATGTATTAAATTTTTGCACTTTTATAGCTTAACCATAAATATTTGTTTATATTGATCTAAACATTTAATTTGGAATATAGAGTAAAATGTTCTATAAATAATTGTAAGAAGCTGGTAAAAATAAATTATCTAAATATCTCAAGTGAATAATATTACATACCTTTAAATTTAAATGAAAAATAACTTATTGAGTTTTTAAATATTTTTGAAAAGCTCTTCGCAATAGCTTTCATTAAATATTATATTTTGAAAAATGTTAAAAAATCGAGCAGATGTAGACTAGAACTGGAACTAAACTAGAACTGAACTAGAGCTGAACTAGAACTGAACTAGAACTGAACTAGAACTGAACTAGAACTGAACTAGAACTGAACTAGAACTGAACTGAAACTGAACTAGAACTGAACTAGAACTGAACTAGAACTGAACTAGAACTGAACTAGAACTGAACTAGAACTGAACTAGAACTAAACTAGAACTGAACTAGAACTGAACTAGAGCTGAACTAAGTAGAATTGAACATATGCGTTGTATATTTTGTATCAAATTTATTCTTTTATTCAATTTTAATTAAATAAACATATATTAAATTTTGTATGTAATTAATTAAAATAGAGTGATATTAAATATTTATAGTGCAATTAACATTTTGTTCACACTTGATTGCAAATTTAATTTTCTTGACACTTAGGTAATTTAAATTGACTTTTTGCTGATAATATAGAATTGTTAATGTTAAGAAATTTTTTAAACAATACACAAAAAAATCAATAAAGATCATATAGATTAAATTGTAATTTATAAAAATTTTATATTTTTATTTCTAGCAATTAAATCACAAAAGATAAATAAGTGTTATAATTCAGATTTTTTTTTAGAAAAGTGTTAAAAATATATCAAATTAAGTTTCATAAACTTTCATTAAACATGCATTGTTGCCTGTGTTGATAAATTTTTTGGGTCAAATACTCCCTACTTAAAAGAAAAAGAAACTTGATTTTTTGAAGTTTTATTTATTTAAGTTTTTAAAACCAAAATTAATATGATGTTTGTTTTCTAAGATTTCTTGTTTATGCCACAAAAAAATCTTGAAAAACCACAAAACCACATTAAAGTTGTTTTCTAGCCAAAATCAAAAATGGGAAAAAATGTTTGTGGTAGGTTTTGTTTTTATTGCCTTCATTTTCAAAAAAAAAGAAAAAACATATAAAAACTAAATTAAACCCCTACATAGAGCATAAAATCTATAATATATCTAACAAATGACGCCAATGTCAAAGCATAACACAAATGATGTCTTATTATGACTACCACAAATTGTGCAGTTTTTCCCTCTGAGTTCTATAACCCACCTCTTGATATGTACCCCATGCTCCTTTCTAACATCTTGCATAAATATTTTTTTATAAATATAATAAAGTTAATCGAATCTTTTAAATAGTACAGATAGAGAGTAGAAACATATGAAATATGTTTATTACAAATATGTATATGTTTGCTATTATTAAGATTTTTTGTTTTTGATAAAAATAAATTTTATTTTTACAATATGAATTTTAAACTGAGAAAATACACACAACTACATATAAACATACATATATACATACATTCGTCTAAGGAATATTATTATGAAAAATGTGTCTAGCCACATCAGAGACTTGACTTGACTCTACTGGGGTACTCATTCAATTGTACTTTAGATTTACATGCCACAACTAAAATTCTACAAAACAAATATAATTTGTATATGTATGTGTACATCTTTTACATGCAACATAAGGCGTCTTGTTTACAGTGATAAATAAAAACAAAGTACATAAAAGAACAATTGCTTGGTAGCATGTGTTTTTTTTTCTTATTTTGTAGCAAATACATTAAGATGCTGATCACTATTTCAAAATTATTGTATAAATATTTTAAGTGTCAATAAAATTTTGAAAATTTAAATATTGTTCCTTGAAATTTATGTAAAACTTACCTAAAGGAAATATTGACATTTTTATAATTTGTTATGAAGGGAGGATTTTAGTTTCATGAGGGTCTTTAAATGTTTCTTTAATGATTATAAGGGTGAAATTTTTCTTGAGAAAAAATAGTAAATTTTATTATGAAAGTCAATTTAAATTAGTTTATTATATTTGCTATAATTTACCTAATTAGAAAGAAAATACATAAATATTGTAAATTCTTTGAGAAATTTAAATTTTATTAAAAACATTTTGTATTAACTGACCAACATGTCTGCAGTTCATTAAGGCTAAATAATTTAAAATGTTATTTTAATTTGATGATTTATAGAAGTATTTTTACATCTGGCACCTCTTGTGTACTCAACAGTTTGGTCGGATGGTCTTGAACCTACCATTTAGAGTTACCCCTAAACACCGAGCGTTAAGGTGACTAGCTATTTTAACATAAGCTTGTCCTACAAGATCGTCACTATACGCATTACGAAGAGACAGAAATAAGCTTAAGTTTGTTTCCAGGTGTCTACTCATTCGCTTTTAAAAGACAATACTAAAGTGACGATTGTCTTCACACTCGTTAACATACATCGGTGGCGAAATAGAGCCAACCAGGTAGGTAGACATATCACTGTCTTATGCAGATGCATTGGCTCTATGTCGAACTGCTCAGTAACCAGAAATATTCACTATAAAGTGTGGACTTGTTAGTTCAATGCTTGACTATAGTCTTCAAAGATTTGTCAATAGTATCGTCCTTATTCTGAACCATAATCATTTTTAACACCGAACAGACTTTAGGCTGATTTATAAACTTGATAAGATCAAGACCAAAGAAGAGACTACTTTAGTCTTGACCATCATTTATCAAGACTTAGTCTGGATTTAAGTCTTTTTTGAAGTCTGGACTATAGACCCGTCTATAGTCTGGATTATAGTTCAGTCTATAGTCTTGCTACAATTTGACCTACAGTGTTATTAGAGTCTGGATCATCATCTTCCCTCTTGTTTAACTATAGTCTCCTCAAGAGTATGCGTTAAGTCTGAAATATGGTTTCATATTATAGTGTAGTTATACGCTGGACTACAGTCTCATATATAGTTTGGACTGAAGACTCATTAGACTATAGTCTTATACATAGTCTTGATTATAGTATAGACTGTAGTCTGAATTATAGTGTCATTAGACCATCATCTGGTCTTTTGTCTGGACTATAGTCTCCTTAATAGTCTGAACTGTAGTCATCTCATTTGTGTGGACTACAGTCTCCTCTTTAATCTGAAATACAGCCTTATTATAGTCTGGTATATAATCTTATTATATAAGACTACAGTCTCATCTGAAGTCTCATCAGGTCTATAGGCTTATATATGGTCTAGAGTATAGTCCTGTCTAATGTTTTGTCTAAAGTATGTTCTATAGTCTAGACTTTTTTCTTATCTATAGTCTGTGCTGTAGTCTCATTAAAGTCTGGATTAAAATCTGGGCTACAATCTCGTCAATAGTTTGCACTTTAGTCGCTTTAAAATCTGGACTATAGTCTTGCCTATAGTCAACTTTATAGTCTGCTCTTTAACCTCTCCCATAGTCGGTTCTAAAGTGTATATTCTCGCCTGCAGTGTATGTATTGTCTTGACTGTAGTATCGCTTATGGAATAAACTGTAGTCTTTTAGTCTATTGTTAGGACAATAGTCTCTTCTGTATTATAGTCCCAACTCTAGTCTTTACTGTACATACTTCTACAGTAGAGACTACCAGCAAAAATAAAACGAAGTACTTCCAAAAGAATAACATTTATCACCACTTCATTAAAAGTAAGTAAATTTCCTTCTGTGTAAGTGATGTTTATTGACTTTCAAAGAAGCGAAAACACCCAAATGGATAAATTTTACTTCCTGATAGCTTTTGAAAAAAAGAACATAAAAATTACTTCCTGAGAATGACTTCAGATGTAGTGAATTTGGAATCAAAAGAACATCACTCCTATGAAAAGCCTGTGTTAAAATCATTACTTCTTCAGGTCTTTTTTTAGTAATTTCTTGCAGTAAATTCTACTTCTTGTTCGCTTCTTTGGAAGTTCTTTTTTTTTAATGGCACTGTATACAAAGAAATATTTGAAGTATCTAAACTTTTTCTTTTGAAATTTATTTTCATAATTATTAATACAGCTGTCCTCTAAAATAAACAGAGAAAAGAAAACTGCACTTTCAAAGCCTGTAAACACATTTAAATTAAAATTAAAAAAAATCTTCATCATAACTCCACCCTCTTCTGATAATTTTTGGAAACATCTTTCAATATTTAGTTCCAAGAATGAAATCACATAAAAAAACAAATTTCATTAAAAAAAATCTCAATAACAAAGAGAATACAAACACAACAATGCACAAAGATGCTGACAGTGATAAAGCATAATTACAATATTTTCCCTTCCCCAATGATGCATCAAAACAAAATGAAACAACACACATGATGATGTATCATACCTGGCAGATTATACTTAAATGTGCAACATAATAAAAGATTTAAAAGTATAGTGAAAAAAAAAACATGCAGCACGTGTCTTTGGGTGACAACTTGGAAATTTTTAAATTGTTTGTTTACTTAATCTTAATGTTGAAATGATAAGGCGAAAAAGTATGTATATAATTGAAAATGAGGGCTTTCTTGACAGACAGATGTTGTGGTCAATTTTTGTTTCTTTAAATAATAATTTATTTAAAAATATTGTAGAATATAAATTAAATTTCATTTTGTTAAAATTTATAAATTCTTTTTATTAATTTTAAAATTTACGTAATATTTTTGCTCATATTAAAGAATAATAAAAACTCCCTTAATCTGCGGCTTATAATAACCACAAAATTTCCGCCAAAAAGTAATTACAACCATAAATTAAAAACCACCCAAAAAAAACAGAAGAAAGTATCAACTACATTAAATAAACACTTGTTTTTTTATTTCTGTTGCATGTTGCACACAAAGGACATTACAAATCCAACACATACACCCACCATAAGTTACAACAGCAAATGTTGAAAATGTTTTATTACATCAGTATGTGGATGGTCGGTCAGCTGTTGTAGTTACATACTTATCGAAGACCATTTCACCATTCTCGTTAATGAATGCGGTCGGTCGGTCGGTGGCATATCAATTTTAATACTATAATTACAATTTTTTTTTTCATAATCCTTCAAAACCAAAGAATCGACTATTAAAGTACACAAAGGATAATAATGAATTTTGCACAAAAAATGGAATGTTTTTAAAGAAGAAAATGAATTTTATAAAAAAAAAGATTTAAATTGTTTTATAAAAAACAAATAGTTGGGGTGGTTTTTTATGTGATATATTTCTTTGGAAGACCAATTGTTCCAATACACATGTTTCAGTTCTCAAAATATAAAAATTTATAATGTTCCCAGCATAAACTTAGTAATAAATTGGATTTGTAACTATTTAACTATTAAAATAGCTTTCGAGGACTATTATATACCATTCTGATTACACAGAAGTAGTCTAGTAATGACTTATCGATAATGTGTATAAATACTTCCTTATTTAAAAATCAACTTCTCCGTAAATATATAAAAGCTTTATATGTTTTTTCACAGGATTTATTCCAATGCCATCACCGTGGTAATTAATTAAGTAATAGGCGCAAGTACAATTACTTCTAATGAACAAAAGCACAATTACAAGTAATTGTCATTGATATTTATTAATTTGAAGTTTTATCAATTACGAATACATGTATTGGGAGTTATATGCCAAGTACCGACTCACATAGAGAACAACATCCGACACAGTCATTCCAGGCTGACAATACCGTATACTCTGTATCATATACATTTAATACCATTTTCAACGCTTAGGTCCACAATCTTTGTTTTTAAATCACAGCCACTACTTGGATCTCCACAGAATGTCAAGAAATTGACGAGACAGACAAAGTCCTGCGGCCTATCATATCACACCCATAGCATTAGATTATGTGGTTCTCTAGTTCGCCCCATCTCAAATCAATCTTGGTAATATCCGACATCACTAGTTTACGGTACCGGCAGACTATAGGTTTTAATAGCACCTCCATTTCCCGAAATTGTAGTATCATGAAGATGGGGTATTTCATCAAGGTAACTTACCCCCGGTGGAAATATATGTTTTGTGGACTTTAAAACTCCGAAATCTTTCAAGTTTAAACAGCAGGTACATCTAAACTTTAAAAACTATCGATCAAATTTGTTGGATGTTTTATTATCTCATCTATTTATTATTCTTAAAGCTCCAGATCTTTCAACAATTTTAAAATTTGTTTAAAAAAGTTCCAGAAAAACTGAAATTTAAATTTTTAAATATAACTTTTTAAATAAAATTGGATATTTTTAAAATAATATAAGAAATTTCTGAAATTAAATTGGAGGGATCTGAAATATAATTGGTAATGGTGTAGTATAAAGTCTTAACTATAGCTTCAAATATAGTGTTCTATATAGAAATGCATCTAGGCCTCTCTGGTAGGAAACGAATAAAAGAATTTTTTATAGCGTTACATATAGTCAGCAAAACATAAGAACTTCCAAAGAAGCGAAAAAGAAGTAGAATTGACTTCTTTAATGTTAACACAGGCTTATCATAGGATACATTTTATTTGATTCCAAATTCTTCACATCTGAAGTCATTCTCAGGTAGTAATTTTTATGTTCTTTTTGGAAATTATTAAAAAGTGAAATTTTTATAGCGTTACATATAGTCAGCAAAACATAAGAACTTCCAAAGAAGCGAAAAAGTAGTAGAATTGACTTCTTTAATGTTAACACAGGCTTATTATAGGATACATTTTATTTGATTCCAAATTCTTTACATCTGAAGTCATTCTCAGGTAGTAATTTTTATGTTCTTTTTTGGAAATTATTAAAAAGTGAAATTGTAGTGTTATGGAATACATCTAATTTGACTTAAATAATATTAACATAAATAAATAAATTACACACATTTATCCATTAACTCCAAAATAAAATTAGTTTAATACCAAAAACTGTACCTTAAAATAAAAAAATTTATTTTTCTTCTTTGGATGTCAATAAACATCACTTCCAAAGAAGGTAAAAAATTCGCTTAGTGCTACTTTTGAAGTGGTGATAAATGTTATTCTTTTAGAAGTACTTCGTTTTATTATTGCTGGGTACTAAACGTAGCCTTGTGTATATTTCAATCGAAGATATGTAGAATGCTAAAGTCTATAGACAAGGCTATACTCAAGACCAATCTCACTGTAAACATTATATATTTTTGACTTTAATGAACAAACATATTCCAAAGTAATACTTATTTAAAGAATTTTTATTTAATTGAACCTATCCTTTGCGGTTTTACGCTTCGTTAGCTAAACCATATTAAATTCAAAAAATTATTTAAATAGTTTCCCTTTTTATCCCTCCTCAACACAAAAACACCTTCTTAAGACCTACATGAAAACTTCCCTGTCCATACATCTTTATAGAAGTGTAAATAAAACACTTTAAATAGATCCTAATCAAGATCACAATAAACGAGGTATAGAAATATTAAAAAAAATATATATAAAACAAATTTTTAACAACTAACGAAGCACAAAATATTTTTACTAATTATGTGGAACCATATTTTACAAGTACTTAAATTCTTGTTAACGGTATAGAAACAATAATAGCATCCCCTATTTCCGTTCGGAGTAAAAGTAAACACACCTTATTTCCAATGATCTATCTATAATGCAAAAGATTAAAGTGCATTGAGTAATGCATGTGTTGTTGAACAAAAAAAAAAAATACCCTTAACAAACCCCTGAATCCTGTGCTCTTTTGTTTAAGGCGCCTTTTAAAGTGTTGCATAGAAAATATAATATTTTTACTCTTCATTCATTGTTAACGTTTATCATTATATTACACTCTTGTATCCCGGAAAAGGACAGATGTTTTATGTTCTAGCAAAAACCATTATTTCTATTGATTACAGTTCAACGCAAAATATGAATCGACATCTTGTTAAACACTCAACCCTGTACTGTTATCTGCAGTGGAATATTAAATTTCTTTTATGTAAAAAATTTTGAGCAAAAAAAGGCTTTAGTGTTGAAATTACCTTTTTCTCTCTTTAGCTCTCTTTAAGGCAATGACTGATGTTTCACATCATAAAACCGCCATGTGACAGGCTACAGCCTCCTCCCCTTAAAATGAACCTGAACTGTATGCTATAGTTTTTATGCGCTTACTGCTTTATGTTCATATATATATTTGTTTTTGTTTTAATGCACATTTTGTAGATTTATTGCTTTAAACAGCTTACAGTTTTATTGTATTTAAACAATAGCAAAACTACTGATCCCTGCTGTTGCTATTGTCCTTTTTTTTGTTTTTTGCATTACAATTGTGTTTAGGTATAGTTTTAGGCTGTTTTCCTTTTGGTGTAGCAGTAGTAGTAGTAGTAGTGGTTTTGAATAGATTTGTTTCAATGAAATGTGTTAAGGCGATTGTGTGATTGTTCATTTAATATTTATCTAAATAAAATTCAAAAATTTTTTTATATTTATTTATATTGAAATATTAAATGTTCACTAATAAATTCAATCGAAAAAGGAAAACAAATAAATTTTGTAAATTGAACAAAATTGTTTACTTTTCCAAAGGGATTTATTAGAGAGTTTAGAAAAGGTTAAAGTTTAACATCAAGCGATTAGGAATTATGAAATAAAAATATTAATTGCTGGAAATTGGTTTAAGGAATTTTTAAAATTTTAGTTTTTAGAAAAAAATGTGGAAGAGTAATAGCTCATTTTTGCCTATAGGCTAAAGCTAAAGCTACTAAAACACTACAGCGACGTTAGTCTATATTCTTGCTTATAATCTATCCATAGTTGGAAATACAATCGTATCTTTCTAGTCTGGACTATATTATAGTCAAAAATCTTGACAGTAGTTATGTCTACAGTACTAACTGGAGTCTCGACTATAATATTATCGTTAAGTCTAAAGTCTGTGTGTAGGCCTTCTGCTAAAGTATGGACTATAGACTTTGCTAATGTCTGACTATACTTTAGTCTTGACTACATTCATCTATCATCTTGACTATTGTGTCAGTTGTAGTTTTGACTCTTGTGTCAACTGTAGTCTTGACTATTGTGGTAGTTGTAGAGTTGACTATTGTGTCCGTTGTGGTGTTGACTATTGAGTCAGCTATAGTCTTGACTATTGTGTCAGCTATAGTCTTGACTATTGTGTCAGCTATAATCTTGACTGATACAGTGTACTACAGTCTGATATATATACACTTAACTATGGTGTAGCTGTAGTAATAACTATAGTTCTGGCTATGATCTGTAGATGGTACTATATTCTAGCTACAGTGCCAGTACTATAGTCTTGACTACATTCTGATATATGTGTCAGCTATAGTCTTGACTTTTGTGTCATCTATAGTCTTGACTATTGTGTCAGCTATAGCCTTGACTTTTGTTTCAGCTATAGTCTTGACTATTGTGTCAGTTGTAGTATTGACTATTGTGTCAGCTATAGTCATGACTAATGTATTAGCTTTCTCTTGACTATTGTGTCAGTTGTAGTCTTGATTATTGTGTCAGCTATAGTCTTGACTATTGTGTCAGCTATAGTCTTGACTATAGTACAAGCTATAGTCTTGACTATAGTACAAGCTATAGTCTTGACTTTAGTGCAAGCTATAGTCTTGGCTATAGTACAAGCTATTGTCTTGACTATAGTGCAAGCTATAGTCTTGACAATATTTCTGTAATCTAGACTATTGTGCCAGTTTTGACTTTATTGTCAGCTATAGTTAAACTATAATCTTAACTATAGTATGGACTAAATTTTCCATAATCTTAACTGAAGCCTCTGCTAAAGTCCTGACTACATTCCTCTGCTAAAGTCCAGAGTACATTGCCAGTTTTGTCACATAGCCACAACTAAGATCTTTCTATAGCCTTGACTAGAATCTTTATTTTAGTCTTAGCTATAAAATCTATGAAGTCTTGACAACATTTTGCCTAGACAACATCTTGCCTAGGCTTTGCTGTAGCCTTGACTAAATATAAATAAAAAATAACTGCAATATTTAGTCATGAATATAGTCTTTGCAATTCTAAGACTATAATAACTGCAATATAAAAAAAGTTCTTAATTCTTAAAATAGATCTTTTTCAAATACTTACTATACAAATTTCTTTTAACAAAACCATAGCCTTTAATTAAAACTTTTGTAAGAACTGAAAAATCGTATTTTTACAGCAATTAAAATTTTACAAAAATTGATTTCACACTATTGTCACAGTACATGACACATACCAATATCCTTTTAATACTCAAAACTATACAATAGTAGAATAAAAATTACTATAAGTGAAAAAAAATATTATTGACACATTTTCTATTTCTATGAACACGAATATAAAAAAGAAAATGTTGCGTTTACACTAACCGAAGAAAAAAATATTTGACAAAATCAGCAAGAATATAAAACAAAATGTATTAATGTAAACTTTAAACAAAATGCTTTGTTAAAAACTATTACCCTAGTGTAAACGTAGTTTATATAGAGCTGAAAAGAAATCAATGTGGAAACAAAAACAAAAGCTAAAGCAATTAGTGTCAGAGTGTGGTTGGTGTGAGAAACAAAAAAGCATCAAGTTAACAAAACAAAAAAGGATTTCTTTTTTATCCTTTTTACACATTTAAAACTACACTCGAATCTAAATGATCACAAATACAAACGATACGCAAACTACTGCTAGTACCACTGTATGAAACAAAGAAATCTAATGAAATAACAGACCGGAAACCTTTGAAAGGAAATAAAAGCTTAAAACAAGCAGTTGTAATTGACGATTTTTTTTATAGTTTGTGCTGCAAATAGTTATCACACCGTAAAGGTATTTATGCAAAAAAAAAAAAAAAAAACTCACAAAAAATGGTGAGAAAAATTGATAAATATCAGCTGAAGTTAAAACTTTGAGGGGAATATCGAGTTTGTTGATTTTGCAAAAAAAAGTAGCACTGAAAAGTTATAGGATATAGTTGCTGATAAAATCCTTTTGTAATCACAGTTTTATTGATTTAGTCGGATTTTTTTTGTTTACATGAACAAAGTATGAGATTTTTGAAAAAGTCCTTTATTGTGGTTAAAATTTTCTATATTTTTTTTCTTATATTGATATTTTATAGTGGTTAACAACTTTTTAGAATCAACAGCAAATGAATGGTCATTGATTAAAAAAGAAGAGATGAAACCAATTGCAATTACATGGAGGAAAAATATTTAATATTTAAAGCAACAAAAAAAAAAACATAATTTTTTCATTTACAGATTTTTATTTTATAATTGATTGCTATGAAATTGATTGATGATGAGGGTTTTTTTTTTGCCATATTTTTGTCAAAAGGGAAATATGTATATTGAAAATGAGCTTGTATTTCTTGGTAAATTATTTATTTTTGTTAAATATATATTATTGTTTAGCAATAACAATCATTATGTTTATGACATGACAAATTGCTATCAAACTAAATTTAATAGAGTGGAATACAAGAACGATTGTTAAGAAGAGTAAACGATTCGATTGTGGTAAATATTGTAGACAATAATCTGGAGAGTTATTGACAAAACGAGAGAATAAATTATGTTTACTATAAAGCCAACTATATTTACTTTTATAGTTTAGACTATTTAGTCCAGACTATCGATAATAGACAACAGAAACCGAGCTATATTTAGTGCCATAAACTGGACTAATACTATTGTCAAGACTATAGTCACTTCTATAGTTTAGACAATGGTCAGGATTATGAACAGCAGACAACTGGAACTGAGCTATATTCACAGCAATAAACTGGACTATTCTAGACTATAGTGAAGACCATAAAGATGACTATAGTCACTACTATAGACTATATTATTGACTTAATTATAAACAAAACTAATAAACCGATTATAAAGACTACTATTGGCTATATTCACTTTTATAGTTTAGACTATTGTCTGGACTATCGACAATAGACGACATAAACTGAGCTATACTTAGTGCCATAAACTAGTATTAATTAATACTATTGTAAAGACCATAGTCACTTCTATAGTTTAGACTATGGTCAGGACTATTAACAATGGACTATAGAAACTAAGCTATATTCACAGCCATAAATTAGACTATTAATTAAGACTATTGTCAAGGCTATAAAGCTAACGATAGTCACTTCTATAATAGACAACAGAAACTGAGCTATATTTATTGTCATAAACTAGACTATAAATCAATACTATTGCCAAGACTATAGACTGGACTATTCTAGACTATAATCAAGACTATAAAGTCGAATATAGTCGGTATTATGGACTATATTATAGTTAAGGCCATTAACTTTATTTTAGTCAATACTAGACTAGATTGTAAACAAGTCTAATAAGACGATTATAATGACTACTATTAACTAGACTATAGTAAGGGCTATCGGCCATAATATACAGACAAGACTATTGTCAAGACCATAAATGACATAAACTGTATTATAGCTAGTTCTAAAATAAAATGTTGGGGTTGTTTTTTTTTTGTTTTCTACTTGTTTTTCAAAATACTTGTTATATTTTAAAATTCAAATTTTGTATTCAAATTTTATTAGTTTTTTTAATTGAGTTGGCATAGTCTTTGGAAAATTTATAATAAAAATTGTTTTTGGGTATGTTGTTTGAAAATTTAAAAGTTTTAAATTTGAACGTATGGAATATTTGAAAATATTTTTGTTTTGATTTAGTAACCTTTGTTTTGAAACATTATTTTTATTTTGTTTTGCATAGGTAACATGTTTGAAATTTTGAATATATTTTTAAATTTGTTGTTTTACTTATGGATAGAAATTTTTTTAAATTGTATAGGCTTTGCTTTTGGAAAATTATATTTTTTTTTGAAGTTTGAGAAATTATTCATTCAAGCAATAGAAATTGAAGTGTGAATTTAAAAATTTTTGAAAATATTACGGAAAATAAATGTAAAAATAGTTGTAAAATAAATAAAATATGAAAGGATTAGCTGAATGATAAATATAAAAGAAAAGGACATTCGCCTAAAATAAAAACAATTTCGAAGGAAAGGATAATTTTTAAATAAAAAAAAAAAAGGATATAAGTGAAATAAAAATTATTTAAATGAAAAGGAATAAAATAGAGATTAATTCTAAAATTAATGCATAAACAATATAAATTGAATTTTGTGAAGTATATAATAAAATTAACATATTTGAACAGGAAAATTAAAACAAATAAAAAAAAAAGAAAAACATTTTAATAATAAAAACAGTGATGGATGAATTAAAAATCCTAAAATTTTAAAAAAAAAAAAAAAAAAATAAAACAAATGAAATCAAATATATCATAAAGCTAAATTAAATAAAAAAAAAAAAAAAAATATATAAAGAAAGATTTACATTTTGACTATAAATTTTTTTTTTAATACTTTGAAAAAAAAAAACATTTAAAAAGAAAAACAATCCAACAAACATTTTGAAACTCAAATAAGAGAAAATTAAAATAAGAGAAAGAAATAAAAACACATTGCTACATTTTCAAAATAAAATAATTGATGATAATTTCAAGAGTCCAATGAAAGTGAAAGTGTATTTCGAAATCTGTTGGAAGTCAGTATCCGGATCGAGTCATAATATAAACAAATTGATTTAATTTTTATTAATTTTTAATATTTTCATTAATTTATTTAACTGTGTTTTTTTTTTCTTTGTACTTTTAAATTGTTCTAAGAAGCTGAAATGTACATTTCATCGTTGAACCAGAAATATGTAAGTTTTATTTACTTATAATAATTTTTAAATTATAATTGTTTTTTTTTTTAATTTTAAACTCTAATATTTTTTGTAATAAAATTTAATTTGTAATAGTATTTGTTCATTGGCGTTATAATATTTTAACATGGAAACGACTTTGTACAAATTATTGTTTTCAAATTTTGTTAACTATTAAATTTTTTTTTAAATTTTGTTCAATAAATAATTTTTATATTTTATTTAATGGGAAAATGAAAACTATGTGTTGGTAATTTTTTTTGTATTGAGTTGTGGAAATCTTTAGGGATAGATGGCATAAAGTCATAATAAAATATTTTGTTTAATTGGGATTAATTCATAAATTGACCAGAATTAATCAAGGTGGTATTTGGATACCAACGGGGTGGGTTATGGTCTGGGAACAATGAAAACGGTTCCTTGGAAAATATTTAAATTCAACGTGAACTTAGAACGTCACTGATAGAACCCAAAAGTGTTGCGTAATTATTAGTGACGTTACAAATGGCGCCCAACGGGAACATGACGTTTTGATTTAAATGTAACTTAATTGTCAAAATGTTTTGATTAATAATTGTGCATTAAATGAAAATGTCTTGTGGGATTGATTTGCTACAGCCAGTGGTATTATTGCATATACCAATGTTGTGTAGTTTAATTGATTTAATTTAGATTGTCAAATTTCATTATCCTATTTTTGTCTAAATATTAGTTGTGATGAAATTTGAAATTCAGAATGGTGAATTTAAATATTTGAATATATTTTTTTTTTGTTTGAATTTTATTGTGATTCCATTTTGAACTTAAGTTTCCACAACTCAAAACTTTTATGATTATTCGAATTTTTGTTGGTTTGCTTAAAAGAAATTTTTAAATATTTTACATTTCAAATTTTGTTTATTAAACAATTTCTTTATCACTGTTTTTAATTCGATTCTTTTACGCGTGTTTTAAATAAATTTTTTTTTTGGTTTTTGTTGTTTATGCATTTTGAATTGATTTTTTTTTTAAATAAATTTTGTTTAATTTTTGAATATGGCTTCGAATAGACCAAATACTCGTGCTTTTTCAAAATCATTAGAAAATATGGGTAAGACAGTTAGTGTAGATCAAGAATCAGATCGTGTCGTTAGTGAACCAGATCTGAATGAAACAGTTAGGCATATAGATGAGGGTTTATTGAAGGATGATGATGTTAATGTACGAAAGTCTAACAGCATTTCTTTGAACACAATTAAGAATGTAGTATACGATGTAGTTCAGAATCATGTACTAGATTTAATATCGAATTTAGAGCAAAATTTGGTTTTAAGAATGAACGAAACTATTTCTAAGTTAGCTCTGCAGGGTAATTTAAATCAGGAAAATAGTCAACAACCAAATAATAATAGGAATGAGTTAAAAATGTTTGATGAAAGACGTTCAGGTAGTGGTAATAGGCCATTAGAAATGCATAGGTGGAACGTTTACTTTTCAGGGGACGATAAAGAACTTCGAGTAGATGATTTTATTCGTAGGGTTGAGCACATTGCATCTTCGCAGGGAGTTTCACTTCAAGAAGTTGCCAATAATTTATATATTTTGTTAAAGGGACATGCTGCAAGCTGGTATTTTCAGTGGGTCCAGAGAAATAGGAACATAACGTGGAATTTGCTTAAGTCTGCTTTAGAAGTTCAGTTCAGATCTTGTGAGAGTGACTATGATCTAGAACATCGAATGATGAATAGATTACAAAAATACAATGAATCTTTTGATCAATTTTATAACGTGATTTTAGATCTAAATTCTAGAATGAGCTGCCCTAGGTCGGACAGGCATTTGATAGAAATAATGAAAAGAAATATCGCTAGTAAGATGTTGATATTTGTACACAATTCAAATTCCCAAACTTTACCAGAATTTTTGTTGGAATGTAGGCGTGCGGAACGTAATGTTTTGAAAATTGAGTCAGGTTTGGAAAAACTTTATTCAAACCTAAAGTGAATGAAGTTGAACTTGCTGAGGTGGTCTCCTAGATGTTGATAGTAATGTAGAATTTGTTGAGGCTTTAAGTCGCGGAAAACCTACCAAGGACGTTTCAGACATAACGTGTTTCGACTGCAAGGAAAAAGGACATTTGCATTCAATTGTACAAAAAAATCTGGCAGAGTTTTCTGCTACAGATGTGGTAGAGATAATTATGTTGTTTCTAATTGTCCTTTTTGCTCAGAGGGAAACCTTCAGAAGAACAGGAAATCCGGGGATCCTGTTCAGAAGTAGACGAAACCCGGAAACCGGATTTGACATTATTTTCACAGGATGTACAGGACAATTTTCATAACAAATGGACAAAATATTTTCAGGTTCGGACGAAAATTTTCAGTGAAATTAATACGGAAGAGACAAAACCAATATCAGACAAAATTTTAAAGACACGACAAAGACATAAAGAAATCAGAAATGAACACAAAATTGTTGAAAGTGCCATAATATGTGGTGATAATGGGGACATACGACCTTTTGCGGAAGTTGAAATTTTCGGTGAAAAAATTATAGGATTGTTGGACAGTGGTGCTACAATTTCAGTCTTAGGATTTGATTCAATCGAATTTTTGAAAAGACATAATATAGAAATTAATCATTTTAGATCTGAAATCAAGACGGCTAACGGTTCAACAATGCCAATTATAGGTAAAATTGTTACTAATATTACTTTTGATAATCGGACTGAATCAATAACAATTTATATTTCACCAGGACTTTCTCAAAAACTTTATTTAGGCTTCAATTTTTGGAAACTTTTTGGACTAGATTCGACATTAAATTTAGAAGTTAGCGAAATTACTGATAAAATTGATGATAATAAACATAAATTAACAGACGAACAGAACGAGGAACTTAAAAGGGTAGTTAATTCGTTTCCTTCTTCCGAGGTATTAGGTTTAGGAAAAACTTCAATTTTAGAGCACGTTATAGATACCGGAAATGCAAAACCAGTTAAACGTAGACACTATCCGATTTCACCAGCCAAACAAAAATTGTTATACGAAGAACTTGATCGTATGATTAGTTTAGGAGTTATTGAGGAGAGCATAGTCCTTGGTCTTCACCTGTGACAGCGGTAATTAAGCCAAATAAGACCCGAATTTGTTTAGATAGTCGAGAGCTTAATAAGGTTACGGTTAAGGATGCATATCCTATACCAAATATAGAAGGATTATTGATGAGGCTTGAGGATACGTTCTATATTAGTGCCATAGATCTCAAGGATGCCTTCTGGCAAATTCCTTTAGAGAAAAGTAGTCAAGAGAAAACGGCCTTCACAGTTGCTGGTAGACCTCTCTATCATTTTAAAGTTATGCCATTTGGGCTTTGCAACTCCCCACAGACCATGATGAGGCTTATGGATAGGGTAATTCCTTCTGAACTAAGGGAAAGAGTTTTTGTATACTTGGATGATTTGCTCATATTTTCCAAGAATTTTGAGGATCATATTGTTTTATTGAAAAAAGTTGCGGAATGCTTGACCAAAAGTGGCTTAACTATTAATGTTGCCAAATCAAAATTCTGTATGAAGGAAGTTAATTATTTAGGATTTATAGTCGGAGGAGGTAGTATTAGAACATCTAATGAAAAGGTTGAAGCCATCCGTAATTTCAAAATCCTCGAAGTGTACGAGAGGTTCGACAGTTCCTTGGAGTTGCAAATTATTATAGGAAATTTGTTCCAAATTTTTCGTCTTTAGCTTCTCCTATAACAGATTTGATAAAAAAAGGTAAAAAGTTCGAAATGACTGAGGAAGCTTTAGAGGCCATATCAAATTTAAAACGATCATTGACTACTGCTCCTGTGCTTGTTCACCCAGACTATTCTAAACCTTTCATTGTACAATGTGACGCATCAAGTTCTGGAATTGGTGCAGTTTTATGCCAAATTGACTCTGAAGGTTTTGAGAGACCAATTTATTTCTATTCTAAGAAATTAAACAAATCTCAGAAAAACTATTCAGTCACAGAGCTTGAGTGCCTAGCAGCTGTCACCGCCATTAAGAAATTCCGTCCATATTTGGAAATGCAACCGTTTAAGGTGATTACTGATCATTCTAGCCTAAAATGGCTTATGAACCAAAAGGATTTGTCAGGAAGACTTGCACGCTGGAGTCTTTCTCTACAAGCATATGACTTCGAAATCGAACACAGGAAAGGTTCAGAAAATCTTATACCTGATGCTTTATCACGTTCGTTTGCGGACAATGAAATTTCTGAACTTTCTGAAAGTATGTTAGATGTAGATTTGAATAGTGAGGAGTTCGATTGTGAGGACTATAGTTCATTGAGGAAAAATTGCCATGATAATGCGGAATCCTTACCGGACATAAAGGTGTCGGGAAAATTTGTTTATAAGAGAATAGGATTTGCTGAGGGTGATACGATTTCCGACACACTAATATGGAAGTTGTGGGTACCGAATTCACTTACGGAAGAATTGATCAAATCGGCTCATAATCCTCCCCAAGCTTCTCATGGTGGGATTTCGAAAACACTTTTTAGGCTTCGTGAGAAATATTATTGGCCCAATATGGCTGTTCAAGTCAGAAATTATATTAGTAAGTGCGAAACTTGTAAATCAACCAAAGCACCTAATTATATAACTAGACCACCAATGGGAAAGCAAACTATAACGGAAATGCCATTCCAGAAATCTTTATCGATCTTCTTGGTCCTTATCCTCGTTCAAAGGCTGGTAATACTAACATGTTAGTGGTTTTAGATCATTTTACCAAATTTTGTTTCATTCATCCCTTGCGTAAAGCTGATTCTAATAGCATAATCACATTTTTACAGAACCATGTTTTTAGTGTTTTTGGTGTTCCGGAAACGCTTCATAGTGATAACGGAAGTCAATTTATTTCTAGGGATTTTGCGGAAATGTGTAAAAATTATGGTGTTCGTCAGGTTTTCAGTGGATCTTATGCACCCCAGAGTAATGCCTCCGAACGGGTTAATAGATCTATTTTAGCTGCAATAAGATCGTATATAGGTGACAATCAGACAACCTGGGATGAAAATATTTGCCACATAAATCAATCTCTTCGTAGTTCCGTCCACTCTTCTATTGAAACATCTCCATATTTTGCACTATTTGGAAGAAATATGATTTCTCATGGTTCGGCGTACAATCTACTTAGAAATTTGGGAAATGTAAATGATGGTGAAATGGAAATAGTTAGCTCATCCGATCATGTTAAACTAATAAATGATTCTATATTGAAAAATTTGGAAAAGTCTTATAAAAAGAGTGAACAAACTTATAATCTGAGAGGATTTCGGAATGTTAGGTATGAACCAGGCCAAGAAGTTTATAGGAAAAACTTTCAGCAGAGTGACTTCTCAAAGCAATTTAACGCAAAATTAGCTCCCAAATATGTTAAGGCTAGAATTGAATCGAATTTAGGAAATTGCTTGTATAGATTAACGGATCTCAATGGAAAGTTTATAGGAGTATATCACGGAAAGGACATTAAGCAATAAATTGGCCCGGCTAATATCGTGGGTCGTGCCACACGTGGGAACATATTTTATTTTAGCTCAGAATACACAGAGTCCCAAAACATTTCCTTCCTATTACATATTCGTAAATGTTTTGGTTTGTTGGGGTTGTTTTTTTTTTTTTTTCTACTTGTTTTTCAAAATACTTGTTATATTTTAAAATTCAAATTTTGTATTCAAATTTTATTAGTTTTTTTAATTGAGTTGGCATAGTCTTTGGAAAATTTATAATAAAAATTGTTTTTGGGTATGTTGTTTGAAAATTTAAAAGTTTTAAATTTGAACGTATGGAATATTTGAAAATATTTTTGTTTTGATTTAGTAACCTTTGTTTTGAAACATTATTTTTATTTTGTTTTGCATAGGTAACATGTTTGAAATTTTGAATATATTTTTAAATTTGTTGTTTTACTTATGGATAGAAATTTTTTTAAATTGTATAGGCTTTGCTTTTGGAAAATTATATTTTTTTTTGAAGTTTGAGAAATTATTCATTCAAGCAATAGAAATTGAAGTGTGAATTTAAAAATTTTTGAAAATATTACGGAAAATAAATGTAAAAATAGTTGTAAAATAAATAAAATATGAAAGGATTAGCTGAATGATAAATATAAAAGAAAAGGACATTCGCCTAAAATAAAAACAATTTCGAAGGAAAGGATAATTTTTAAATAAAAAAAAAAAGGATATAAGTGAAATAAAAATTATTTAAATGAAAAGGAATAAAATAGAGATTAATTCTAAAATTAATGCATAAACAATATAAATTGAATTTTGTGAAGTATATAATAAAATTAACATATTTGAACAGGAAAATTAAAACAAATAAAAAAAAAAGAAAAACATTTTAATAATAAAAACAGTGATGGATGAATTAAAAATCCTAAAATTTTAAAAAAAAAAAAAAAAAAATAAAACAAATGAAATCAAATATATCATAAAGCTAAATTAAATAAAAAAAAAAAAAAAAAATATATAAAGAAAGATTTACATTTTGACTATAAATTTTTTTTTAATACTTTGAAAAAAAAAAACATTTAAAAAGAAAAACAATCCAACAAACATTTTGAAACTCAAATAAGAGAAAATTAAAATAAGAGAAAGAAATAAAAACACATTGCTACATTTTCAAAATAAAATAATTGATGATAATTTCAAGAGTCCAATGAAAGTGAAAGTGTATTTCGAAATCTGTTGGAAGTCAGTATCCGGATCGAGTCATAATATAAACAAATTGATTTAATTTTTATTAATTTTTAATATTTTCATTAATTTATTTAACTGTGTTTTTTTTTTTTTCTTTGTACTTTTAAATTGTTCTAAGAAGCTGAAATGTACATTTCATCGTTGAACCAGAAATATGTAAGTTTTATTTACTTATAATAATTTTTAAATTATAATTGTTTTTTTTTTTAATTTTAAACTCTAATATTTTTTGTAATAAAATTTAATTTGTAATAGTATTTGTTCATTGGCGTTATAATATTTTAACATGGAAACGACTTTGTACAAATTATTGTTTTCAAATTTTGTTAACTATTAAATTTTTTTTTAAATTTTGTTCAATAAATAATTTTTATATTTTATTTAATGGGAAAATGAAAACTATGTGTTGGTAATTTTTTTTTGTATTGAGTTGTGGAAATCTTTAGGGATAGATGGCATAAAGTCATAATAAAATATTTTGTTTAATTGGGATTAATTCATAAATTGACCAGAATTAATCAAGGTGGTATTTGGATACCAACGGGGTGGGTTATGGTCTGGGAACAATGAAAACGGTTCCTTGGAAAATATTTAAATTCAACGTGAACTTAGAACGTCACTGATAGAACCCAAAAGTGTTGCGTAATTATTAGTGACGTTACAAAAAGCACAACTATTAAGCTTACTATATAGACACTACAATATGCTAGACAGTAGTCAGGAATATCGACTATCGACTACAGATACGACTATAGACAATGACATCGTCAACTATAAACTGGACTAGAATCAGTGCAAAAAGGCGACTACAGTCAATACTATATACTATATTCAAACTGGACTACAGTGAGAGTCATGAACTAAAATTTACTTAATACTCGACTGTACTATAATCCAGACTATAGTCTGTAAACTAGACTTGGTCAGGGTTATTGATACAGACTGCAGAAATGTCCATTGTTAGTTAACTATAAACTCGATTTTTGTCAATACTAGACTATTTGGACTAAACTCAAGACTCTAAAGCCGACTATAGCCACTACTATTAACTAGACTATAGTCGTGGCTATTGTCTATATACTACAGATACAACTATTGTTAACTATAGTTCGCTATAAACTGGATTATAGTTAATACTATAAACTAGACTAAAAGTAATACTAAAATATATGCAAGACTAAAAATCTGAACATATTTACTGTAACATACTAGACTATAGTCATGGCTATCGACCATAGACTACAGTTATGACAATTGTCAAAAGTATAGTCAAATATAAACTATATTATGATCGACTATAAATTGTACTATAGTCAACTATAAGTTCAGTCTATAGTTATAGTTTATAAACTAGGGTTCTATAAATCGACTTTCGAATAATCGAGCAATCGGCCTTTTGACGGAAAAAGTCAAATAGTCGAAGTCGACTTTTTTATTCCAAAAAAGTCGATAACTAAACTATCATCTATTAAAAAAGTGAATTTTGTAAATAAAAGTCGAAAATGTTGTAAAAATTCTAAAAGTCGGAAAAAGTCAAAAACTTGAAAATAGTAGAAAAAAGTCAAAAATAGTCGAAAATTTTAAAAAAGTGGAAAAAAAGTCAAAAACTTTAAAATATTCGGAAAAACTAGAAAAAACTCGAAAAGTCGACTTTTAACTAAATGCAAAAAGTTGAAAAGTCGACTTTTCGTTTCAACTATAGAACACTACTATAAACTAAAAAAAATTCCTTACCTTTAGGAAATTCTTTATGACTTATCAGAGTCACTGTTGCATTTGTCACTTGTTAAAAAAATCCCTGACATATTTTGTCAAATTTTCTAGATACAAAATCAGCATATTGTCTACACGACGGTAAGAGCTATCGACGATAGACTATAGTTACGACAGTTGTCAAAAGCATAGTCAACTATAAACTGAACTGAAGTCAGCTATAAATTGGATTATGATCGACTCTAAACTGGACTGTAGTTACTACAAGATTATTAAAACAGATTCCTTTTGGCTCTACTTAACTATTCGATCGCAGGCAACACTAAATAACAATATAGTCATAATTATAGTAAAGACTATTCCCTCGACTATAGTAAAATGTATAAATATTATAGTTACGATTGCAGCAAAGTTCAAGTTTATATATTAACAAAATTTCCATTCGGTTTAAAAGTTAAAAAGAAACCCCAAAAACACTTACCCACACAACTTTTATAGACCATTACAATTTCATAAATTACACATACCTGCAAAGAAATAAAATAAAAATAGTTATTTAGCATTAAAAATAAAAAACAAATATTTTAAAAATACATTATTATGATTGTTTTAATATTTATAAGTTTTTTTTTTACAAAGAAAAAAATCGCTTTTTTTTTACAAGAAATGAAAAACTGTTTTACACACAAACAAACTAAAAGCCAAATCTAACAACAAATATGTACGTGACATTTTAGCTAATTACAGAATTTTGTATCAACATTTAACACCAACATAAAAAGCAGTTTTTTTAGCAGTTTTTCTTTTTTTTTTTTGTTCCTTTCAAACTTAATGTATTAAAAAACAAGAAAGATTTGTAAGAACCATAAGTAGCACTAGACATGAAAATTAACAAAAAATATATATAAAGTACAATAACCCAGCAAAAATTTTGTTAGTAAAAAAAGGATATTATTTGGTAATTTTTAAATTATTTTTGAAAAATAAACATTTTACTGGGTTTGCAATGAAATAAATAAAAAAACATAAATATATTGTTTTGAGAGTTGAAATACTTCTTTGTTGTGTGTGTGTTCATGATTTTTTGATTCTTTGTTAATGTTAAATGTGTAACAACTATTAAGTATTATTTTTATTATTCTACACTTTTTGTATTTGTAATTTATTATTTTTTTTGTTCTATTTATATTATGAAAATTTACGAGTTTATAATGCTGCTGGTCAGAGATAAAAAAAATTTTTGTTTGTACAAACAAACACTAAAAAGCTAGATTTAAAAATTAAAGTCATAATTTTTCAGTTTTGTGAAACTCCTAATAACACATTAAAAAAATGGTAATTATCGTTTGTCATTGAAAGAATGACAAAAAGAAAAAAACAAATTATGTTCATATTATAGAGAGAGTTTTTCCCGTAGTTATACGAGTAAAAGTTTAAAATTTATTTTTGTCATAAAATACTGAGAAATAAATATCCATAGAAATTCCATTAGAGTTGTTTGGTTGGAAAACAAATTTATGCTTGTTAAATATTCATAATTTATTTAAAAGAATTTGAAATGCTCTAATTATGGTTGTGATAAATTAATGTGGACATCTAGGTAAAAAGTTATGCTTATGAATAAGTAATCATTATATATTTTAAAATTGAAATTCCTAAAGTTAAAAATATAACTTAATTTTGACATGACTATAAACTAGTTCGTTATAAATACTAACTAAATATGGTAGATTTTCAAATGTAGATAAGACCTGACTGAACAGGATTAAAGACATGTTTTTAGTCTAAACTATATACAAAACTATAGTCTGACTTATAGACAAGATTAGAGTCTATGCAGAAGACCCATCGCAGTAAAATATTTTCAAGTTTTGGTAATGAGTATTGTAGGTAATGTAGTTATTTCATACATTACTTGGTAATGAGTTGTCGTTAATAATAACACAAATAATTTTGTTTGAATAGCGGAAAAAGTCGAGTAATGAGATTTGTTACCAGTTATTTTTTGATCATCGTCGAACAAAAATAAGTAGTTATTCACCCAAAAAGTAACTACTTACACTTTTCTTCAATATTACTTGCCTACTTACCGGGTAAGTAAAGATTTTGCTGGTATAGTCTGGACTATAGACAATGCTATTGTTGAGAGTTTAGACAAAACTATAGTCTAGACTATAGACAAGACAAGATATTATAGTCTAAATAATAGACCAAGCTTTGGTCCAGGCTATGTTATTAGTGAATAGTCCAGACTACACTCAATACACCAGACTGTGTAGACTGGGCTATAAGATGAAGTGTGGACCATTAAGATCTATATTCTATATTCACACCTATAGACTATAGTGATGATTATAGCCTATAGGCAGAATATCATAAGCTGTAGTCTAGATTATAAGCTACATATTAGTATTAAGTCCTTTACTAAAGAGGTCTATATACTATTGAGAACTATATACAGGCAGGACTATAAGATGAACTCTAGATTATAGTCTGGACTATAGACTATAAATATTCTGGACAATGGACTATAGAATATAATACAATGATCCAGTTTCCAGCTTTTAGTGTAGTCTATAGTGAAAACCGTAATCTACAGTTCAATTTATTGTCTACTAGATATACCCAGTATGCTTCGCTGAAAAAAATAAATAAAAAATTTGAATAATCTAAAAGTTTCCAAGATATACGAAATTTTGTATTTAATTCATATATGTGGTACCAAGCCTCATATTGAAAGTCCGCATGTTATTCTCTAAATGTTCACATTAATGCCAAAGTGTCAAAGACTTCAAGTCAACCAATGTCCAATGTTTAGATGCATGTTAAAGTTCTTCTAGAAAATGTTAAAGATTCTAGCTCTAATAGCGATTTCAAGCTCACCTAATAAAAGTTCTTGCTTTTTCACCAAAATGTTCAGATAAATATTAAAGTTCTTGGTGCAAAATCGGAACAAGATAGCTCTATAGTTTGGCATATAGACTAGTCTATGGCTAGGACTAGCGACTGTAGATGTCTGATCTGGTATATTAATCCATCACAATTAAAGACTTAAAGTCAAACTAATTACTGATGCTCAGACACCATGTTTAATAAGGGTAATTTTAGAAAAACCTTAGTAGTTTATCAATATAATTTTAAAAATATATAAAAATATATACAAGATGTTTTGCAACACAACATTCATTCAAAGAAACTAAAGCAGCGACAAACACTTCGAGTAATTTAGTACTTAAGTAAATTTATATGAATTTTGTTAATAAAACTAAACTATACATTGTAAATAGATTGTTCCCAGAACAATAACAATTGTATATTTTTGCTCAATACCCCGTTTCTGATTCAGCTTCTTTCAAATCAGTCAAGCACGTCAAGAAAAAATCATTGCGGTCTCTCTAATCAAATTCGTCAATTATTAAGGCGACGAGCATAGCAAATTTTAAGAACCCTAGAAAATCTCTTACAGATGCTTACCATATACAACACTTCAAAAGTCAAGCACTTATCACACATATATGGGGGTATAATAATGAGATCTAAATACAAAAACCGCCAGCCAATCGTACAGCTAATGACAGATCATTGACAATCTTTAGCTAAAATTATTATAGATATTTTTAAAGTTAAATAATAATGTTATAGTATAAGACAAGGCACAGCTGGTGTCATTTTTTTAATTGTTACTTTTTATGTTTTTTCTCTACAAATATATTATTGTTTTTTTCATTTTATAAGTAATGATAACTGTTTACAATTAATGATTTTGCTAGATATTGTTTGAACCCCTCCCAAATTAAACAAACATTTAACCAAAGACACAGGAAAATCTCATCAAAATATGCTGTCAAAATAATTAAATATGATTTCATTCTTAATTTAACTAAATGCTAATGCTAAGTGTATGTGTGTGGTTCTTCATCGCTTTTTCTGTGTGAGCAATACGAAAAGAAATCATTTATTTAAGTTTTCAAAAAGATCATTTATAAAAATTATTATTTCGTTTTTTCATTAAGAACATACAAAACACTTTTTCAGGGAAACTCCATCGTCAAATAGTAAACCAGCCATTCATCCATTCAGCCATGTGTTGTTTCATTTTTATGCTTGTATGCAGCAGCAGCATCATATTTTTTCCTGTCTTTTCATTTGCTACTATGCTGCATATAGTACATACATAACTATAGCATTAAAGCGAGTGTAACATTTTCTTTATATAGAAAATTGAAAATAAAGAATATAAGATATCATATATATTTAAGATGACTAATGATGTATTCCAAAATTTTGTTTGTATCATAACGAGTAGAGTAGTAGTAGTTCATCATTTTAAAGCAGAGATATAAAAATTCAATTAAATGCTGCTTTAAGTACAATTTTGTTGAAGTTGTTACGAAGCAGATTGTACATGTTTGATTTGTGTGAGTTTTTTTTTTCTTTTGCTGAGATTTATTATGCATTTATAAATGTCATTTTAATAGTTTATGGCAGTTTGTTGTTGCTTTTAGTTTTTTTTTTTGTTAATATTGGGAAGTTAATCAGGAAATCAATGCTAATTGTACAGTGGTAAATGGTGTATATAAATAGATTTATGAAGGTTTTATTTTTTTTAATATCAGGGTAATTTTGTTAAATTGATTTTTTGAATTGGATATTAAAAAGTAATTAATCGAAATAAAATGTGAGATTAAAAATGTTATTTGCACTTAGAATCAAAACTATTGACATATGTTCTAAATTCGTCATATTATAATTTTATAGGCTAGACTATAGCCCAAATAGTCTGTAGTCTAACTATAGTCTATAGTATAGTGCATAGTTCGGAAAATAGTCAATTAGTCTTGATTGAAAGAAACCTGTAGGTTTTTCTATAATCAATTGTACAGACTGTAGACCTTAGTACCGGGTTTATAAACTATATTCCAGATCATAGGATTTAGTGTAGATTATAGTCTGAATTCCTGTCTATAGTCCAGACTACAGTTTATAGTCCAAACTGAATTCTAGTTTAGTTTTAGTTCAGTTGTAGTTCTGTTCTAGTTCAGTTCAGTTCAGTTCTAGTTCAGTTCTAGTTCTGTTCTATTTCAGTTCTAGTTCAGTTCTAGTTCAGTTCTAGATCTGTTCTAGATCTGTTCTAGTTCAGTTCTAGTTCAGTTCTAGTTCAGTTCTAGTTCAGTTCTAGTTCAGTTCTAGTTCAGTTCTAGTTCAGTTCTAGTTCAGTTCTAGTTCAGTTCTAGTTCAGTTCTAGTTCAGTTCTAGTTCAGTTCTAGTTCAGTTCTAGTTCAGTTCTAGTTCAGTTCTAGTTCAGTTCTAGTTCAGTTCTAGTTCAGTTCTAGTTCAGTTTTAGTTCAGTTTTAGTTCATTTCTAATTCAGTTTTAGTTCATTTCTAATTCAGTTTTAGTTCAGTTCTAGTTCAGTTCTAGTTCAGTTCTAGTTCAGTTCTACTTCAGTTCTAGTTCAGTTCTAGTTCAGTTCTAGTTCAGTTCTAGTTCAGTTCTAGTTCAGTTCTAGTTCAGTTCCAGTTCAGTTCCAGTTCAGTTCTAGTTCAGTTCTAGTTCAGTTCTAGTTCAGTTCTAGTTCAGTTCTAGTTCAGTTCTAGTTCAGTTCTAGTTCAGTTCTAGTTCAGTTCTAGTTCAGTTCTAGTTCAGTTCTAGTTCAGTTCTAGTTCAGTTCTAGTTCAGTTTTAGTTCAGTTCTAGTTCAGTTCTAGTTCAGTTCTAGTTCAGTTCTAGTTTAGTTTTTATTAGTTAGTTACTCCTCAGACTTATTATCTTATTTGTAAAAAAAATCTTCCACGTCGGCTATTTAACTAAATGATTAGATAAGTAGTAAATATTTGCTGTACATAAAACAGTAATAAATTTTAATAATATATTAGTTAGTTAGTTAGTTTGAAAGGAGGATGTATACACATCAAATCCGAAGAAATACACCTAGGCCTCTATCGGGCCTGTTGTGCGCTCCTTAACCAGTGCCACGGGTGGGAATCGAACCCACCACCTCCGGTCTACCAGACTAGAACACTAACCACTAACCTACCGGAGGCCACTAATAATAATATATTAAAATACTTGTCATTTGTGATTTAAGCTCAAATTATCCTTACTGACTTGCCGTAACTAATTTCCTCAGTTAACCAACTAACGAAAAACAGAGCAACACAAAAATCCCAAATGTTGAAAATACGTGATGTGTTTGAATAAATTGAAATTGTTTATTTCAAATGTAAATGTAATTGTATTATAAATATTAAAAGGAAATTATTAAATAAAAGACATTTTATATTAAAGGTAAAGAAAATCCCTTATTTATGATCTTTCAGAAGGTTTTTGAATATTTTTTGTTAAAAAAAGGAAAATGTTTAAGCTTTTTTTTTAGAAGTCTTTGTAGTAGACACTTGTATGTGACTGCTACTTTCTGAGAGTTTAAAAAGTCATTTATCATTTTCCCGCAAAGAAAAGAAGGAATAAAATGTTAAGGTAGTGTTCTGTGACACATTTGTTTAATTTTGGCCAAGTCACGCAATTTAAAAGCCTAGCAAATTAAAGTACTCACTGGAAAGCAAAAACCAAATTTAAGAAATCTTACTTTTCTATCTTAACTTTAGCCATCAAATCAAATATTTATTATTAAGAAATAGAAAAAAAATTCATTACAAAAAATAGATTTTAAGGCTAAAGTGGCTTTAGTGCCGCCATTAATAATTCTATTATTTATTCACAACTTTTTAGCCATTTACAAGATTTGAAATTAAAAGCAAATAATATTAAACAAATAAATCTACTATTTTATGTTTAAAATAAGTAGTATTAAAGGAACATAAAAAACAAACAGAAAATGAAAAATCATCCTTTTATTTATCTGCCAACTCAAATAAATTTCATAGAAAGGAAAATCTAACAAAGAGAGAATGAGATAGAGCGAACAAAAAAAAGAAAAGTCACTGAATATTTAATGAATTGCAGAAGATTGTGTTTAAAGTAGACAATTTTTTGATTTATACCGATAGACAGTTGAGAAAGAAAACTAGACAAGCCAAACCAAACTAATCAGATTATTGTATTTGATTGCAAATTTGATTTCTATTTAACTGGCAATTTTAAATTAGTTTCAGGTTTTTTTTTTATTTGTATTAAAAGTCTACGTAGACTAAATATGTTTTACATTAAAGGCTGTGAGTTTTATACATTTTTATACACTGGATAAATTTACTTAAATTTTTCACTCATTAAAGTATTTTAGAATTTTTACTAAAAAAGTTCAAAAAAGTTTTTCTAAAAATGTAATGAACAGTTTTTTTATAGTTTTAATAAGCTTCTAAAAAAACTATTTAAATCTTGAAATCACAGTTTAAAAAAGCTTTTTGCAAAAAGCTTAAAAAATGCTTTTACTTTAAGAAAAGTTGATCAAAATTAACAAAAGCTTTTAAGGTTTCAAACACTTTGTTTAGAAAACTGCAGAAACACTGTTTTTTAAAAGATTAGTTAAAATGTTTAATGGAATTAAGTTTAAATAAGCTTTTGTGTAAAAAAGAACATACCAAGTTTTTCAATTAAACAAACCGTTTGAAACAACAATTTAAAAAGCTTTGTAATTTTAAAGAAACACTCTACAAAACTATTTAAAATACTTTTTTCAAAAATGTTCTTAAAAAGTTCAAAAAAAAAAAACAGTTTTTATGAAATTTCAGAAAAATGTTTGTCTTCGAAACTTCTGAAAAGAATTTTCCTAAAAAATGCAAATAAGCCTTTTTCCAAAAATAATATTTCATTAATGCTTTTTCTTTAAATATTTTAGAAAATATTTTTTCATTAAAAGTAAAAAAAGCTTTTTTTCAAAAAAGTTGTAAAAAAGATAAAATTTTTTAAACATTTAAAAATTATTTTTTTTAAACTAAAAGAAGCTTTTTTTCTAAAAAATTTTAAAAAAGATCCAATTGTTTAAAATATATAGTTTAGAAAATTTTAAAGGGAGAAAGCATTCAGCTAAAAAAAACACTTTTAAAAAAATTAACTTTTTTTCTAAAGAAATTTCAACAACTTTGTGAATTTATAGATGCTTTTTGCAAAATTAAAAAAGCTTTTTCCAAACTATAAATCTTTTTATTAATTTATTTATTCTTTCTTCACAAGCATTTGAGAAAAGCTTTTTTCTTAAAAATTAAAAAAGGTATACTTTTCTAAAAATTTGGAAAAGGGTTTTATTTTCTAAAATATGTAGTTTACAAAACTTCCAACAGCAGTTTTGAAAGATTTTTAAAAAAGTTAAAAGCTTTCTAAAAAAGTAAAAATTTTATTCTAATCAATTTAAACAGCAAATTAATTTAGAGAAGCTTTCTGCAATGTTTTCTACACTTTTTTTCCAAAATAAAAATTCAAATATTCATAAAAGTCTTTTTTTAAAACAAATTTTCCATAAATTTTTTCTTTAACATTTTAGAAAAGCTTTTTTCTTGAAAACTAAGTATGAAAATCTTTTTTACCAAAAAGTTGTAGAAGAGCTTTAGTTTTTTTTTTTAAATATTTTAGAAATTTTTTGAAAAATGTTTTTTATAAAACTACTATTGTTAAAATGTTAAAAAAGCTTTTTAACAAATATAAAAATTGTTTAAGCTTTTTTCTTAAAAAAAATAAAAAACAGTTTCTTTAAGAGTTGTAGAAAACTTTGAATTTAACAAAGTAATAAAAAAAACATTTTTAAAAAAGTCTTACAAAATCTCGTTTAATGTTGAAAAACTTTATGACTGAAAGCACTTTTCCTTTAAAAACTTTAAAGACTACATTTTCAGAAAACTTCTACAAAATTTTTCCAAAGAAAGAAAAATTGTTTTCAAAAAATCACTAATAAACACATAAACAGTATAGAAAAGCTTTTTTTTTTCAAACACTATAGAATAGCTTTTTTTCGTAAATACTATAGAGAAGCATTTTTTCTTAAAGATTATAGAAAGGCTTTTTTCTTAAATACTATAGAAAAGCTTTTTTTCTTAAAAAATATAGATAAGCTTTTTTCTTAAAATATACAAAAAAACTTATTCCTAAAAAAAGGAATATATAGAAAAGCTTTTTTCTAAATACGTGTAGAAAAAGTTTGTTTACCTAAAATAGCTTAAAAAGCTTTGAATTAAAAAGCTTTTCTCAATAATATGACAATACTGTTATCCCTCCAGTAATAGACAATACTTCAAAAAAACTGTTATCCCAAAGGAAACTTACTCAACCGATCTTTTTGTACATAAAGCTCTATGTGAAAAAAGAGAAATGTACATAAAAGCTCTGAATTAAAAAAGCTTTTCTTTAAAGTTTAATTTGTAAATAAGATGACAATACTGTTATCCCTCCAGTAATAGACAATACTTTATAAAAACTGTTATCCCTAAGGAAACTTCCCTTTTAACCGGTCTTTTTTTTGTACATAAAGCTCTCTATGACAAAAAAAGAGAAATGTACATAAAAGCCAAAAAACGGATCATCATTAATTTTTCAATCATTTTACAGATTTATTTGCCATTCTTTTTCCCTCTTTATTTACTAGTACTATTATTTTTTTTCTTTTTTAACGATTTTTTTCCCGGCGTTTCTTTTCATTACAAGTTTACATTATCAAGGGTTTGTTTGGTCATAATAGACTTTCTCTGTTTGTTAAACACAGATTCTTTTAACTTTTTTATTTCTTCTTTTGTTGACTCTTACTGTACCCACCCTTTGGGGGTCTTTGGAAGTAAAAAGCATTGGGATGAAGGAAAAAAATGAAGAAAATAAATTGTATGCAAATTTTTTTTATAGCAAAACAATTTGTATTTTTTTTTTTGTATTCGTTTTTTGCTATAGTGGTGTGAGGGCGAGGTATTTGGAAAAAAATGGCTAAAGTATATAGCAAGTATCAAATGATTTATTACTTTAGTAAGTAAAAACATGATTAGCTTTTTGCAATTTATATCGTTTTTTATAGTCATTTTTTTTTCTGTATAGTATTTTTTATAGTATATATTCTGAAGTATATAAATAGAAGTAGTAAACAGGAAATATTTTAATATTTTCTTCAAGATTACCTTGTCATAATCTAAAGAATAATATTTTAAATATTTTATATAAATAAAAAAGTTAATTATGTTGAATATTTAAAAAAAAGTAAATGTTAAACTTATTTTTAAAATAACTTGACTGCAGTTCAAGAAGATGTAAACAAAGTGAAGTTGGCTGCAGTAGCTGATGTTAAATGTAAATAAAGTGAAGTTGGCTGCAAGTTAACTCTCATGATATACAAATTATGTGATAAGAAATTTGTTCCAAAATCTTAAATATTTTAATACTTATTAATGACCTTAAACTATTTCCTTATCATTCCTTTTCAAAAGAACAAAATATTTTTCTTAACTTTACTTCCGTTGCTTTAAACATTTACTCCTCAAGAATACAACAATATTTAGCAGTATTTGTACTTAAGTAAAGGCGTCATTGATTTTCCGGTTTGTCTTTTTAGTTTTCTTTAAAGAAGTCATTGTTGGACCAAAACTATGGGGTGCGGTTGGTGGCTAAAAGGAGGAAATCTTTTGTAAATTGTTGGTCTTAATATTGACTTATTTTTTGTTGTGCTTTTCTTTAAGCATTTTTTTTTTTTTTTTTTTTGATAAAATGAATAAGTTTTACATCATATTGAAAATATTGAAAGTCATAAATTATTCCCTGTTCAGATTATAAAGTACTTTTTAAATTATTAAAGATTGTGAAAAGAGATTGTCAAAAAGAAAAGCAAACAAAACAAAAATTTAAATAGTTTTAACAGAAAAAAATAAAGAAAATTTGGTAGAAAATTTTAAATATTTTTTAGATTTAAAAGAAAATTTGTTAAGATTTAACAAAATAAAACATATTTTCCGAACTAAATGTGTTAAATATTTTTAGTTTGTTATTTTTTTCTTTCTTTTAAATAATTTTTAAATATTTATCTAAAAACAAATTATCACACTATAAATTATAAATTTTTAATATTTATAACCAATTAACCCCTTTTCTAACCCCTCTTCTTATTTATACATTCTGTTCTAACACCACCATATAGTTTACAAATTCTTTTTTTTTATCACAAATTTGTTTTTTATTAGTTTTTTAAAAGATTTATAACATTTTGACAAAATGTAATTAATTTTAATGGAATTGATATTATTTAAATGAAACCCCCCCCAAAAAAACTATACACATAAAATAGTAGCAAGTGTGAACACAATCTCAAATAAAGTTAATTAATCAATGCAAGTGCAACAAAATGTTTTAGTTGCATGTTGCTGCCTTAAGAAATTTTATTTATTTCTATTAATATTTCTTTTTTTTTGAAAAGTGTTTTTGGTAATTACAAAGACGGGTGTGAAAGCATATTTCTTACACTTGACCATAAATTTGTTTAAAGTAAAAAGCAAAAAAAAAGGGGAACATATTATTTTTGAAAAAGAATTTATGGATTTTTTCAAATGATTTATGTGTATGTGGTATTAATGCTACTGCAGTAGAAATGCTTTAACAATAAAATTTATAATTTATTTGTAAACTTATATTTTGTTGCATGAAACTTACAAAGAAAAACAATATTTTTAAATTTTTTTTAAATGTTATTATTTCAAAAATTTTAATTTGAATTTTGTTTTTGAAAAGTTATCTATTGTTTTTATTACGTTTTGAGAAAAAATTCTTTTGTATTTGAAAACTTCCCAGCAAAAACTTACATTGAATAGTAAGATGCTAAATTCCTTTCAAAGTAACATTTTATGTCATTAACAGAATGATATAATAGGTAGTACTTCCACAATTGAATATCAATACATAGAAGGGAACATTTTAAACTAATACATACTTGGCCGCAAATGACACCAAAGTGTTTACTATTTTTAATAACATACGTTGTCAAAGTATAAATGGATAGTTATAAAAACAACAACAAACAAAACGTAATATTGTTCAAATAAAGCGATTCAATGCCGAAATATCACAAAGGATAATTAATATGACAATAATGCGTTGTCAAAATTACAACGTAGGTTGTCAAAATGATAACCGGATGTTATATAAATTCAATATACATCCGTTGTATATATGTTAACAAACATGGTAAGATACTAACTAACTAATTAATTAACTAACTAACTAACTAACTAACTAACTAACTAACTAACTAACTAACTAACTAACTAACTAACTAACTAACTAACTAACTAACTAACT
>NC_060950.1:7787743-7791789 GCF_022045245.1 Lucilia cuprina
TAGAGCCGCTACATATATACACTGCCTTATCGTCTTGCGCTAGAACCGCTATACACATATGCACTGCCTTATCGACTTGCGCTGGATCCGCTATAAACATACTACTATTGTTGGATTAAATGCACTATTTGATTTGCGAAAATTGCAAAATAATTGTGGAAATATTGATTTTTATTTTATTTAGTTGTTTAATGATTGTGCTGATTAAATGGAGTGAAAAGTTGTTAAAGTTTTATTGACACATGAAAACAATACTTATATGAAATTCTTTTAGAAAAAAATTTAATAAAAAAAGCTTTTAAAGTGACTTTTAATGCTAGAAATATTTTAATATAAATAATAAAATTAATCGATAATTTAGCATTGGCCGTGACATATCTTAAATAATACTTTATTTTTCTTCTACCAACATCAATCATTTCTTGGCTTATATTCCTAGTCAACCAACTGACTCATGTCATACGCATATTGATTAATACTATTAAAGACCAAATTTGTGTCTTCAGTGCAAAACTAAAAAAAATATTAAACGTATTCCCTTCACGTTTTCAGTACAAATAAATAAATAGAGACAAAGAAATAAAAACAATTTAAACAAATACTAAAGATAAATTAACACTAATTCCCAGAGTAAACAATTGAAATTGAGATAAAGAAGTCAACAGGAATAATGACAAGAAAAACAGGAGATCACATATTAATGAAAAAACAACAACACAAACGAAAATACAAAAAAAAAAATTAAAGGACTAAAACTAATGTCATACACGTTTCTGTTAAAGCAATTATTTGCAAAAGACATGAAAAAAAACTCATAAAATGAAAATAATTCACATGTACTCCTACTACTCACACTTTCTTGCTCTCTCACTCACTCTTTGTTTCATCTATGTATGTGACTGACTTACACAAATACTGACAATACAGTGAAATAAATTAAGAGTAAACATTAATCCTGACGATGATAAAATAACAATATCAAGAAAATGTCAAATTGGTAAACACACGACATTGAGTAAATAGACATGAGCTGCAGGAAAAAAAACAATGTCATTTATTTTGGGGAGGTTTTTCCATTAAAGTATTTTTTTCAAAAAAAATTGTGTGCGAAAATTATATAAAAATTCATTTCCGCTTTTCACATGATTAGAGTATACACAATTTTGTTTTATATTAAATTTTATGTTAATTTTTATTTCATCATTTAACAGTAAGAAAATGATAAATAAATACCGCAAGAAATCTTTAAAAATTTCAAATTCAATTTTCTAAATGGCAATTTATTTGTATTTAAGCTAAATTGCTATAACTTAAAAGTATTTTTAAAAAAATAACTAGTAATTCATTTTTTGTAGAAGTAACATTTTAATGTGCGAAAGGACTTAAGAGTCCGTTATATAAAAAAATGCAATTCTACTTCAAATTTAATTTGGTTGAGTTCTAGTTCAGTTCTTCTTCAGTTCTAGTTCAGTTCTAGTTCAGTTCTAGTTCAGTTCTAGTTCAGTTCTAGTTCAGTTCTAGTTCAGTTCTAGTTCAGTTCTAGTTCAGTTCTAGTTCAGTTCTAGTTCAGTTCTAGTTCAGTTCTAGTTCAGTTCTAGTTCAGTTCTAGTTCAGTTCTAGTTCAGTTCTAGTTCAGTTCTAGTTCAGTTCTAGTTCAGTTCTAGTTCAATTCAAGTTCAGTTCTTAATCAATTCTTGCTTAGTTCATCTTCTGCTTTGATACAGTCCAGTTTATATTTTTTACAAGAAATGGTTTTTAGTCCCTTTTTTCATTACTCATTAAATCTTAACTATTTGCCTAAATTGAACATTAACATTTCTTTATGCTTTTTATATAAGATAACAATTTTTTTCAAACATTTTTAGTTTCTCAATTTGTGTTGGTCATAAAGACATTCAGCCCAATAAAACAATTTCATTAAGGATCATTGAATTCACAAAAATTTACTTGAATTTAAGTAATTTCCTTTTATAGACAAATCGACAAAAATAGCAAATTCTCTATTTTTTAATAATCGTAAAACCAAAAAGGCGAAATATTTAAAAGAAAATGTAGGAATATGTGTACAAAGCTAAAAGGAAAAACTTTTTTTTAATATTTGTTTATTTCTGTACAATATGACTTTAGGCCTTAAAGTGCCACGTTTTAAAATGGCGTTTTGTTTTTTTTTTGTTTGTATGTTTTTGCAAATTAAGTGAGATATAGAGAATATTTAGTAGAGCTTTTGAAATGGATATGGCAACATGTTTTTTAATGTTTAAGGCTTAAAAAAATTGTTTGTTTGTTGTTACTGATGTTATTAAAAAGCCTAAGGATATTTTAAGGATTTTTTAATAAAATTCTGTACTTTTTATTTTTGTTTGCTGTTAATATAAAATTTTATGATAATTTAATATTTGTAAAATTAATGTAAACAACAAGTAAAAGTAAATTTTCTTATTTTGTGGATGTGTATAAATGTATTTGCTGTAAACAGGTAAATAATTGTGCTTTTTTGGGGGGAAAGAATTAAATTTCATTTCTATTTATGTTTAAACACTACAAACGCGAAAGGGGGTATTATATTTGTTTAAATATTTTTTAAATTTGAAAAAATGTTAATAAATTTTAAAATGTTTATTTACTATAACTTTGGACATTTTCAAGTGTCCAACAATTACAATTTGATGTCTAGATGACCAAATATTTATTATAAATTTTTCATTATTGTCTTATCTCTAATAAATTAAAAGTTTTTATATTGTTAATTGTTCTTTTATTTTCTCAATTAAAACTTGCATTGTTTTTCATTATTCACTATCCAGCGAAATATTGTCGTGACACATTTTAGATATATTTTGTCAAAAAAATAAATTTCCAAATTTTTTTTTACACAATATTGCAGACAACATTTTGTGGTCTGAGTGTGTGTGTGTGTCTGTGTATTAGTAAGAGTCTATGAGTTATAAATAGCAAGTTTTTTTTGCACAATTTTAGTTGCTATTTGCTGTTTCTAACCTAAAAGTATGCTTTACTGTTTGTTTGTTTAAGGATTTTTTTAATAAAATGTCAAATTTCAAATGTTGTTCTATAGCAACGACTTACTGCCTCTGAACCTTGTTTACAGCAGCAAAACATTATATTAAATGTTCCACACAAAAAGGACGAAACAAAATAAATAACCATTCAATGTTAAACAATTTATCTTTGTCTCTGGGTGTTTAACAAAAAAATAAAATAAAACAAAATGAAACTCTAAATAAAACTAAAGGAATGTAAAATAAATATTAAAAAAATCATTTTACTTGAATAAAAATTGTCTCCGTAATAGCGTAACAGATGTTGCCACAAAGCAGTGCTATACACACACACACACTTACACAAACATACAATTGTTTCCTTTTTTGCAAAAGCCACAAAAATAAATGAACAAAAACCATCCAAAAAAAAGCCAAAAAAAGTTGATAAACAAATTGTATTGGAAAACAGCATAAATATTTATACAGTCAGTTGTTGGTGTTATTGTTAGTAGACTGATGAAATGACTATTCAGTTATATACTTATATATAGTCTACAATAACAACAATAACTACTCAAAAACACATACTTAAACTAATACATACTCACACACATAGATATATAGATACATTCATTCATTCATACTTACAACAAGGGAGCGAGTAAGAATAGGAAATAAATGACAGTAAATTTACAAAACGGAAACGGATATTAAAGCCAACCCTACCAACCAGCAACTAGCAACAACATTTTACAAGTTTTTCTTTTTTTTACTCTACTACTTGCACATTTTGTAACACTCTTAACAAAACACAACCAAACAGACAGTCAGTCAGGCTGGTTGTCATTAGTGGTTGTTGTATTGTTGTAGTCATTGTCTCCATAAATTGCGGTTGGTTCAATCAATAAATTATATTGACAAAATGCTAAAAGATGTTTTTAAAGGTTTCTTTCTTTGTTACAAAAGACAAATTATATTGTATTGTTGTATGTGTGTATGTGTGTGTTTGAAAAGGAAATCTAATTTTGAAATATTAGAGGCGAAAGC
>NC_060950.1:7791889-7794292 GCF_022045245.1 Lucilia cuprina
TAGAACTGAACTAGAACTGAACTAGAACTGAACTAGAACTGAACTAGAACTGAACTAGAACTGAACTAGAACTGAACTAGAATTGAACTAGAACTGAACTAGAACTGGTCTAGAACTGAATAAGAGCTGAACTAGAACTAAGTTAGAATTCAACTAGAACTTAAATATTATTTAGTTAGAACTGAACGAAAACTATCATTACGACTAATTTTCGGAGCAGCAGGATATTATGTAAGGAATACTTTTCTATTTAATTTCATAAAGTTAAAAAATATTTTTTGTAGTAAGACAACAAGGACGAACTTGAACAAAAAGAAATATAAAAGAAAATTTAATTTGTTTATGATTTTATGAGTAATTTGTCACAATTTACATTTAATTTACATATAGAGTTGTTTTTATACGACTTTTTTTCAATTACTGTCAGCAACATGTTTTCTAAATAAATGTTTATGAACAATGTTGTGTAATAAAATTGTAAAATTCGTAAATTTTAAAATATTTATAATGAGAAAATATATATGTATATGTGTTTATGATGTGACTTATAATTAAAAAGTCTACAAAATTGACAGGATTTTCATATCGTGTACGCAATTTTCCTTTCAATAATATATCCCTCTTTATGTTCTAGTTATTATTACCCTCATAACAGAAGTTTCGCAATTCTTATTTTTGTTTCGAAACAACATTATAAAGTCATTTATTAGCAACGTATCAACTTGAAATCATGTGCCATAGAAGTCATAGCCAAGACCAATCAATCAAAATTCAATACATTAGAAAATTTCACCTTATGCACATGTTAATTTTGCAATAATGTTATAATTTCTATAGCAGTTTTTCTTTCAAATGTTTTTGTTAACGCCTTTTACACTAAAAGTACTTTTTTTACTTGTATTAGGCTAATAAATATTTTTGGGGTGGGAGTATTTCGACACGCCTACACGTGACTTTAACTATTCATCGAAGATGGTAATGAGCATGTAAAAGTTGATGACAATAAAAATGGTAACAGTTGAATAAAAGTTAAAGTTTTTTCCATTTTATTTTTCTTTTGCTACAATTATGTATTTTTTTGTGTCGTACAACACATGCCATTGTTTCGATTTTTTATAGTCTAACTACCTACCACCATATGTTGAGGAAAATATAATGTAATTTATCATAATTTTTTGTATGAGGCATTTGTAATGACTGGTGGGAAATTAATCGATTTATGTTATGATGAAATAGGTGTATGAAAGGAAAATTTTAAAAGGCCAAATGAATATCAAAGTTTGTTTCATAACAGGGGTTAAACAAGGGTTAACTTGGAATGTATTATTTAATGATTTTCTAGATCGTTTCAGATATTTGTATATCAGAGTCAAATCTAAGGTCCATCATTCACACATACTGGAAAAATAACTTTTAATTTAGGAATATAAAAATTATATTTTTTAAACATACTAATGTACATACATTATGACTCACTTGCTTATTATATACATATTTAATCAATTTATTTTCCTACCTCTTCACCCCTTCTAACACTTATAACTAGACATCAAACTTAATTTCAATTAAATCACTTTTATCTTATCAACTAACTAACTAATGCAAACAATCAATATTTAAAACCATTAACCGTTATCAAATACATAAATACAAATGGAAATTAATGCATGACTAACATAAATGTTACTAATTAATGCGTTTAAAATCATTGCTGCGCTCGTGCCTCACATCACCCTTTAATACAACCCTTTCAATCATCCATTACGGGGTACCTGGTTTGAGAAGTGTTTAGGTATTAAAGCATTTTCACCTTTTATACAAACGCTATTTGACATAACATTAAATCCTTAAATAATTTTTCAATGCTATTGTCTATATGTTCCTACCAACTAATGTTATTACAATGAATAGGTAGATAGTAAAAATTTTACCAATAACAACAAATATTTTTATACAAACAAACAAAATGTCTCATAATAATAAGTTATGAAAAAAATAAACAATAAATACGAGTTGTGAATAGATAAATACGCCTAAAAAGTTTGGTGTTAAAATTAACCAACCACCAAAAAAAAAAAACGAATAAAATGTTTGCTGCCAACAAATTGTTAGTGGCAGAGACAATAGAATAGAAGTACAGTGTGATTTGGTGATAATGGGCAAGGGAAACAAATGTTGAATTGTGCAGAATATGAAAAGAACTAACTAACTAACTAACTAACTAACTAACTAACTACTAACTAACGAACTAACTAACTAACTAACTAACTAACTAACTGACTGACTGACTGACTGACTAACTAATTAACTATCTATCTATCTATCTATCTATCTATCTATCTATCTATCTATCTATCTATCTATCTATCTATCTATCTATCTATCTATCTATCTATCTATCTA
>NC_060950.1:7794392-7796291 GCF_022045245.1 Lucilia cuprina
TAGAACTGAACTAGAACTGAACTAGAACTGAACTAGAACTGAACTAGAACTGAACTAGAACTGAACTAGAACTGAACTAGAACTGAACTTGAACTAGAACTGAACTATAACTGCACTAGAACTGAAGAAAAACGTGTTTAGTTTTGAAGTCTCGAAACGGAATATCATCTTTCTGATGTTAGGCCGACAAAAGAAAATATAAATATTGCTTTACATTAAATAACAAATTTATTTTTATTGTAGGTAGTTGTAAAGAGTTGGGCGGATTATTCAAACTATTGTTTTAGTCCAAAACAACTTTAATATTTCAAATCCATTTATTTTCTTAAATAATCCACAACAAATAACGGAAGCCTCTCAAATATATCTGATGGGGAAAATTCCTTCAATCATATTTCGGCAACATCTTAAGCTGCTAAAGCGTTAACCTCAAAAACTACCACTTGTTTAATAAGATTGCAGTCCATAAGACTTCAAATATTTGTTATACAAAATATTTGGGGGAAGAATTCATAATATTAAGAAAATTGTTGTTGACAGTTCTTTTTACGATATTATGGTAAATGTTTGTTTTTATTACTACTCTAATGATGAAATAGTTTCATATTTTTGTCATTTTGCTATAGTTTTTCTGGGTATGTGAAACTATTTCAAAACTATATAGTGGCGGTGGTGGTTTCTAAGTGATTTTTAACTTAAGGAATTTGCTAGTTTATATTGGATTAAAGACGTTTTTGTATGGAGTTGTCCAACCCCTGCTTCTATCTTTCAGTCCTCTAGAGTCCTATTAAGTTAGCGGAAAAATTTATTATTAAATTAGTCAATAACTATGATTGTTATCGAGGGCATTCGCATTTAAATGGCCTTAACGTTGTGTTAGTCATTTCGGTTTTTATATTCAATTATTATTTATGTCTCAGACATGACAGGATGTAATGATAAATTTTTTCGTTTTAGATAGCTTTTTTTTTTGTTCCTTTCATTTTTGCGGAAATGAAACGTGTATGGAATACTTATAAGAGGATCTTTGTATGTATTTGGCCAAATAAATGCAAGTGTGCTAAGGCCAAATTTATGTATGTATACGGTTCAAAAGGCTTGTTAAGAAATTTATGGTTTTAAATGAATTTCAGAATATGAAAACTGATTCCTAAATTTAACTTTAATGTTAATGGTATTTTTATATCATTAGCTATTGCTTAATATGTGCATTTAGTTAAACGGATAGAATTGAAAAATTATCTTTCCGATTTAAGCAGAAGGACATGTTTATTTGTCATTGCTCAACTAACAGAAAAGTGGGATCTCGAATTCCTATTTACTTTTTGAATATAACTAAAATATAGCTTTCTTTGGAAGTAAACTTAATGCTGGGTTGTCCTTTAAAGCTCTTTTTGGACTATCATGCAAACTATCTTTGCAAAAACATTCTTCTACATGAAGTTTTTAAAATTGACATTTATACAATTTGACGCAATACAAATTTAATTTTGTGAATATTTGCTTTTTCTTCTCACTTTACACATGTAACTTTGTTTAAGTATGTAACTGTTCATGCGCTACTGCTGCAAATATAGAAAGACACACGAAGAAATCAAATTGTTTGCATGAATAAATATTGTTTATTTGCCATAGTATAAAAAATAGTTAAAATGTTTTAATATTTACACTCAGCGAAACGAAATAGTTGAAATTGAGATAAGTGTAGCTTAGTCCTCATAATTTGTGAGCTCCATTCTTAAAATTTAATCAGCTATATTTTTAATGAACTGTACTGGATCTAACCTGGAGTTAATTAGAACTGAACTAGAACTGAACTAGAACTGAACTAGAACTGAACTAGAACTGAACTAGAACTGAACTAGAACTGAACTAGAACTGAACTAGAACTGAACTAGA
>NC_060950.1:7796391-7805018 GCF_022045245.1 Lucilia cuprina
TCTAGTTCAGTTCTAGTTCAGTTCTAGTTCAGTTCTAGTTCAGTTCTAGTTCAGTTCTAGTTCAGTTCTAGTTCAGTTCTAGTTCAGTTATAGTTCAGTTCTAATTTAGTTCTCGTTCAGTTCTAGTTCAGTTCCCCCTTAACACTAGTTGACACATTTCTTTAATTTAAGTAAATTTGAAAGTTTTCTAATAAAAGTACGTTCCTCCAAAGCACATTAAATTAACCTATATTTTTTATCACATATGAGGATATAAATTGACATAAACATGATAATGACGACAATGTTGATGACTGTTTAGACACGGTGTATCACTGCCCAAAAAAATACCTCTAATATCGTTTTTAGTATGCAACATTAATATTTGGAGATTATTTCATGTTATTTAGTTTTAGTCTACACATAAACATGACGATGATGATGAAGACAATAATAATGATATTATAGCTTTAAGAGTATAAAATAGTTTGGCAGACACGTCTTCATAACTTTGGTAGCAACAAACCATACTTGCGAGACACTGGAATCCCATAAAAATGTGCTACATACATACATATGTTGGTTAAAAGTTTTATATTTAGGTGTGGGTTTAAATGAAAGAAGAAAATATGATGCTCCTGTCGGTTACAATGTATAGTTTTTAGGAAAATAGTTGAGACTATATATAACTTGTGATAGTCAAGCAGTACTACTACAGACATGTAGTCAGTCACTCAGTCATATGTGGTTGTTGTGGTATTAAGGGTTTTATCGTTTTAGAACAAATGTGTAAAACAGAATCGAAGAGAATTTATATTTCCGAACAGAGATGTTAACAAATTTAGCAAAAGCAATATATATTAAGCAAAATACATATGGATCTTTTTTTGGGAATGTAAAGCATACCTGAGAGCATGGAAGCATTAAAATTCTATAGTATACTTTTAGGCGTTTCGCCAATATAGTCTGTAAACAGTAGCTCAGGTGTTTCGAAATGTATTTTTTGAAAAAGTTCAATCATTTGCAACATAATTTTACTCACATCTGTCTAACAACTTTCAACATTTTCTTTTTCTCTTATTTTTAGCCACACACATACATAAAATACAGATGAGTCGTGGTTTTTTATGTAGCGGTTTTATGTTTTCAGTTTTTTTAGACAACGTCGTCATCTTTTCCTTTTCTATTTTAGTTGGGGTTTTCTTTCATATTTTAACTATCCTGTGTCTTGCTGTTGTCTTCCGTATCCGTATGATGTGTGATTTGAGTTTATCTTTAGGTTACCAGAAGTTCTAATTTTGCTGTTGACTATTGTTAATGTTAGTGCTGATGTTGTAGTTTTCAGTTTAGTTATTTTTTTTTTCTTAGTTGGGCTTTTGTTGTTGAGTAATAAACCTCAGGCGTTGAAGCAGAGTGTCAATAAAAAGGGGATACATCAATACATTTACACATGGAGATAAATAGTTGGATAAATGGATCAGAGAGAAAGGAAACCTTTTCTCGACCATTAAAGTTTCAATAACACGATTTTAACACATCAATGAGTTGATGACGTTAGCAAGGAATAAATAGGATGCTTTAATTCATACATATGTGTTGAATATTTAGATGTTTTTATATATGTACAATATACAAGTTTAATCTTTAAATTATGTGCAGATTTAATTATAACTTTACATAAAAGCTTTTTCTGTGGTGGTGTTAATTTTTGTTTTCATTATGCTCAGCCTCTTCTTAATCTGCTTTTATCGTAATTTGTTTTTTTCTAGTTCTAGTTCTGTTCTAGTTCTGTTCTAGTTCTGTTCTAGTTCTGTTCTAGTTCTGTTCTAGTTCTGTTCTAGTTCTGTTCTAGTTCTGTTCTAGTTCTGTTCTAGTTCTGTTCTAGTTCTTTTCTACTTCTGCTCTAGATCTTTTCTAGTTTTGTTTTAGTTCTAGTTTTTTCTTTTCCATTAGATCAATTTTAATTTAATGCATGCATTTTATTATTGTTAATTGAATCAATTAAATTTTATTCAATCATAAAGAAATGTGCATAAAATAAATTTTGTATTTGTCATAAAAACATGCTGTACCTGTCAATATATGTCAGACTAACCAGATTACTCGTTATCTGTGACTGAATCCTCGTGTGTCTATCGGTGGCTGTGCATTCCAAGCCAATTAAAAAATCAACAAATCTAACTGAAATTAAAGCAAATATTTGTACAAGTGCAAAAGTATATACATATGTAAATACATACATATGTATCCATGTAACTACCAAATAAACTTTTTTAGTTTTTGTTTTAAAAAAACATACAAATTTCAGTAGGTATGTATGTGTTACGGTGCAAATAAAATTGCCACAGAAACACATGTCAAACGTTTAAAAATTTACATTTTAAAAATGTTAACAAATTGCAAACAAAATAATTTTTAACAAATTTACAAAATGGAAAAAAATAATAAAAATAAAATTTTTGTGACATGTTACATGAGTTTTTCACCAAAATATAAAAAAAACTAACAATGACATTTATTAAAATGTTATTTTAATAGGTATAGAATGTGAGTATGTGTGTGTGGAGAAAAAAGTTTTTGTTTTCATAAACTGTAACATTTAGTTTAACAACAATTTTCGTTATGATAAAATGACCAATTATAGTTAAAAATATGGAATAGGTTTTTTTTAATATGGACAAATATTTAACCAAATCCTGTTATTATTCAATGTTGTTGTTTTTATAAATTTTGAATTTTAAATAATTGTTAAAAAAAGAGGCCAACAATAGTAATTTTTAACCCTGAGTGTTTTAAAAATAGAGAAAATTGTTCTTCATTTGTTTTATAAATGTGAACAATTTTTATTATTTTTTTTTAATATTTTAACATCTGTTGCTTTTTTTATCAAATTTAGCTGAAACTCAGACCATTGTGTTTCTTTCATGTTTTAAAGAAAACCCTTAACCGGAAATACCTGGACAATTTGTTTCAACAAATATTGTTTTAGTATTGTCAATATTATAATATAAAAAAAATTTGCATATAAATTGTTTTAAATGTGTGTGTGTGTATTTAAAAAAAACGCAGCGTGTGACATTTGTAAATTATGTAAATTTTTTATTTTACAACTAAGTTGTTTTGATTTTTCTACTGCCATCATATAACTGATTGAGCCTTGTATGCGAGACTTGGAAAAATATTCTAAAAAAGTACTATCACTTCCAAATAGTACTTTTTAGGATTATAAGTACTAAATTCCTTTTTTGATTTTTTATCCATTATTAGATCTTTTAATAAGACTTCTGTCAAGTCTGTTTACTAGCCTATTGACTAGTCTATGCTCTGGACTATGAATTTGTCTCTTCAGTCATCTATTCACTAGTTTACGGAATTTTATGATCTCTATAGTTGTCTGTCCGCTAATCAATAGTCTATTGTATATTCTTTGGATTAGTTAATGCAAAAATCTTCTGATTAGTTCACATGCGGATCCATGGATGAGAAAAGGGATTCGCTGATGGATTAGTTAGGTTTTAAACTAACCTATTTCATAGTCTTTGTACTAATCTTTCGATTTATTTTTGTGAACTAGTTTTTTGACTAGACCATGAATTAGTTTATCAGCAAGTCTATGGAAAAGTTTATTGACTGCTGACTTGTTCATTGACAAGTCTATGGACATTAACATGCCTATGGACTAGTTTTCTGTCGAGGGACAGGTTTCTTGATCAGATTATTGATTAGGCCTTCGATGAGTCTATAGACAACTCTAAGGACTAAACATAGTCTATGGAAAAGTCTTCTGACTAGTCTTTGACCTAGTTTATTGACAAGTCTATTAACTAATCCATGGATACGTATATTGAATACTCTAAGGACTATTGACAAGTAATAGTCTATTGGACTCTTGATTAGTATATGAAGTAGTTCATTGAATAGACTACTGACTACACTAGACGGATGAGTCTATTGGCAGCTCTAAGGACTTTTCAGTTGTCTAGTCTAGTTTATTGTCAAGCAGTGTATGGTCTGGTAAATATCTATGTCTAAACTATTGGCAAATCTATGAATAAGTCTATTGAAAACTTTAATGACTATTCTATCAACTAGTCTATGTTTGAGTCTAGTGATAACTCCAAGGAATATTCCATTGACTAGTCTATAATAGACTTGTCTGTAGAATAGTACATGGTCTTTAATAGTGAGTAATCTAAAGACTATTTTTTTTGAATAATCTATGTAATATTCAATTGACTAGTCTATGGACTATTTATTGCCTTTTCTGGTGACTAATTTGTGGACTTGTCCATGGTTTTCCTCTAAATGACATAGAGTTCTAAAAACATTAAATAGTGTACCATTCGCCAGTTTTTCACTCTCCACTCGTTTAATATTTATGAGCTCTTACGACTATTTATTATTTTCTCTTGCAGTGATGTATTTATATTGTAACTGTTGTTTTTGTCATAATGGCAATTTAACACAGCAAACAACAAAAATCATTTACATAAATAATAAAATTGTAATAACACCCAGCAAAAACTTACATTGAAAAGTACGTGCAGTAAAACTGCTATAATTTACTTAAAGAAAAGGATTATTTTGATGGAATAATGAATGGAATTGATGAAAATACTTACCACGTTTGCTTACAAGTAATGAGTATATCAAGCACTTAATATGATAATGAACGTAATAGAGGAAAGAACTAACAACGTTTGCTTACAAGTAAGGAGTGTGTCAAGCATTTACTTTAAAACAACTTTTGTAAACAAAATTTCAAAGCTAAAAAGTATGTACTTACATTCGAAGTATTTGTAAGTCATTACTAAACTCCTTCTAAGTAATGCAGGTGGTAAAATGTAGCCAACAAAAAGTTAGTTTAAGTTTTTACTTGGTGGGCATATACTTCATACATCAACTACTACCACAAACAAATAACAAACAGTGAGAAGATGAGTGTCTATGTCATTGTTGCAGTCTCCCCCAAAAGAGAGAGGGAGGTGTTTAAACGGCTTTCCAAACATTTACTAACAAATTGCAACAATATAAAGTCAAATAAATAAAAAAAAATATCAAGTCTACTGCAATTAATGACAACTGTTGTAAAAATATGTATAAACAATTATATTTATTTATTTATTTAATTTTATTATTTTTCTGTAGATTTATTTAATATGCAAGTAAGCAAAAAACGAGAGAGAGAGTTTCTTTTTTGATTTATTTACTTAATTCTCATGTTGGATGTGTATTTATGTTACAATTGTTTATTAAAAAAATATTGTAAAATTTTTGCTGAATATGCTGTTCAATAATAATATTTTTTAATTAAAATTGTTTAAATAAATTTGTACTATTTTCAAGAAGGTAAATTTAAAAAATTGAAACTTTATTGAAGTCTCAAAAAAAGAGCACTTCAAACGTTTATACTTTCTGTAAGTAGCCAGCAAAAATAAAACGAAGTACTTCCAAAAGAATAACATTTATCACCATTTCAAAAGTAGCACTAAGTTAATTTTGTTTAAAATTGAAGGATATTTTTTTGTACTGACATTTTTTTAATTAAACCCATTTTATTTTAGAGTTGATTGATAAATGCCCAGGAAAAATTGTATTAGTTCTACAACAAGTTCTAGAACACATAATTTTAGCCTGAAATCGTTCTAGTTTGTCGTTGAGACCAATGATTTTCGTTCGAAATTCTCCTCTTTGGAACTGGTTCTGGGATCCATAACTAGTTCCATGGCTCTTGTTAAAGAAACAGAAGTGGTTCTGTTTTCAGTCGTTCTAGAGTTTTTAGAACAAGTTCTAATAAAAAATTAAAAGAGCTTTACGACTGTCAAATTTTCCATTTGTATTTTCTATCAATGTGTGGTGGTTTCATCAAATATCTCATCTTTGCTCTTCTACACAAATTTTTGACAGATCATATAAAATGTATGCTCGTGTGAAAGCGCCTAAAGTTTCAAGAAGTTGTTTCGGAACTAGTATTCGTTCCATTGAACTAGTGTAGTAGCAATGTATAACTAGTTTCAAAAAACTAGTTTCTTAAAAACTATTTAGAAGAATTTAAGAAGAACAACAATATCCCAAGGAACGGCTTCCAAAACTAGTTCCAAGGCTCTTGTTTAAGAATCAGAAGTGGTTCTGTTTTCACTCGTTATAGAACTAGTAGTTTTTAGAAGAAGTTTTAATAAAAAATTAAAAGAGACTTACGACTGTCAAATTTCCTATTCGTATTTTCTATCAATGTGTGGTGGTTTCATCAAATATCCCATCCGTGCATTTCTACACAAACTTTTGACAGATCATACAAAGTGTATGCTCGTGTGAAAGCGCCTGAAGTTTATATAAATACATAGGATAGAAAATTTTACTAATATTAAAGATGTTACCATAATAAAGACATTATCATTGTCATAATTTATTCATTCCGTTTTCATGTAATAATTTAATCACAATTTAACTATCCAACACACACACACACTCGCCTTTTACGGATCGTAAAAACTGTCATAATAAATACAAACTTAAATTTAAACAAACAAACAAAAATATCAAAAACCATAAACAAATATTGCATTTAATTGTCATTTAGTATTGACATTTCTTGTCAAAAAAAAATCTACAACTAATAAAAAATTAACAAATTCTCAAACATGTCACGATTATAGAAGAACATGTTCAGCAAGACATATAAATATAAGTTTTATAAACTGAATATTTTAACTAACGAAAAAAAGGGTCTCTTTCTATCCACAACCAATCAGTTAGCTAGTCATTCTGTCATTTAGTCAATATGGCTGTCATTTTTCATCATACAATTCAATTTTCACGTTTAACGTTTTATAATCACGTCTAGACAGACACCAAACACAAGAAAGACTTTTTTTGTGTTGCCTACAAGTCAACCAATAAAAGTTATATGTTGCCACTGTTATTGCTGCTGTTGCAGCTATTTAAGCGCCTATAGTTACAATCATTTCCTATAACTTTTTTTTGTTATTGTTGCTTTGTTACAATTTCTGTTGTTGGGTTGCCTCTCGGCTGTCGAAAACATTTTGTGCCACTACTTCTATAAAAAAAAGAATATGGTTAAATTTAAAGGGTCTCTAAAGGGGAGACGGGGGTTCTTGACAAATACAGACCGGCTCTTTTGAAAATAGATTTATTAAAAAGTTTTTCATTATAATATGTTTTTCATTTCCCATTTATACAGTTCGTTTGCTCGCTTTTCATAACGAAAACTTTATTGCAATTGTTTGCCACACAACAAAACATACGTCAAGTAGAGAGAGAAAAATAAAATTGGCTTTAAAGTAAAAACGGCTAGAATTCATAAAAATTTGTTAACAATTTGTAAAGACTGGTTGAGTAAGATTAAATGTCTGCCTGTCTCATTCTCTCTGTCTGTCCGTCTGTCTATCCATATTTTTGTGGCTAAAATATGTCAATAGCATGATTTTATTGTTATTGAAATTGAGTGAAAATAATTGATAATTTTTTTTTAAGTTTTAAAATTTTATTGCATTGCCACCTCTTTTATTTAAATATGACACCAATGTATTGCCGTATATGGCTATTCTAAAGGCGCCATAATTAAATTCCTATAATAATTAAAATAAAATTCAAAACAAGTGTAATAAAAGGTTTTCTTTCTATCCAATAAGGGCTGTTAAAGAAATTCAAATTTATATTTATTACTTTTTATAAGATTTATTGCCAGCAAGTCTATAAAAAAAACTCTAAAAAACAAAATTCTAGGAAAAATATGTCTCGTCATGTCGTAGTGGTCATTAAAAAACTATATAACTACTTATTACACTTGAAAAATTTCGAAATATTGATTTATACTACACACATAATAAGCAGTGATAGGCAGAAAGAGAAAATCATATATTTGTCTTGTGTTCTCAAAAACAACTCAACTCAGTTATTCTATTAGAAATAATTTGCAATTTTCGACTCATCCCCAAAATCTTTCTTAAAATTTTGTTAGTTTTCTTTTCAACAGCAATTTGTAACAAATAATAAAATATACCACTTGAACAATGATGATAGAATAACAACTCAATTTAAGCAACAAGCTATAGAAAATACAAATTTAAAAAAAAAAATATTAATAGAAATGACAACCATACTGAAGTGATACTAGACACTATACATTTTGCACTTTTTCTTTATTCACAAAATTTAATGCAGCTGCTGTAAACGTAAAAATAGAAAAGAAAAACAAACTTAAATTTCTAGATCAACATTGTACTCGAAGTTCAAGTATTTAAAAGAGTATTTCGAACGTTGAATGCGGTTGATTGGTGGTGGAGAGATGTGCTGCTTGTTTTGGCATAATGTTGCACAAGTGTAAAATTTTTTTTGTATTCAAGTGGCAAAAAATTGTCAATTTTTGTTATGATAATAAGAATATACATATCACCAGTAATAACAGAACTAAGTTTTTGTTAAGGATAAGCACAAGGCTAAATAAATATTGTTTGTGTGTGAAGGATAAGTTTTTTTCAGAAATTGGTTGAAATAATATTGTTAAAAGAAGTAAAGGAAAAAGAACTTGAACAGAACTAGAACAGAACTAGAACAGAACTAGAACAGAACTAGAACAGAACTAGAACAGAACTAGAACAGAACTAGAACAGAACTAGAACAGAACT
>NC_060950.1:7805118-7806737 GCF_022045245.1 Lucilia cuprina
ACTGAACTAGAACTGAACTAGAACTGAACTAGAACTGAACTAGAACTGAACTAGAACTGAACTAGAACTGAACTAGAACCGAACTAGAACTGAACTAGAACTAAACTACAACTGAACTAGAATTGTTTCGTGTTTAATTTTCATGTACTTTTATAACCGACATTTTTTAACAGACTTTTTTACATGACTTTAATATTTTTGTTTATTTTATAACCGCCAAATTTTCGTATATTAATACATTCTGCTTGTCTTTTATGGTTTTTATTATTTTGTTGAAACATATTTCTCCTATTTACTGATCAACAGGAGGAGTCGTAAAGCACGTTTGAAAAACAACCCAAAATTAAAGTAAATATTAAATGTTCTTGTTAAAGTCTTAAACCAGGCAAAAATATGTTTCTTTAAACAAACAAAAAAAGATATATATGCATAAAAAATATTTTACTGCAATATGGCGCATATTTGCACATTGTATTTTTACTGTAGAGAACTTTTTTATTTGTTTTATTTTACTTTTGTATATGTTATTAAGAGAAGACTTAACAAAGTATATTTTTTAACGATTTTGGCTTTTGTTGATAAACATCACGTAGACCAAACAACATGTACGAAAGGAGCAGCCAACCAAATACACAAACTAAGCATGTAAAGGACTCTAAAAATATACTTATATTGTAACAAATAAAAAATTCTATAACATAAGTAAAATGAATTTGAGATTTGCGTGATAGAGTTTTAAGATTTACAAAATTAAGAAATATATATACCAGGATATCCGAAGGTCTTTAAAAAGGGCGCAATTTAACTTACTGTTTATAGTCACATATATTTTGGAACATACCTAAAAAGAAAAATAACGAATCAAAAATTAGTATATAAAATAAAAAAATAGTTTTTTACATATTAATTTAATAGGTAACTATAAATAATTTTCAAACATTAGATAAATTCATCCCCTATCTGCTCAGTGAAGTTTACTTTCTTATAAAAGCTGATTATAATGATGACGACGATGATGATGACGTTAATGCCCTTTATTTATACAGACCAAAACTCAAACACTATGTATAAGTGCTCATAAGTTGTAAAACTCTTCATTCATAAGTTATTTTGTTTTTAAAAACCCCAAAGATGAAAAGTCTGCTTTTAATGGAAGATGTCAGTTGTTAACATTTCAACTTGATTCTTAAAGGTTTCATTTTCTTTCAAACTTTATTGCAGTCCATTTCAAAATGCCACGTTAGACAGACAGTTGTAAAAACTTGGCCATAAAAGTGCAAATATACACATTTTATACACATTAACTTGAGATTTTTTGTTCCATTATTTCTTTATGATTTTATATTTTTTTTCCTTTACATATTTCACACATTTCATAATGTATTTTGACGACGTAACTTTTCAAGGATTAAAGATTAATGCATGCATTAACTTAACGGCATTTGTTTTGAATTAGATGACTTTTTAAAAGATTTTATTAAGAACATAACAAACAAAAGTTCTGTTTTAGATCTGTTTAAGTTCTGTTCTAGTTCTGTTCTAGTTCTGTTCTAGTTCTGTTCTAGTTCTGTTCTAGTTCTGTTCTAGTTCTGTTCTAGTTCTGTTCTAGTTCTGTTCTA
>NC_060950.1:7806837-7809176 GCF_022045245.1 Lucilia cuprina
AACAGAACTAGAACAGAACTAGAACAGAACTAGAACAGAACTAGAACAGAACTAGAACAGAACTAGAACAGAACTAGAGCAGAACTAGAACAGAACTAGAACAGAACATAACTAGAACAGATCTAGAACAGAACTAGAACAGAACAAGAACAGAACCAAAACTAAACTAGAACAGAACCAAAACTAAACTACAACTAAACTAGAACAGCAACTACATACTTATGTTTTAAAAATTCCCGAAACTTCATGATTTAAAATAAATTTTTAACATTCCCGCTCTTAAATGCTCTTTTGGGGTTAAATGGTGAAGTAATCTCCCACATTTTCAACACATAACACATATCATCCAACCTGCCCTAACACTCCTTGGGTGTGATGAGAAATCGACCAACTAATGTGTAAAAAAAAGAAAACATACATATTTTGATCACCTTAAAAAACTTTGGCAATGCATTCCATTTAATGTGTTACGCTTTGCAAATTGTGGTAAAAGCCACAATAGCAGCAGCAACAACAAAAGAACAGAAGAAGATTTGAACACAAAATGTCATTAAAATTGCTCTTCATAAATCACCCAACAAAAAAAGAAAACATGTTGTTGCAACATAACCTCATTTCACGGTCCATGAACTTTTACATTAATACATTCATGCAAAAAACAATCAAGCAAACAGGAAAAAAAGAAATCCTTTTATTTTCTCGTGAACGTTTATCAGGCAACCACTAGTAGTGAGTTATAGACAATGCCAACAAATAAGCAAGTAAGTGAGTGAATGAGACGGTGTCTGAAATAAACCCAACAATCAGTAGAAGCAGTAAACTACATTTTTGGCTTATAGTTTCTTTATACTTCGTGCCTTGTTGTCTTCCTGAATGTATGAGGAAACGCGTACGTTACTTTTATTTTTACTTACTGTTTGTTGACTAAAATATGTTCACAGTGATCGAAAAAATGCAACAAATGTAATATTTGTTTTTCGAATTCGAATGTATTGAAAAACAAGGTATTGAATTCTTCTGCAAAAGGAAACCAATAATAACTAAATGGAGTATAAATGTTAGAAACATGTTGAGTTTTTTTTCCAGTTACTATGGTAACTCATATATTTGCATCTTTGCATTTGGGATTCATACTTCATATGAAAATATTTTTGTTTTTCTTTCTCACAGCTTACAAAGCGATTTGTTTCAAAATATGTTCTTCATTCATATTCCTATTGTTTTAGTTTGCTTTTCTGCTTCTCAATTCTAAAAGTATGTGCCACATAAAATGTGGCAAATGCACAATAGTACATCTAGAAAATGTGTATATGCAATTCTTGCTAAAAAAAACTCCCTTTAATCTGTTACGGTAAATAACTGTTACCATTCCTAGCAATGAAGTGTGTGTGTGTCAATTTTTGGTCGATGGGTAAGGAGGTTGCCATAAGCATGAGCGTGTACATTTATGCATGTATTGTATATAGCTTGTCGAAATGTTTATATGTATCCACATTTCACATCCTTATCAAATGTTTATCATCAGCATTGCTGCTGTTTTTCTTAAATTTTCTTTCTTGTTGTGGGATTTATGTTTTTAGTTTATAAAGTGGGATTTTCCAAAACAACATTATTGTTCTCGTATGTTTTATATGTTGTCAGGGCTCATGAGCATCAAATATTGAAATGGTTTATTTTTTTAGATTATTCAATTCAATTTTGAAACAGAAATTCTTATTTCGATAAGAGAAACAGTGTGCGAAACATCCAATTGAATTGAACAAAATTTGTATTGTGAAAGAGCTTAGGTATTTTCCTAATAGGTTCTATTAAAGTGCATTAAAGAGATTTGTAGTGTAAAAGAAGAACATGTACAATATGTTCAAGATTAAATTGCTTTAAAGAAACATTAAAGATTTTCATTTCTGAAGAAGAAAATAAATAAAAATAAAACTTATTATAAAACTAGAATAAAACTAAAACAGAACAATAACAGAAGTAGAGCAGAACTAGCACAGGAATAGAATTGGATTATAACAGCACTAGAACAGAACTGGAACAGAACTAGAACAGAACTTGAACAGAACTAGAAGAGGACTAGAACTGAACTAGAACTAGAACTGAACTAGAACGGAACTAGAACTGAACTAGAACTGAATTAGAACTGAACTAGAGAAGAACAAGAACTGAACTAGAACTGAACTAGTACTGAACTAGAACTGAACTAGAACTGAATTAGAACTGAACTAGAGAAGAACAAGAACTGAACTAGAACTGAACTAGAACTGAACTAGAACTGAACTAGAACTGAACTAGAACTGAACTAGAACTGAACTAGAACTGAACTAGAACTGAACTAG
>NC_060950.1:7809276-7819962 GCF_022045245.1 Lucilia cuprina
GTCTAGTCTATAGTCTAGTCTATAGTCTAGTCTATAGTCTAGTCTATAGTCTAGTCTATAGTCTAGTCTATAGTCTAGTCTATAGTCTAGTCTAGTCTAGTCTATATTTTAGTCTAGTCTATATTCTAGTCTATAGTCTAGTCTATAGTCTAGTCTATAGTCTAGTCTATAGTCTAGTCCATGGTCTAGTCTATAGTCTAGTCTATAGACTAGTCTATAGTCTAGGCTATAGTCCACTCTATAGTCTATTCTATAGTCTGGTTTATGGTGTAGGCCAGTCTATAGTCTAGACTGTAGTCTAGTCTATAATCTTTCCTATCTGTATCAGAATAATTGGATTTTTTATTTACAATACTTTTCGTCTATATACCATATTTAAATTTTCGTTCCAGACTAATGCCACCAAAGCTTATTGGCCAATAAATTTATAAAATCAAAAATAATTGCCAAGAATTTTTTACTTAAGTTTGTAGATGTATTTCCCCAATACCAAAGCAATGGTTCTCTAATGTATTGAGTAAAAAATTTACATCATTATAATTTTCCTAACTGTTATGTGTGTGTCTGAGTGTCTGTTTTCATTTATTTTTTCCATAATAAAGGCGGTATTAAAGCTTTGAAATTGCCACTTGATATTATTATTTTTTTTGGAAATAAACTCTTGGTAGTAGAGGAACACCACAAACAAATAATGGTTTGAAATTTTGCTACCCTGTTTAGAGGAAAAAAAATCCTACACCCGCTTTTTGTTTCATGGTCATAAACTCTATTTGGTCTGGCTTATATTGCCAAAATATTGCAAATTGTTGGGGATTAAATGCAATAGGAAAAGAAAGGGGGTAAGAGTGTGCAAAAGTGGTTAGAAATTTCTATCAAGTGGTGGCCATAGTTGTAGTCATGGAAGCGAAACTTTGGCTAAGTTTCGCTACAGTTGACGTCAAACATAGTCACCCACCCACATTTTTTGCAACATGTTGCACTTTTCTAAGGCACAGAATAGCAAAATACAATAAAAATAGTACCTTTCTGCCATAAAGAGTATTTTTATTACCTAATATTTTTATACAATAATTACTCTTACTAGGTGGCACTCTAAAACAAAAAACCATCAAAAAATCCCAATATATTTCTAAACGTTTCTTAAGAAGAAAAAGTACTTAAAAAAGTACTTCTTTCATGGAATTTTTCTCCCCTATGTGTTTATTTTGTAACTATAATAGCATGAACATAAGTATCTAATAAATTTATAAACTAAATAAATATGTATGAGTTTTGTCTGTTTCTATGACTTTGTGTGTGTGTGGTTAAAGGATTTTATACACTCAATATAATTAAGGGCTTAAATTTATTTCTATATCAAATATTTTGTTTCTTTTTATTTTATTGTTTGTTCTCTTTGATTTTTGTTATTTTTGACCATCATTGGGCGTTCTTTAATACTGTTGTCACTGGATGTTTATTTTTTCAGTGGTGAGACAAAGTCCCCCCCCCCTTTCTTATGGTAAAATATTTTGGGGTTTTATGTTGCAAAATAAATCACCCACACTTGTATGTTGATACGATTTCCTAGTAACTGGTCAGTACTTAGTATGAGCATAAAAAAATTTAAATTAAAGTGGTTTTTGATTTTAATGTGTGGAGTGGGCAATCACATGTATGGATAGGTCTTTGTATGTTAAGACATAAAAGACATTTTATTTGATTAGTTTTTATGGTTCAGTAAATTATGTTTTTTTTTTTTTTTTTTTTTTTTGTAAAATAAAAAGGATGATATTTTAAAGATTTTCTTTCCTTTAATTAAGTCTAGGATACATAGTCGTGAACCGATTTCCGAATATATTAAACTGCTACGGCAAGTCATCTGGTATTTTACCAAATCTACTTAAAAAGGATTTTTGCATGATTAAGGTTGTTTAACTTACGAAAACTTTGAATGCTTAAATTTTACTTATCCCTTTTCGACAAAAGCTTTCTTAAAGTTTGAATTAATCTCGAATAAGGCTATTAAGTTTAAATGTTAGGTTTTAAGGCAAAAACTTTTTTGATAATAGCTAAAACTTTTCTAATATATATAAGTTATTATTAAAGCATTTAAAGAAAAAGCTTTTATTACAATTTTTTGACATTTTAAATCATTACTTTTAAAACAAAAGCATTTTTTGTATTAGCTAAAGTTTTTCTAATACATAGAAGCTATTATTAAAGCTTTTCATATAAAAACTTTTATAAAAATTTCTTTACAAAATCTCTGTTTTAAAAGACTTGCAATCATTTTAGTTTTAAGACTAAGACTCTTTTGACAGCAGCTTAACGTTTTTTAAATAAAAGCTTTTATTAAAATTTCCTTACAAAAGCTTAGTTTTAAGACATTTTCAATTTTAAAATTATTAAAAACTTGATAAAGACTAACACTATATCTTGTAAAAGCTTTTAATTGCAAAAGTGGCTTCCGGTAGGTTAGTGTTTTAGTCTCGTAGACCGGAGGTGGTGGGTTCGATTCCCACCTGTGGCACTGGTTAAGAAGCGCACAACAGGCCCGAAAGAGGTCTAGGTGTATTTCTTCGGATTTGATGTGTATACATCATCCTTTCAAACTAACTAAGCTTTCATCAAATTTAAAAAGAATATAAAAAAAAAACTTTTCTTAAGCTTTAAAAGTAGAAGCTTTTAATTAAACTTATTTTTTTAATTAAACACCTTGTTAAAGCTTTTCTAATAAATTAATTTATTTAAATGAAAGCTTGTAAAAACAAATTTTATAAAACCATTTATTGAAAACAGTTTCGGTAAAGCTTACATTGAAATTAAAAAAAGAAAGCTTAAATTTTTTTTCATAAACTGTTGTACTAAAGCCTTTGCTGGAAAAATTTTAGTTAAAACTTTTTATTTAAAGCTTTCATGGCTATTTATTAAAAAAGTTAATAAAGTTTTGAAAAGTTTCTTAAAGTTTTCCAATAGCTTTTATTAAGGCTTAAGAAAAGCTTTTATTGACACTTAAGAAAAGCTTTTATTCAATATTTAGAAAAACTTTTACTAAAGCTTAAGAAAATCTTTTTAAAAAGCTTAAGGCAAACTGTTAAAAAAGCTTTAGACAAGCTTTTATTAAAGCTTTAGACAAGCTTTTATTAAAGCTTTAGACAAGCTTCTATTAAAGCTTTAGACAAAAAGTTTTAGAAAAAGCTTTATTTTTATTTAGACAAGCTTTCATCATTTAGACAAGCTTTCATTAAAGCTTTAGACAAGCTTCTATTAAAGCTTTAGACAAAAAGTTTTAGATTATAAGACGATTGCCTAGAACGATATGAGGTAATCGTCTAAAATAGTTGATACTTGATGTAGACTCCCATAACAAATTTCATATAGATTGGTCCATAATGGCGCCTACTTTCATATAACCCCATTTGACAGAAAATCTCCTATAAGACTTTTTTTCAAATACCCTTCCTGAAGCTCATAATAATAATATCACAATATTTCTTCTTTTTTAATATCACTAACAAATATTTCTTTTTCCTTTATTTTGCAGGTAATAAACACTTTGATAAGTTCATTCAATTCAAGGTATTTATAAAGATTTAGATAAGTATATAAAGAGGTGTTAAAGACAAAACAGCCTACTAAATAGCAATCATCACCTATCTTTTACAAAAAAACTGAAACCATAAATCAATTGAATTCAACTGGGTTAATACTGGCAAATATTTAACAGCCTTTAACATGCACTACTGATAAACCAAACAAGTAAAAGTTCTATAAACTTTAGCTAAAAGCAAAAACGTTTAAGTCTTTAATTGAACTTGTATATTTCAAGATTTTTCTTTTTACAATAATAGTCAAAATGAAAAATCTTTAATAAATGTCTTAAAAATTAGTGGGTATAAATATTATATGCTTACAGCAAATAATTTCATATTTTATGATAATTTTTTTTTTGCTTTTATGGTCTTAACACATTCTACCTTTCACGAAAGCCACACACAGCAAATGTAAAAATAAAGACGCCTTAGCAAAATCATCATTTATTTTGAAACCACTTAAAAATTATATATTTGCTAAAATAGCAGTCATCATATACAGGCATCATTACCTACAACAACAACAACAACTAACAGACTATAAAATTTATAAAATATATTTGTTCATATTTCTGTTTATTTTTAAATACAATACATACATACTTGCATGTATATATCTGTATGTATGTATATGAGTGTGTAATTTTACGTTAAACTATATTTTTTATGACTAATACATTTCATTTTATCTCTTGACCATTTAACACAAAAACCATAAAAATAAATAAAAACAAGTAGGAAAGTATAGTCGGGCATGGCCGACCATATAATACCCTACATCATGAGTATATTTTTACAATTTTTACTTTTATACAATTTTTATTTTTTGTAAAGAAACTTTTATGTTGAATATTACCATAATTCCAAAATATTTAAGCCATTTATTGAAAAAAAACTAAAATTTCTAAATGAGGCTTTATATAGGTCAAATATGGGCCGATCTTCGGTAAATTTGGGAAAAGGATATATTTCTAAATAACAGTTAGTTTTGTTGAGTTTCATTGCGATACAAATGGTTACAAGTCAATTTTAGACGTTTAAGTCATTTTTTGAAGGGGGGTTTGTATGGGGGCTAGGGTCAAATATGGGCCGATCCTTACGAAAATCTGCAGTATCATTTATACTTATATAAAACTTATTTGTGCCAATTTTTAGAGAGATAGCAGAATATTTGGCGCAATTATAGCATAAAAAGTTCAAATCGGGAGGTACGGTTGTATGGGGGCTAGGTGAAATAATGGACCGATTTCAACCATTTTCAATAGGCTTCGTCCTTGTGCCAGGACCAGCCAGTCAGCCAGCCGGACAGACGGACGGACGGACGGACGGACATGTCTTAATCGACTCAAAAAATGATTCTGAATCGATCGGTATACTTTAAGGTGGGTATTGGACCAATATTTTTGTATGTTACAAACATCAGCACAAACGTATAATACCCTCCCCACTATAGTGGTGTAGGGTATAAACAGCAACACAACAAAAATTATTAAAATTACAAAAAAAGAAAATAAAAATATTTTTTTTATATATAAATTATTAAATAAAATATAAAAGTTTTACCAGGAAGTTTATCTACTGTTGTAACGTCATCATCATAACACATTTAAAAGAACCACACAATTTAAAATAATTGATAAAGAACATTAAATTGTTATTATAAATAGTAAATAAGAAAATATAAAATGTTATTAAATACAAATATATTTTTAAAAAATGCATTTATTTAAATGCATGACTGGTCTTTTTAAATAAACTTATGAATGTATTTAAAAAAAAGTATGATTACTTTTATGGCTTTTTAACGATGTGTTAAAAAGAGGAGGCCCATTTATGGCAATAATAACTTTAAACTTTTTTTTACAAATGTCCAAACTTCTATGGCTAGCTTTGGCTAAAATGATTTGTTTGGTTTATTAGGTGAGACGGGAAGTTTTGTTTTAATTTTTCGTGCACTTAAAAGTTTTGAAAGTTTTTTTGTAAAGATTTTAAAAGTTTTATATTTTTTTTAGTATTTGAAAGTTAAAAATAGATCCAATAAATCGTAAGAATTTAATACGGATTTGCATTAATTATTGATAATTTGAAATAGTGTTTAATATTTTTTGAAAGTTTTATTGACAATAAACATCCTTGCAAAAATTAAACGAAGTACTTCCAAAAGAATTACATTTATCAGTACTTCAAAAAGAAGTACTAAGTGAATTTTGCTACCTTCTGTGAAAGTGATGTTTTTGGATTTCTAAAGAAGCGAAAAGAATCCAATTTTCTTTTTAATTGAGGGAGATGACTTTCAATTGTAAAAACTTACCTTACAACATATGTGTCAATGACTATTATATATGGTCTGGATTACATAGAAGTAGTCTAATAAGGTCTTACTAATAATGTTTTATATAAATACTTATTTGAATGAAATTTGTTGTATTCAAAAATAATGTAATTTTACTTCCTAATAACTTCCAAAAGAAAGAACATAAAAATTACTTCTTGAGAATGACTTCAGATGTAGTGAATTAAGAATCAAAAAAGAAGAAGCCTATGTTAAAACCATCACTTATTTAGGTCTTTTTCAGTACTTACATAAAAATTACTTATTGATGTAGTGAATTTAAATCAAATAAAAAGGACATCCTCCCTTTGACAAGCCTGTGTTATCGGGACTTTTTCTGCACAAATTCTACTTCTTTTTCGCTTCTTTGGAAGTTTTTTGTTATTGCTGCGATATTTTCTATAAGAGAGATTATGTGAGAGATCGGGTCAATTATAGAACATAAAAATTACTTCTTGAAAATGACTTCAGATATAATAAATTTAGAATCAGGGACATCCCTCCTATGACAAGTCTGTGTAAAAATCATTACTTCTTTAGGTCCTTTTCAGTACTTCCATGTAGTAAATTCTATCTCTGTAAGAGATTTTATGTGAGACATTGTGTCAATTATAGAGCGAACCTTATAATATTGGATAAATCGAAAAACTAACATTGAAAAGTAAAGCGTTATAAAGTTACTTACAAAATAACATTTTGAGTCATTATTTTAACGCCGAGATGTCATTGAAGACAAGTATTTACCACGCTCGCTTACAAAAAGGGATTTGGGTAAGTCCTTACACGGCAGCTAAGTGGTGTTGTTTCTGCGAAAAATAATTGCCTGGTAGGACAAATATTTTTGTAGTGGGTGTATTATTACCCTGCAAAAACTAGGTTAGGACTTTCAATTGTAATTACATAGATATAGTCTAATAAGGACTTACTAATAATGTTTTATAAAAATATTTTCCAATTCATTAGTCATCTTGTCAGTAAAGATACAGATGCTGTAACTTACAATTCCTTAATTACTTGTAATCGCTTGTGGTAAGTAGTTGAATCCTTGTTAAAATAATGACATAAAATGCTATTGTGTAAGTAAAATTTTAGCATTTTTTACTTTATACGTGGTAGTTTTCAATATACATACATAAGATTATTTGTAAGTCATTACTAAATTCTTCCTAAGTAATGCAGAAGGTAGTCATTGAAAAGTAAGTTTCATGTTTGTTTTGAAAAAATTAATTTTTCTTAAATTTTATCTCTATAGATATGTTTTACGGCTAAGTATAAGTTTTAAAGTCATTTCTTAAAAGGGGTACTTATATAAACCAATACGGGCAAGTTCTTTGTATGGGGGTTAGCTGAAATCATGCACCGATATTTCTCATTTTCAATACAAAAATAACCTCAAATCTGATCCCTGTACTTTCTATGCAGCCTTAACAGATAAATGGATAAATACATGCAGTGACATAAGAAAGGACATGGCTAGATCATCTGAGAATTTAGGTTTATGATGGTTTGTCTATAGTTGGCCAAATCGCTAAAAACTTTTTACAGAAAAGTATGAAGATAAAATTGAAAAATTAATTTTATATGATGTTGTCTTTAATAAATTGTAGAGTTCAAAAAAACAAGTTTAAAGTTAAACATTCAAGGAAGAATTGAGTTGTCTATAATCGAATCAAAGTGGAGAGATTTTAAAATACTTGATTCTAAAGCAAATAAATCAAGTACAAAATTCTCAATTATAGATTTTTTCAATACTTTTTAAAATATAATTACTTTTGTGATTAAATTAACTTATAAATGAGATTAATTTAAGAACGACCGATATTAAAATAATACGATAATGTTCTTAATTTAAGACCGATTCATATTTTAAATTGCAAAATTTTAGAACAAAGTTGATAAGAATGTTTCAAGTTTGATCTGGTTTAAATTGATACGAAAATGCTCTTAGTTTGAGAACGATTCATACTTGTTTAATATATTCCAAAAAAAGAGATTTGTCTTTGATTTAAGTTCAAATTGATTATTATTTTTATTGAAATGGTCCAAAAATTTACTTATTTTAAGACCAATTTATTTCATTTAAAGATTTTGTTCTTGATTTAAGTTCGTTTCGTTCTTGATTTAAGAATATTTCTCAAAAATGTTCATTTGCACATAACAGATTATTGTAAGTCATTAAAAGACTACTCCAAAAGTAATGTAGATGTTAGTCATTGTAAAGTAAGTTGTTGAACAACTTACTTACAAGTTTTTGCTTAAGTTAAGATTCAAATAGATAAAAAAACAAGTTCTTTTCACTGCTCTGCTTTTTAAGTTAGAATTCTATTAACAATTATTATATTATTTGCACTTGCAAAATTCTTGGAAATTCAAATAAATTAACGCTATTTTATAAAAAAATTCTACATTGTGTGTTTAATTCTTAACTTTTGCTTCTATCTTAACATTTTGTATAACTATGATTTTTAACACTTTGAATCAATTTAAGCAATAAGATTTTTGCTCAAACTTTTAGAATGTAAAACAATTTGGTTTCATGTTGAAGCATGTAGGAGTAAATTATTCAATGTAATTTGTAAGAATTTCTAGTCATAATCAAATTGTAAAATGCTGCTCCTTTAAAAAAAATCAACAACCAACTGTATGCAGTAAAAGACGTAAAATTGTGTAAAAACTACATAAAAGATGTAACAAAAAAGTGAACAGTTGAAAAAATTATACAGCAATAGAAGAAGTAGAAGGATGTACACGGAATTATTTTGATGGAAAGTTAAAAATTAAAAGATTTTCAAGAGGACTAAATGGACTAGGATGTCCAGGTTGTTTAGTAGAGTGCTACTTCATCAAACTTGGGGTTACGAGTTTGATTCTCTACATCTTATAGAGTGACAGAGATATAAACTTTAATATTCCGAGAAGCCCTCTCCAGAAGTATAATAAACTCTTATTTATGTTCCAAAATACATATGAATTCCTTTAGTATTCAAGCATTCAACTTGCTTTCATGTGTTAAAAAGGAATTTTAAAGTTTGCATTTTGTCTTTTCACACAATCTATGCTCAGAATCTTTTCAAACATTTCAAAACAGTAAAAGAATTAAGGAAAATGATGCAACTGCATCAACTACAACTCTTCAATCATCATCAATTTCCCATCAAAATGTCGTTTTTTCGTTTGTTGTTATTGCTAGTTCTCCCTTTAGTTCATCCTTTCATATCATTTATATGTTGCATGTTAAAGTTTCTTCTTTCAACAAAATTTCTTGAATTGCCATTTGTTCATATTTTAAGTATTTTTTTTTTGCAAATTTATCTTTTTCTATTCATTCTTCTTCTCTTCAGTTTTGCCTTTTTAATAAAATTTCAAAAATTGTTGTTGTTGGTGATGATGATGTACTATTTGTTGATGTTGCTAATGGTAATTGTAGTGGTAGTAGTAGTATAATATCAAGACAAATGTATCAGCAACACATTCGTAAGATGACACATGTTAATATGGGAGTAGAGTTTTGTCGCACTCGTTTGCCCTATTCACAATTTATACTCTCTTTAATATTGCTACAATGTTGCCAACAAGTATCTGGCAGAGAGCTATTTGTCATCTAGCTTACCTAAGTAATGCAAAGTGTAGCTAGTGTTTATATCTAACACTTTCTCAAAAATTTTATTTGGAAATTCTTTTTCTCAACAAAAAATTAACTTTGATTTGAGAAGATTCCTCCAATATACTTTTCAGTTAAAATATCCATAAATAAGAAATATACATCCATAAGAAACTTTAACATCACACATTACATTAGTCTTTGTATGTTGTACATTTTTGGAAATGGTTCTGTCTATATCAATATCAAGTTAATATTACTTGATTACTATTGAATGTACATCACTTTGTTATCTCTTGACGATGGTGATGTTATTGACAATGACGACCATATTGCTGTTGCTATATTTTACTGCTGATACTGCGATAGCATCAAGTGCTAATGATGCAACATCAACAACATCTGTCTTTATGAAATTTTAACTTTTGCATATTGCTCTTTATCAATAATGTTATATTCATGATACTTCTTATAAACAAAATAGTTTTGAGATAAAATTTATCTAAAAGAAAAGAAAGATTTGGAAATAATTGTTTAACACAAAAAAAATATTGGTTTGATAAATTTTTGATAACATTTACACTATTCGCTAATTAAGGGGGAAACGGTATATTTTGTTTGTGTTTTTATTTGTCATGCACACATATATATCACAGGAAACGATTCAGAACTACTTTTTGGTTTAATTAGCTTAAAAATTAAGCTAGGATGAATGGCATGTAAGTATCGGCATACTTTGAACATATTGAAAAATTTTTCTGTCGTTCATTGCATCGTTCTGTTAATGACTTTCGAATGTTAAACAAATATTTACTCCAGATAACGAAAATATATAAAAATATTGAATTCTAGTTAAAAACGATATCAGACGATAAAATCAAGCCCTTTAGAAAGGTTAACTGATAATTTTTTGAGGGACACTGTTTAAATAAAAAGAAATATATAGAAATTTACAATAGGATGGTTCCAAAATACAAACTGCTGATGTTAAATCTTGTATATATATAGCTAAATCCAAGAGTCAGCAATATCTTTTGGAAGGTTTTAAGACTAGACTGGACTAAAGAGTATAGACTACAGACTTGACTATAGACTAGACTATAGACTAGACTATAGACTAGACTATAGACTAGACTATAGACTAGACTATAGACTAGACTATAGACTAGACTATAGAC
>NC_060950.1:7820062-7841092 GCF_022045245.1 Lucilia cuprina
ATCTATCTATCTATCTATCTATCTATCTATCTATCTATCTATCTATCTATCTATCTATCTATCTATCTATCTATCTATCTATCTATCTATCTATCTATCTATAAATCTTATGTGCAAGATTTAATTTCATATCCCAAATCTCTATTCATGAAATCTCAATTGTGAATTTTAAAGTAATTTTATAAGGATCATGATTTTTCTTAAAATTAACGGTATGATTTCCCAGTAATTAAAACTAACATATGTCTAATTTTTTTATAAAAAGATTCGTCCAAGAATCTAAAATTCCACGTGAACCAATGGTGGGAAAGGAGCATTGTCTTTGGGTTCTTACCCCACTAAAGTGGTGAAACGTATCAAAAAGAGAGGTTTATAAACCAATTTATTTGCCGATTTTCTAAGTTATTCAAAGCATGGTATATGCGCCATGTTGGAAGTAATCAGATGGGACTTTAATTCTCTATCAATTTTACTAGATAAAGCAGTAAATTTTGCGTACAACACCCTAAAACTTTTGTTAGACAACTAACGCACTATTATACTCCTATTCTACGCAGATAATAATTGTATAACACATACTACCGTCATCATTTGCTTTGACTATGGGCCGCTTTGTATTAAAAAGCTTAACGCATGCGGCGCGTGCCACACCGATGACACATGGTTGTGTTTTGGTTTTTAATAAACATTTGGTTTGTTATTTTTAATTTTATGCATAAGCAGCAAAAAAATTATTTAACGCTTATAACAAAAAAACAATTATAAACTATTATAAGTTTTTTGTTAAAATAATAATGTTTTTTTTTCTATTTCTATTTATGTACATTGTACAATAACCACCCTTTGATAGAAAAAAGCAGATGTCGGCGGTATTAACAAACATTTAATTGGGCTTAAACAAGCTCAAGCATTCATTTAATGGCTAAAAGGAATTATTAATGGATTTAGGTGATAAAGTGAATAATTAATTAAAAAAAAATAAATAAATTATTTTATTTTTTTAATTCATTGATTTTAATTAATTTAGAAGTTAAATATAAAAATATAAATTTGCTTAATTGTGTTTTATATCCTCAGCCATTCTGTTAAGATTTTAATGTCTAACAATTTGTCCATTTACTCACCACCGGTAGTCGACAAAGTACATAGTGCGGATATATTTAAAAACATACCTGCAAAGATAAAATTAAATTTAGAAAATTTTAATAATTTATTAAAAATTTATATAATTTACATAGAAACATTTTAAGCAAACTTTCTGCTTAAATTCACCTTTATTCATGCAAGGTTTCCCATCAAACTTGACTTGAAAAAATGTTTTATTTGAATAATAAGAGATAAGAAAAAAACTTTCTTTATTATTCATAAGTGACAATGAAACAAAGAATGAATGTGATAAAGAAACGAACTGGAAAACTTTCATACTGAAACAAAAACGAAAATAATACTTTTCATCATAAAAAATTCATAAAGAAAGATGTCAAATATTAAATATTTTAAACATATATAACCTAGAGAGTAAATGGCAAAAAGAGACTAAGTACAATTTTTCGAAATAATTTGTTTCTATTTTTACTTTATTCTTTAACTAACACAAACACTTATTTATTAAATTAAAATGTTTTTTTGTTAAAAGTACTTAGTCGCTTTTGCTAACAAGACAATGATGTATTCTATTATTTCAGCAGCTGCTTCATTGTCATACAAGAAAAGTTTTGTTATAAAAGAATATTTGAAACATAAATAAAAATTATTACAATATTTTTTAGCAATGTCCTTTTACCACTTAAGCTTGCATATGTATATAAAGTTTGTCCTACTATTTACAACATCTACACTTAACTTTCTTGACCTAGTATCCTTTAAAGAGTCGTTTCCGACCTTAGGATCGATTCGGATATGTTCGCCTGTCAGTTTAAGTAAATTATTGAAACATTTCAGATATCTTGGGAAGTCCCAGATATCGCATTTAGTAAGTTAATTAGACATACATGTCGAATTACCACATTTAAGACTTAGTTAATTATTGATAACGGAGTTTTTGTTCAGTGTAATAGCTGCAACACTGCAGTATAAAAATTAAGATGAACTTAGTACATTTGTGGGTAAAGAAAAATAAAACTGACCTAAATTTCTTTAAAGAACCGAAAAATAAAATTTTTATAAGAAAGAACAAAATTTCCTAAAAAAAAATTATGTTAAATGAAATTTTCTTACATGTAAATGCAAAATTTATGCAGATGATTTAATTTTCTTTCTCACAAATAAAGAAAAAAGAAAACTTAAAATTTTTTGTTTAAAATAACATACAAAGGATTTTTTCTAGTTTTGCTATGGGCATTAAAAAGCATATAATATAATTGAAAGTGTTAAAATGTTCAAGGCAGGCCTTGAGAAGGTATTCGTTAAAGAAATTTGAACTAAAAATTGAAACAGAAAATTTATTATACAAGTACAGTAGTTTTTAAGAATGTAAATACTTTATAAATATAAAATTGTTAAAGTATGTTGACATGTAAAAACTTTAAAAATATTATAATTACAGCAAAAAAGGCATTAATACTTAATATTATCTGAAAGCAGGCTTCATGAGCTTTAAAATTACTTTAAAAATTTCCTTTATGGGTGTTGTTATAAAACTCCTTTTAACTTTCTTTATCAAGAGGTATCACATTTATGTAAACATGTATCGCAACATATTGTGATTCATGGTGAATTCCTTCAAACTGTCAACATGTTTACGGCCTCCGGTAGCTTAGTGTTCTAATCTGGTCAATAGGATATGGTGGTTCGTTTTGTCTCCTAAGGCACTAGTTAGGTAGAGCACAACAGGCCCGATAGAGGCGTAGGTTTATTCCTCCGGGTTTTATGCGTATATTTTTCAAACTAACTAACTAACTAAGCAACTAACTAACTAACTAACAAATTAACTAACTAACAACCTAACTAACTAATAAAGTAACTAACTAACCAACTAACTAACTAATAAAGTAACTAACTAGCTAACTAACTAACCATCTAACTAACTAAGTAATAAAGTAACTAACTAACCATCTAACTAACTAACTAACTAACTAACTAAAAACGATCTATCTATCTATCTATCTATCTATCTATCTATCTATCTATCTATCTATCTATCTATCTATCTATCTATCTATCTATCTATCTATCTATCTATCTATCTATCTATCTATCTATCTATCTATCTATCTATCTATCTATCTATCTATCTATCTATCTATCTATCTATCTATCTATCTATCTATCTATCTATCTATCTATCTATCTATCTATCTATCTATCTATCTATCTATCTATCTATATATCTATCTATCTAACAATCTAACTAATTTACTACCATGTTAAGCAATATCGTTATGCAAACATGAGTCTCTAATAAACTGTTTAGCTTCATTATTTAAAATAATAAAAATTTTTCTTAAAATTTTAAGAATCTCTTATTAATTAATTTATTTTACTTAACACACATGTTACAATTTTTTTGAAAATGTAGTACATGACATTTAGTTAAAAATCTTCTAACGCCTGATTAATTTCATTTCTTTTAGATCACAAAATGGTTCTTCAAACAATTGGTCTCTATCAATTTTCTCTTTAGTATGTACTTTTGAATTCAATCAATTTTCAATAACAAAATCAACATTTGTATAAAATTCTGTTTCGAAACATTTATTGGCACAGCCTCAAGGCTTAAAAAAGAACAAAAAAAATAAAAATTCAATTGCAATAACGCAAAAATGCTATTTATTTTTTTGAAAAAAGTGGAAAAAGAAAGCAGCAACAAAATAAAGAACTCAACTGAAACATAAAATTTATAACAAATGACAAAAAATAATATTTACTTATACAGCTGCAAATAATACTATAAATTTAAAGAAATAGAAAAAAACTTAAAAAATTGTAAATAATTTTTGTGTTCTCAATTGGTGGCACTAAAGGATAAAAAACGCAAAAAACAAAATTAAACACCCTTAACAGACAGACACTTGTAACAAGTGGAAGCCCAGCAGGACACATTTTTCTTTTATATCCACTTATTGTATTTTTTTTCTTTTTTTCACACTAAATCTGAAGCCTATAAGTGTCATTTTAGCAGTTTGCAATATAACTGCTATGCTTTCAAACTTACCACTCTGACAGCTAAAGTAAGTCTCTATTGAATAAGCTTTACATATTTGTCTTCCCTGTCAAGCTTTTGTCAGCAATTATAATGGTTTTTAGAAGAAAAATGTAAAATGACAAACTGCAGTTATTGATTTACTTTGATTAAATAAATTTTCATTTCAACCATTACATTTGTTAATTTTCTTGGCTTTATTATACAATCGCACTAAAAAACAACTTCTTTTGTCCTTTTTGCACACAATAAAGCGCCTTTTAAAAGGATTTTAGGATTTATAAGAGGATTTTCATATAGTAAACATTTACTACAAGTAAACAATTGTTGCTTCAATTTTCCTTTTTATTACAATTCAATATTATTATGTCCTACAATTTCATTTCCTTTTTTTATAAATTTTTATTTTTCAAAGTGCACACTAGACCTATACACTGACAAAGTGGCGCAGGCAAAAAATAATCTTTACAAGATTTTTCACACATTTTAAATGGGATTAATATCCAGTGGCGAGGTATTCATACAGAAATGTGATAAATTGGATTTTGTCGGCTAAAAGTTTTGGATTTTTCTTTTATTTCGTTTCTAACTATAATTTCTTTTGTATTGTCGTTATTTTTGCAAAATATTGTAGATATTAAGGGTGGATTTGTTTAAGGCGAAAAATAAGTTAATCATAACTTTTTTGGGTACAAAAGAAAACTGATTTTGAAATGCTTTTTTTAGTAATAAAAAACTTCTGTTGAAATTTCAAAATTAAATGGAAAAAACTGTAGGCTAGATTATAGAATTGAGTATAGACTATAGTCTACCTTATGGTCTAGTTTATAGTCTAGTCTATAGTCTAGTCTATAGTGTAGTCTATAGTCTAGTCTATAGTCTAGTCTATAGTCTAGTCTATAGTCTAGTCTATAGTCTAGTCTATAGTCTAGTCTATAGTCTAGTCTATAGTCTAGTCTATAGTCTAGTCTATAGTCTAGTCTATAGTCTAGTCTATAGTCTAGTCTATAGTCTAGTCTATTTGGTGAACACATTTCACCAAAAGCACATCTACTCTGAAAATTCCATACAACAACGAATCACTAACTCAGTTACCACTTCCGTTGTTTCAAGTACAACCTGTCACTGTGTAATAAGTGTGGGCTGTTTATTTCATGCCACCCATTTATTTTACCTCTTATTATTATTATTATTATTATTATTATTGTTATTAAGCCTGGGCTTATTATCGTGAAAATTATAGCTGTTGATTTATGGCTTTATATGTTTTAACGAGATAAATTTATATTTTAGGCAAAATTAAGCTTCTGTTTTTTCAAAAGAAAACAAAAATTCATGCTAATTTTATCTTTTACTCTATAAAAGGGCGTTTTTAAGTAAAATTAACTTAAGGTATTAAAACACACCCAACCAGGCAGTTGCTGAAACAAAAAAAAGTAATTTACATCCAAAAAAAGTAATAATCTAAAAAATTTTAAATAAAAAAAAAAATCGCAAAAAAAATAAAATTATTACTTGCTGTCAGAGTTGTCCGTTTGTTGGTAGCAGACATTGTGCTGTCATTTCGTTGTGTCAGATGTCTGTTTATTTGCACTTGTTTTTTTTTTTGTATCTCATTCAGCAATAAATATATTTTATTTAAACATTTTTTATTTCCTTTTTTAATATTTTATATTTTTGTTTATTATTTATTTTATAGAGTAGAGTCAGTTAATGGTAGTAATAAAAACATTTGTTTGTAATATAACTTGTAGTTATAATAATAATCATCATTATGTTTGATTATTATTAATTATGGTGGATGCTGTTAGGGATTTCTAAAACGGGAGATTTTCAGACATATTATTTTAGGAATTTTTTTTTATAATTTTTTAAATTAGACTAATTTTTTATGTGTTTATTGTTTGGGATGACATTGTGCTTATGTGATTTGTTTTCCAGAAAAAATGTTAGTTCGAGAAATATCGAACTGAACTACCTTATGGAAATACCTAAAGTCTGCATAAAAAATGTCCCCGAACCCTTAACGTTGTATTTTTTTTTTGTTTTGTTGCAATATTAATTTTTTTCTGTTGTTTAAAAAACAACATGAAATGTTTCCTGTTGTATTTGCACTTAGTGTGTAATTTACCGTTATTAAACATTTATAATATAATTATTTGAAATCGTAATAAAAAAACAAGTTTTTGAAGTTTATTAACTGTAAAAAAAGAAGTTTATGACTTTATTCGAACAATAATTTAAAGATTCCATACCACGTAGTTTATTACTTAGATAGATAGATAGATAGATAGATAGATAGATAGATAGATAGATAGATAGATAGATAGATAGATAGATAGATAGACAGATAGATAGATAGATAAATAGATAGATAGATAGATAGATAGATAGATAGATAGATAGATAGATAGATAGATAGATAGATAGATAGATAGATAGATAGATAGATAGATAGATAGATAGATAGATATATAGATAGATAGATAGATAGATAGATAGATAGATAGATAGATAGATAGATAGATAGATAGATAGATAGATAGATAGATAGATAGATAGATAGATAGATAGATGATTCGTACTGTAAACATATGTTTCAAAAGATTTTCGTTGACATAATTTCGCCAAATTCTGTAGTTCTTCATGTTTGTTTCACAATCATAAAACTAAAAACGTAGAAAAGAAATGAATAATTACTCCTAAGGGATTCGAGAAAAAACGCATAATAAATGACGACAAAAGTCAATTAAAACAACGAAGAAAGTAGAATAACAACAAAACAAACAAAAAATATAAAAATAATAAACATACATAAATGATATTAAACCATAAAACTGAAACATAACCTGAACAAATGTGACAAAAATAATAAAATAAAAATTTAAAAACCTAACAAGATAAAAAGAAATTGCAACATAACAAACTAAAACGGACTTAACAAACAGCAATAAAAAAATACCACCCCAAAAGTAAGAACATACAAACCATGAGGCTGGTTTTTCAAAAACTAAACCTAAATCAACCCCCAAAAAACAAATGCAATTGTCTGTCTAGGCTATGTAATGCGTAGCTAAATTTTGGTAGTCAATGCAATTTAACAAAACGTTTTTTCTTTCCACTGTTGGAACAAGGAAGATGGTAAAAATTACATGCCATAGTAACACCTCACATGCACATTTTAGAAAAATTGTAGAAAAAAAAATCACATTTACCTTTTACATACGATTATCCAAATCTAAACTAACAAATTTATCTTTGTTTAACAAACACATTTATATTGTGTTTTGCTGATATTTACAGGGGATAAACGTTGCTGGCATTTATCAGTTGCTAAGATTTTTTTCCCCTAAGGGTGAATGAAATGTTTGTAGAATGTTTCTTTATACAAATTTTCCTGGCATGTTAATAAAAACAAAAAAGTTGGAATTTTCATTTAATTTAAATCTTTAGGTTATAAATTACTTAAAAACTCATTTTGCAAAAGATCTAAAAGTTAAGGGTTTAGATTTGTATTACATGAGCATATTTTGAATAAAATTAGTTTAAATTTAAATTGTTACAATATTTTAATGGAATTTAAAAATATAGCCTAAATGAATCAGCGAGTTCTGGAATATTCTCGAAAAAATAAAAAAGTAAAATATTGATAATTTTTTTTTTTTAATTCAGTTTTATTATTTGGGTGCTTTTTATAGGGGCTAGGGTCAAATGAGGCCCTATAATTATAAAGTTCATCAAGGCTAGTATAGAACTTGGTTTTACAGCTTTTCGTTGAGATAAGAGCATATTAAACATAATTATGAACTTAAAAGCACTATTTGGGGGGTTCAGTTGTATGGGACCTAGGTGAAATAATGAACCGATGTTAACTATTTTCGTTTACAGTACCATAAAAGATCATGTGCCAAATTTCATCGAATTATCTCCAAAATTGCGACCTGTAGTTTGATTACAAGGTTCAGTTGTATAGGGGCTAGGAGAAATAATGAACCGATGTTAACCATTTTTAATAGGCTTTGTCTACGGTACAATAGAATATCATGTACAAAATTTCATTGAATTATCTTTAAAATTGCCACTTGTAGTTTGATTACAAGGTTAAAGACGGACAGAGGGACGGACAGACGAACAGCCGGACAGACAGACAGACAGACAGATGGACGGACAGACGGACGGACATAGCTAAATCGACTAAGGAAATGATTCTGAGCAGAAGGACAAACGGACAGATGAACAGCCGAACAGACTAACAGACAGACAGACGGATGGACGGACATATCTAAATCGACTCAGGAAATGATTCTGAGCCGATTGTTGTAGGAACAATATTATTGTGCGTTACACATATCAGCACAAACCCAATATACCCTCCCCACAAAAATGGTGTAGGGTATAAAAATATTCTTTAGTTTTGAAATTATTTTGTATTCAAAAAAAAATCTCTAAACACTTGAGCAAATTTTTATCAAATCATTTACCCCTGACCTAACCAACCCCCACCTTAAGTGATTATACAAACCATTAAAAATTTTCCCAACAATTTCATTTTTTGAAAGTGCATCTTGTTTTTTCCCTATTCTCTTTTCCAAACAAATCCTGCACGTGTTCATTTCTGTAGTAGATACAAGGATTTGTGTTTTTAGTAGAAAATAAATTGAAGGATACATTGTTTTTTTATTGAATCACTCAAAAAGGATAGACAGAAATTACTGCAATTTTTTTCCAATTTAAAAAGTAAAAAATTGTTTAGAGGATGTAATGAATTGAAAATTTTAAAAAACACTAAATCAAACAAAATACCGGCAGCGCATGTTTCATTTAGTTAAAAAAATAAACTAGTTACCAAGAGCTTCAATAACTGAATTTAAATTGTATTTAGTTATTAAAAATTTAATTTATTTTTAAACTAAAGGGTTTAAGTTAAACAAAGAATTTATTTTATAGTAAATTAAAAGAAGATTTATTTCTGTTATGTGTTAAATATTAGAAATGTTTTTGTGAATTATTTGAAGCATGAAATTAAATATTAAAATAGTTTTTAAATAACCACAAAAGCTTTTTTATTTAGTAATTTAGATTTATTTACACAATTTTTTTTTTGTCTCTCATTTATTTTTTCATTTACTGATTGTATTAAAAATTAGTTTGTTTTATTGTTTAATTAACAAATATTTGTTGTTTAAGTTTTTATTTTTAATTTAATATTTTCATATCCTATACCATTACAGTGGGCAACAATCAAAAATATTGGTTCTACGCTTTAAAGAGTACACGAATCGGTTGATAATCACATTTTGAGTCGATTATGCTACGTCCTTCCTTCCGTTCGTGTGTCTGTCTGTGTGTGTCCATGTAAAATTTTGAGCACGCTACTGATCACAATTTTCAAGATATCTTCATGAAATTTGGCACAAAGTTTTCTATGCATCCAAAAACGAAGTCTATAAAAAATTGTTAAGATCGCTACATTATTTCAGCTAAAAATAACATTCATAGTCAATTTAACCATGTCCGTCCATCCATCTGTCTATGTTAACCTTGTGCGCACGATAGAGATCTTAATTTTCAAAATAATTTAATGAAAATTAGCACAAACTTTTACCCCAAAAATTTAATTGAAAATCGGTAGATTATTTCATCTCTGAAAGACTTTCTAAGTCGATTTAGTTATGTCAGTCCCTCTGTCTGTGTATACATGTAAGATATTTGATGAAATTTTGTCGCAAAACTCTTCCTTTTACCCAAGGATGAAGAATATTGAAAAATTTTCAAAATCACTCTATTATTTAGGCTAAAAATCAATTTCTGAGTCAATTAAGCCTTGTTCGTCCGTCCGTCCATCCGTCTGTTTGTGTAACCATGCAAACCTTGTGCGCTACAGATGGTCATTTTCATGAAAATTTGATACAAGAAGAATATTGAGAAATGGTTAAAATCGGCCTATTATTTTGACTCAGAATCAATTTCTTAATCGATTTAGCTATATTCGTCCATCCGTCCGTCTCTCTGTGTGTTCATCATCATCATTCTGGTATCTTAACAAACATCGCAAAACTTAGTTTTATTATATACCGCGAGTCTCTTCTAATCTTCCAAAAATTACTTAATTATCAAAATTTTCTAAAATTTCATTGAAATCCGGCATAAATAATTGTAATGTAGACTCAAATCAATCTACTGAAATGTATAAGTATAGGCCCTTACCCCCCTAATAAATCCCCTTGTAGAAAATTTCTTTAACATGGTGTATTCTCATATGGTCGTTGATGCCTGACTATATATTTTTTTTAACTTTTCTGTAGATTTAAATTTGGTTTACGATTCATTCATGTATAAACTACATAATCAACTAACTAACAAAATAACAACTTAAATATGATTACAGGGATTTAAAAAAATAAGCTTTTTGTGAAAATTTGTTAGAAATTGTTTATTAGTTTGTGAAACAAAGTGGAAATAAAGCTATTTTGTTGCATTAAATGCGGTTTGCAGGTGGAAATTTGGACGGAAAATGGTCAATATTTAACGTTTAAATTTATAAAGGATTTACAAAGTAATTTAAAAGTATTAAAATGTTATAATGTTAAGAGCTCTATTGATTTGTTTTTTCAATAGCTCTTGAAAAAAATTAATATTTTTTGGAATATAATTTTACTAGAAATATGTCTGTTTTGCCTTTGATTTTACACATAAACTCAGTCTTGTTTGCATTCGATTTAAACATAAATAAGTTAGCTTTAACTCTAAGGTTTCGAATTTAATTCAAAATTTTCAAATAGTTCCTTAATAGCTTGATTTTTAAAGGAAATTGCAACATAAGCACTTAATTAATATAAATCATACGCCCTGAGACACTTTATTATAAAGCGTTGGGAATAAGCTGATGTTAAATGTATATGCTAGATGAATGATGCTGTATACGTACTCTGTGAGTAAAGTCTTCGGCTTATTTGATGGGTTTGTATTCGGTCAACCAATTACGTGTCTAGGTGCTGCTACAGACTCTACAAACAGCATCCTATCGGCGTTAGTAAACGAAAGTGTTGTTTCTGCATCTCGCAAGTTGAGCGACGAGGCAGCAATGGATAGAGATTAGATAGCTCAAGTACTTGAGCAAAGTACACGTATACTGGACGTAAATTGCAACCGACTAGTAAGAGGCACAATGCGGCGGTGGTGAGTCATCGCAGAAGCTCACACAGTGGTTAAAAAAAAGTAAAGCACTTCTACATTCAATGCTCATACGCAGTGTAGAACATTCATTAAAAATCCCCCCGGGGGCATGTTTTCATGGTGAAATCTCCATCATGGTGTATTGCAATCCCCGGGTAAAGAGGTGCTACCAATACATCTAATCTGCCGGGACTATAAACTGGTGATGTCAAATGTATCCTTGGCTTCGCCTCGGAATGATTTGGCTTGAGGTCGAACCAGAGCACCATATAATTTGGTACTACGGTATCCTATACCTAATGGGTTGGAAACTTTGGAAATTCCTACTTCCTTAGTTACATTGATCGGTTCATATAAGAGGGACCCTGATCCTGATTTTGTCGGGTATTTCGGACTACCAAATATGTCTCTAGGTGATGTTGCCAAAACAACAGAGCCATCTCAGTAGTGTGGTTGCGCGGGCTTAAAGAGGTTAAGGAATGCACTGGAATAGGTCATTAGATGGTGGAGATTGCATTTTTAATAATGCAATTCTTTCATGGAATCATTAAGGGTGGTCACTTCCGCATTGCATTTCACCAGATGTTGGGACTCATTTTACCTGATGTTGAGACTCGTCACCCCATTCTATTGACTTTAGACCAGTGATTGCGTTTTCCTTGTCGGGGTACGCGGACTAATTCCAAATGCGGCCTGTCATTCCGCAACGGGGCTACTATGGCAAGAGATTAGATAGCTCGAGTACTTCGGCAAAGTACTTGTACATGGACCGGCCAGCCATGTACAAAAATTTGCTACCTGAGTTCTGAGAATTCAGGGGCGAATGGTGGACCGTCTCTAGTATACCCGGTGGATGAAAAAGACCACCATGAGATAAGGTCGTCAAGGCAGGTGCTCACGTTAATCTTTAGAAATTCATTCATTTAAAATATTAATAAAATTAAAGAAATGTTTAAAACTACAATTTCATAAACATTTTAAAATCGGATTTACAAAAATAACTGTATACATAACTAAAACTGTTAAAATTTATAAACATTTACAATTTTCTTTCTAGCTTAATAAACCAATAAGTAATTTGCTTAATACCAAAATAAACCAAAAATTCACATTACTCATACGCAGTGTATGACTTTAATTTTGCAATATTTAAGAAAAATCTATACAACACAATATATAATACAAGCTTTGTATACAGTTTAGTCTTAAATTATAGACTACTTTAATAAATAACTAAAAAAATATTGATTTTTTTGAGGGGAGAAAGAGAGAGTGAGAGAAAACAGCCGATAAGAAAAATCAAAATAACAACAAAAAAAATAACTCTACAGAACAATAAAATGAAATGATTTGTTAAGAACTGGCGTTGTTATTTGTGTTTTTTGTGGAAAAAGGCGTTTAGAGAAAAATCAAATGGCACTTTAGGGAACAATTGTTTAAATAACAAAAGAAAATAAAGGCCAAAAAATAAAAATATATATATTTTTTGCTTTAAATGCGTAACACAAAGGAATAGAAGGCATAAAAGAAAGAGGTTAGAGAAAAATAGAAAATTATGAGATTTTAAGACTTTAATTTTAATGTTTGTGATAAACAAACAAACAAACCTTTTAATTTGTTCAATATTTGTTTAAAGTTTATTATTATTATTTTGTTAAGGGGGAGAAAATTCTAAAAATTAAAATTATTCAAATTAAAATTTTTAATTAAAAACAATTTGTACTACGCTACAAATCCAACAGAAAACATGTCATTTTTTTTCATAAGAAATTAAAATTAAATAAAACAGTTATTAGTTTTTTTCCTCAACAACATATAATGTCTTGGTCTTTAACACATTAACAAACGCGACGGGAGTCTCCGCAACATGTGGTGAGCAGCAGTGGATCTTGGTTGGTAAAAAGGAAAGAAAATATGTATCTAATATGTAAAAATTGTTCATACAAGAAATTTTACTTAACATTTAAATAACGGCAAACATTAAAAATATACAAACTCGCTAAAAGGATATCAAAAACACATGCACACCCAAACACATTCATTGCAACTAGGAAAATCAGTTTGAGGGTGGGAATATTATTGTTGGGAGTGCCAGCTAGTTTAATGGAGGTTTGTTAGAGAAAATTAAAAAAAAAAAACTTGCTAAATGTTTGTTGATTGTTGTTTTACGTGTCTTGTTTTCTTCCTGTTATTGTTTAGTTGTATTTTCAGGTTTTACAATGCGTGCTTCTTTCCTTTATAAATAACAATTATTACATTTGTTTGTTGGGCTGAACAGCGGGAAAAGAAAATGCAAAAGTTTTTGTTTTTCAACTTGAATTCTTTAGCTCTTAAGGCGTTTTTTCTTTTTGGTAAAAAAATACTTTAAGCAGTTTATAATGATGAAAAATGTTTTACAAGGATCGTATCATTATTAAGGGTGAGTTTAGTTCTAGTTGATTTGTGGCCTTAACTAATGATAAAATAATTAGTATTTGAATACCAAAAACAAAATGGTATTTAAATTAGAAAACAGCTGAGCAAGTAAGGAAATTATAAAAATATATCTTGCGGAATTTAAGCATTTATGTTTCTGTTTAAAGGTTTTCTAAGAAAAAGTTTTTTTTTAGAAATTATTTTTTTTTTTTTTAATTGATTGTTTTAAAATTTTCTTATAACTTTTTATCACAACCTCCTTAAAGTTCATATGATTTTATAGCTTAAAGCCTAAAGCTTTCAAAACCTTTTAAAATTTTCTAAAATCTTAAATACAGCAAAAGTTATGAAGCAAAATTTAACATAACCTCTTAATTAATATTAATCATACAACATGTTGAACTAAATTCTAGATAATTCAGTAGCTGAAGAATAAAATATTTGGAAAATCTTTTAAATTTTGCTTAAAATTATAAAAGGAAATATGATTGCATTAAATGATCTACTTTATCATTTAACTTACTTTACAAAGATTGATAATAATTCTCAATAGGAATTTTTAGAAAATTTGGATATACAACTTTAGTTTTAAGAGATTAGGGGTAAATACTATAACCTGGTAATAACTAAAGGTATAATTTTGTAATGCATATAACTGGCTTCTAGTTTTTTATAATTGTACTTTAGTTTACATACAATAATAATTAAAATATTTGAATTTTAGTTAATTTTCTTTAACCGAACCTTAAACCTAATTTTTTACACTCTTTTTCTCATTTACCTTAATCTCGTATTTAATCGAAGTATATGTAGATATGTAGCCTTAAGTCTAAAGTTCTAAAATCGTTTTAAAATTTAAAATTATCTCAAGTTTAGTTGTATTTATAAAGAAAAATGTTTAACAATCTCTTAATTAATATTAATCATACGTCATGTAAACCTTTGATTTTTTATAAATAAATAGATAATGAAACAAAATACTAAGAAAATTGTTAAAATTTTTGCTTTAGGAAATAAGAGAAGGTTTGTTTTTGTCAAAGACAAAAATTCCTTAACATTTATATTATCCAAAGCGAAACGCGTGGAATATTTCAGGGAATTGATGATTGAATTTTATTATATTAGGAGTATAATGTGTTGTTAAACTTAACAAGAGCTTAAAGCGCTTGTAAGCCATAGAATTTAACCAAAATTAAGCAAATAGGGCGTTATATCCGGTTTACCAACTGAATAAACTGTGACGGCCCATACAGAGAAACTTTTTTTGAGAAACTTTTTATAATTCTTTTTCAGAGTTTCCTTAATGTCTATACAGAGAAACTTTTGTTTCAGCTACAGAGCGAAAAGAATAATTAGTTTTCGAGTACAAAAAACTCAAAAGTCAAAAGTTTCTCCTGGTAAACCGACACATACATAGAGCAGATCTAAGAGAACATTGGCCGGAATATGTTTAGACATTAAAGTATAATGTTTCATAACGACAATGATTGCCAACTTGTTACAGTAAGTGTCAAAAGTTATTTCGAAAGAAATAGTTGTGATGTATTGCTTTAAATGTACTTAAGTCCAAACCTTGGTCTATTTAACTACAATTTGATATAGAATTCACAGTAGAATACGATTGATTCAAATTTACACAAAATATAAGAGAAAGATAGTGCGGAATCTTTTTGTGGATAGAAAAATGGAAAAAGATCATAACTGTCTATAGTAAAAGTTTTAAGAAAATTATATAAATGAGTAGTTAATCACCTTAGTCAAGACTTTACTGCAAATTACTTATATATATATTTTTTTAATTTTCTTAAAACTTTTATTTTCAAGTTAAAAATTTCTTAATAAATTTCCTAAAAGTGGGTTAATAAGAAACTGTACTTTATAGCCCAAAGTCTTAAAGATTCAAATTTATTTAAAATATTAAAATATCTTAAAAGTAAGAAAACTTATATATAAAAATACAATATAATTTTCAATCAATATTAATCATACGCCTTGAGCATCTTTTTATATATGTCAATAATTTAAATCAATTTAAGCTTGAAACTAAAATAAAATTGACATTTAATTTGTATTTAAAGGATAAATAAGTAATTAAAGGATATTTTAGATTTTAATTGTGGCCTCCGGTAGGTTAGTAGTTAGTGTTCTAGTCTAGTAGACCGGAGGTGGTGGGTTTGATTCTCACCTGAAACACTGGTTAAGGAGCGCACAAAAGGCCCGATAGAGGCAATAGACATCCTCCTTTCAAACTAACTAAGTAACTAACTACTAGATTTTAATTATTGAAAAAACTGCTTTTAAAAAAGATGTTTTATGATATTTTTAACTTAATCTATTAACAAGACAATTTGTTGATGAATATATTTTATTGTGGCTTTATATATCAAACAAAATTATAAGCAAAATTTTTAAAATTTTTTAAATATTAAAAAAAAAACAAAATTTACTTATAAATAAATATTACTCATACGCCCTGAAGGCATTGCTAACAAATTAAGTACATTTCTTTGAAAGACTACTAAAAGCGCATATAGTGAACATATGTATTTATTTAATATTATTTGCTAAAATTACAGTCAACTTTCAAACCGGAAATTAAACTAAAAATCTGCTAAAAATAAGCTAATATCCTGGGCTTGTAGAATTACTTAAAAATTGTAAACTTTAAATCCTTTTTTTAACAAATAGCAACACTTTTTCTTTTACCTTTTTTAAGTTTCTTTCCTGCTCATCAACTGCTGTTAATATTTAAATTTTTAAATATAATTTTGTATAAAACTCTTCATACATATCCTGTGTATAGTACAGTTAAGTTTTTGAAGACTCATAAAGTTACCTTAATTTATTTCTTTGACATTTTGTTAAATAAGATTTCGATAAAAATTTGATAAAGGTTTTATGTTAAGAAAAAGGTTCTTCATTTATAGCATTTGTGGTATGTGTTTAATTTCCCTTAAGAGTTTACCTAACCTAACAAACAGTAATTTAATATTTTTCTTATAAGCTACGCAATATCTAAAACAGATACATATACACTTTGGATAAAAAAATATATAAATAATTAGATGTCTAGTCATAGGCAAGATTAATTTCAAAGTTAAATTGTGGGCAATTTTGGCAATACTTGGAAAATTTATGAAATATTTATATTTAAAATTTTATTACTAATGATGCTGATATTTTTTAAATGGTAGTTATGTATTGACAACATGTTTTAAAATAAAATTCTAAGAATATTAGCAAAAATTATGATATTGTAAATAATGTAAAAGACTAGTGTAGTCAAAGTTTTCCAATTTTCCTCTAAATATAATTAAAGCAATTTTATTGAAATCAGTTTTTAGAATATTCGCGAAAAAGTTAAGAATGTAAAAAAATAAAGATTTGATTTTTGATTTATTTAAATAAATACCTTATACCTCCTATTTATAGGGCTAAAGTTTTTGATTCGGTCTTACCTGGAAAAAGAAAAGAGAAAAAGAAAATATTATTATTTGAAAAAATATATCAATTTAATTACATATATATGTTTGGGGAGTATGACTTAAAAAGAACAGTATTTTAAATATTTGCACATTTTGAAGCATTTGTACGATACAAAAAATAAAGTAAAAAGTAGTCCAAAAACAAATAGACGTTAAAGTGGTTAAGGTGATGTACTTCTTTTAAAATAGTTTTCAAAGATAAGTGTGCACACCATACGTTTTCCTTTAACCCTTTCACTCACAAAACTAAGTCGATTAAGCTATATCCGTCTGTCTGGCTGGATGGCTGTCCGAGTAAACCTTGTGTGCAAGATTTAGGCCGCAATTTTTAAAATAATTGAATGAAATTACTTTGAAGTAGACTTAACTTGCCCTACCAACATTTTTAAGGAAAGAGCGCTTTCTCCCCTTTGAGCCCTCTTGTAATTTTTTGCCAAAAAAAGTAAAAATATTCCGGAATAAAGTTAAAAAACAAATCAAAAGCTTTATTTTTTAAATAATTCCTATTTTTAACATACTGACTGGTGTAGGGTATCATATGGCCGGCTATGCCCGACTATACATTCATACTTGTTTTCTTTGGATGTATTGTAGCTGTGATCTTAAAATAACTATCTTAATCGAGAAAAATGTAAATTTAAACTTTGTGTAAAAACAGAGTTTGTCTGTAAAAACAGAGATTTTGCGTAAAAACACAGTTTTTGTGTAAAAACATAGTTTTTGGGTAAAAACAGAGTTTTTGTGTAAAAATACAGTTTTTGTGTAAAAACACAGTTTTTATGTAAAAACACAGTTTTTATGTAAAAACACAGTTTTTGTGTAAAAACACAGTTTTTGTGTAAAAACACAGTTTTTGTGTAAAAACACAGTTTTTGTGTAAAAACGCAGTTTTTGTGTATAAACACAGTTTTTGAGTAAAAAAACAGTTTTTGTATCAAAAACAGAGTTTTATGTAACAACAGAATTTCGGTGTTAACTTTGTGTAAAAATTTACCTTTTTTCTGTAAAAAGCAAAGTTTTTGTGTAAAAGCAGAGTTTTGTGTTAGAAATAAGATTTTGTGTAAACTTTGTGTAAAAACAGAGTTTTTGTGTAAAAACACAGTAATGGTGTAAAAACACAGTTTTTGTATTAAAACACAGTTTTTGTTTATAAACAGTTTTTGTGTAAAAACACAGCGTTTGTGTAAAAACGCTTTTAACTTTGTGTAAAAATTTACCTTTATTCTGTTAAAGCAAAGTTTTTGTGTAAAAACAGAGTTTTGTGTTAGAAATGAGATTTTGTGTAAACTTTGTGTAAAAACAGATTTTTTGCGAAGAAACAGGGTTTTTGTGTAAAAACTGAGTTTTAGTGTAAAAACTGAGTTATTGTGTTAAAATAGAGTAATTGTATAAAAACACAGTTTTGCGTAAAACCATTTTTTTTTTTGTAAAAACAGGGTTTCTTGTTATAAAAAACTTAGTTTTTGTTAAAAAGCACAATTTTTTCTTAAAAAACAAAATCATTGTTTAAATCATAGTTTTTGTCTGAAAGCAAAATTTTTATGTAAAAATACACAGGCTTTGTTAAAAAACTTAGTTTTTGTGTAAAAATACTGGTTTTGTGTAAAAATGGCATATTTATTTAAAGCACAGTTTTTGTGTATAAAAACAGTAATTGTATAAATACACAATTCTACTGCAACAAAATTTTTTTAAAGTAAAAAATAAATTCTGTGTAAAAACTATGTTTCAATGTAAAATTAAAGTTTTTTATGTAAAATGTCAACTTTATAATATTTTACTTTTTGTGTAAAGTCTGTAGTTTGTGTAAACACTGATAATTTTTTGTTTTTAACCAAATTTTAGTTTAAAAAAAAAAAATGAAATCTTTTTTCTGTGAAAATTTTGAAATCTATGTACTATGTAAAATCAAATATTATTGTAAAAAATTGTTTATTTTGTAATTATAAGAAACCGGTATATTTTCAAAAAAGAAAAGTTTTTTTGCTTTAAGGAAGTATTCTATTAAAATTAATACACATTATTAAAAAGTCTAAATAAAAACTTTTTCTGAGATTTATTTTAAAATTTGCTACAAAACATACGCTTAATTAAAGGAATTTAACAGCTAAAGAAACTTAAGTTGCTAATAATCGCAAAAAAAGAATATCTGTCAGAAACACATAGCAATTTAAAGCAGGAAAATTGTTGAATGTCCTCCAAAAAAAAAAAAAAATGTAAAAACAACAGCAACAAGCAACCCTTATTGAAAAAAAAAATTACACAATGAAAATATTCAATATGCAAGTTTAACACACATACACATGCAACATACATTTAAAAGAATTAAAAAGAAAACATTGAACCAGTCAAGTGTAATTAAAAGTAAAATAACAATAACAAATAAACAAGAAATAATAAAAACAAACGTTGTTTTTTCTTCCTCTCATGCACACATACACACAGATAAATAACAGGACAATAAAAGCTTGTAGCAAAAACAATCAATACAAACATTATGTATACATGTGTGTATGTGTATTTGTGTTTTTGCATTGAAATTATATCGAACATTTAAAGAGAACATAACAGCAACAACATAATATTTCATTAAGCAGGACTCGAATCTCCCGGACTCTCTGTGTTTACATTAAATGCACTTTAGTAATGACATTATACACATGTAGGTAATCACAACCTCATTCTCTCTATAGCCTTGTGCTCTTTAGTGTTTGTTGTTTGTATAAGTTTTAATATCCTGTTAAATGTAAACTATGTTTATACAAAAGTAAGTATGTTTGAATGTATGTATGCCTTCATTATTGTCCTTGTTTGTTTGTAATAGCTTTTATCTTCTTCCTTACTGGTTTTGTATTGTAGAAAAGTTTTCTCATATATACATACATATGTATGTATATGTATGTATATGAATGTATGGGGAGAGCGTGTGTTAGCAAGTATTACTTTAATATTGATAATATTAAAAGCTTGTTTACAAGCATATACACTCCAGCATCATCATACATGAATCCAGCCAAGTAAACGCAGCAGCAGCAGCCTCATTAATGTTAACTTTCATACTACATAGAACCATCACACAGTTTGATATTTGTTGTTTCTGTTGTTGGTGGTGGTGTGTGTTTGTAAAAACACTTTTGCTGTTCAGATAAGAGCTGGTTGTTGTATTCCATAAAGTACTTTTAATATTTGCATTCAGTTTTTTTTTACTTCTTTCATTCTATGTAATTTTATGTGTGCTTGTTTGTTGTAAAACTACGTGTAAAACATTTTTAATTGTTGTCCCAAAAAAAAAAGCGAGTAAGGAACAACAATTAAAGACAACGCTTTAACACAATCACACGGCCTTTATGTTATGCAGAGTCTATGTTTCAGTTTTAAGCAAGAAAATTTCTTAACACGTGTTTGGATTATCTGGGAAATTTTCTATTGCTATTAAATATTTATAAATGTTTAATATTTCTCATAAAAAAACTGAAAGTTTTTTATAAACTATTAGGCACAAACAAAAATTGGGGTGAATAGAATCTAAAAATAAGTGGAAAAGACAGCACTAGAATAGAAGTGGACCAAATTAGAACAGAACTAGAACAGAACTAGAACAGAACTAGAACAGAACTAGAACAGAACTAGAACAAAACTATATTTGTGGATGTAAAAAAAAACTAAAACAAAACTAAAAGAGAACTAGAACAGAACTAGAACAATACTAGAACAGAACTAGAACATAACTAGAACAGAACTAGAACAGAACTAGAACAGAACTAGAACAGAACTAGAACAGAACTAGAACAGAACTAGAACTAGAACAGAACT
>NC_060950.1:7841192-7843166 GCF_022045245.1 Lucilia cuprina
TCTAGTTCTGTTCTAGTTCTGTTCTAGTTCTGTTCTAGTTCTGTTCTAGTTCTGTTCTAGTTCTGTTCTAGTTCTGTTCTAGCTCTGTTCTAGTTCTGTTTTAGTTCTTGATCAGTTCTTTAAGTTTTTTGTCCTTAAATTTTATTTTTGTATTAAATTTGAGCTTTAAAGTGTTAATCTTAACATCATTCTTAACATAGTATACAAATAGACTGACCTGCAGCAAAAAATTTTTTTAAGCTTTTTGGGAAAATCTGGCAGAGATCACAATAAAGAATGATTGGCCCTGTATTTATCTAAAAGTAGCTATGGCTCTGCAGTTGATGTGTTATTTAATAGGGTTTTTTTGTTATATATTACTTCTTTTTTTCTAGCTGCAACGTTTTGTCTAATGTCTAAGTGTACTACATACACATATGAATATTTATGTAATATACTACATATAGACAGACCCAACAGCACATGTTTTAAGTCTCTATTATAAAAAACAAAAACAAACATATTCTTAAATATAAATTGTTATAGGCAACTGTGTTTTGTTTCGTTGGCAGTCTGTATGAGTATTTTTCAGATACACAAACATTTCAAAGTCTATTCTAAAAACATCTTACTTAGTTAGAAGTAGGAAAGGTTTTTGATAGGATGAATTTATTTACGTATGTATGTATGTTGTAATAATTGTATGTGATGGTTTAAATACATAAATGTATGGTATGTGTTTTCTTTCTTTTTTCTGCTTGTTGCCAATTTAACTTTATTCTACCACTCTTGCCACCGAACACATTGTGTATGTACTTACAATTGCTACCACTTCTAATGTTGTTTTACATCCACAAATATCTAAGTTATTTTTGAAATTGTTTTGTTTAGTATGTTTAAATATTAAATGTTGTAAGGAATATTTGCCTACATCCTTTACTACTGCAAATATAATAATGACTACGTGAGGTGTGTGATAAGGCAATCAAAGAATATTTTTGGTTAGGAATAAACTTATCGTTTACTCCACGTTTAATTGTTGTAGGCAAATAAACGTACATATGTATGTGAGTATTTATAACATTTAATATCTTTGTACCTCTACAGATATATGTCCGTCTTTTCATCCATCTGTCGTTCATTCAATAGCAGCATTTGGTAGATATTCCTGTTAAGTCTTTTAATACATTTATGTTATTAAAACATATTTTCTTTTGATATTCTGTCTTTTGTATCTTTAGCTTTTGTTGTATTTCTGTATATATCTACAACATTATATAGTTGTTGTTGATTTTGTCCTAGTTGTTGTTATATGTATGTTTGTTGCTTTTATTATTGTAAGTTATTTTTGCTTCAGAAGCTTAAATTACCTTTTAAGGTATTTTGAAGCAAAATTCCTTTTGTTCAAATTCTATAATAATTAATTAAACCAAAAAATTGTTGTACACAGAAATGTTGTTTCTTTGAAGATCCTTTTCTTAACCATAAACAAATTTGTTAAAAAAAATATATATGTATTTATTTAGATAAAAATATTATGTTGTTTTCTAATCTTTTTATTTAGCAATTTGTTAACATTTTTAAGGGGCATAAAATTTGTGGCAAAGTTTATTTTTAGAAAATAAATTAAAAATCTTTTTTTTTTTGCAAAAAAAAAACTTAGAACAATTAAAGAAAATTTAAATACGATTGCAAACAAAAACTCTATAAATATATTAAAAAATTGTATAAATTGAGTTGTAATATTTATTTATATAATAATTTTTAATAAAATTTTAATTCATTACGAAATTTTTATTTCAACTATTTCTTATTTTGACTAAAACTAAACAAAATTTTAAATTTGTGTAAAACTAAGTGTGTTTTGTATCAGTTCTGTTCTAGTTTTGTTCTAGTTCTGTTCTAGTTCCGTTCTTGTTCTGTTCTAGTTCTGTTCTAGTTCTGTTCTAGTTCTGTTCTAGTTCTGTTCTAGTTCTGTTCTAGTTCTGTTCTAGT
>NC_060950.1:7843266-7845301 GCF_022045245.1 Lucilia cuprina
TCTAGTTCAGTTCTAGTTCAGTTCTTGTTCAGTTCTAGTTCAGTTCTAGTTCAGTTCTAGTTCAGTTCTAGTTCAGTTCTAGTTCAGTTCTAGTTCAGTTCTAGTTAAAGTAATGGTTAGTTTGGTTTGTAATTCTACAAAACATTTATTTTACCAAAACTTTTCACGAATTAATATTAATCATACGCATACTATAAAAAACATGTATTAGTTTTTCTTTGAAATCCTAAAATATTTGAGTTATAACTTTAACTAGCGAAATTTCACTAAATTGTCCTTATGCAGTGTTTCATTCTGTGATATCAAATTAAATTCCTATATTGCAAAATTTCCTTAATAAAGCAAAACTCCTCTAATTTTATCCACTTAAACCATGTCATAATTAACAAACAGCAAACCAATTATTTGCCAATGAAAATCTATTGCTATTCATTATTAATAGCAAGAAAATTCTATAGATTGCTGAATTTTGTAATAAACCCATCTCCGAACGAAATGTAAAACACAAGGCTGGAGACAGGAACAAACAGCGTCAATTTGTAGTTTATGACATAAAAGCAATTTTAGTAAATTATAGAAGAGACACTATACAAAACGGAAGGATATAGATGATGACGACGATGATGATGGTAATGAAACTCATGATAATAATAATGACGATGATGATGGTAAGGCTGGTAATGGTTTTGGTGTTTGTGTTTTAGAGTGATAATATTAAGAGGACAATGGCGGATTGTGGAGTGTGTTTATTATAGCAAAATTATTAATTATTGTCACACACACACACAAACACACACTCAAATATGAGAAAGCCAAAAATTTAATACAAAATGCTTTCATTATGAGGTCTTCTTACCCATTTACTCTAAAGAGTATAAAAATCTTAATTTATAACTACATCCTGAAAATTTTATTTCAGTTCTGCAGTGGTTTGTAGTCAAATATCGCTTGTGTTTTTTCAAGCCAATATAACTATGACATGAGCAATTCTGCAACAACAAAATATTAGTAAAAATTATGTTAACAGCGGAAAACAAATAATGTAATTTTTATGCTACAGAACTGTTGTTTCCGCTTATGGAAGAGCTGGAAGATGGAGGCAATACAACGGCATAAAATTATTATTTTTGGCAAAGTATTTGTTGTTAACATAAATTTAGTATTACAAGCCAAGAATTTTGCCGCCAACCACCATCATTACAATCTCGACTACACAGGACGAACAAATATGAAAAAGGACACAGCAAAACAAAACAATGATTTTGCTAGCAGCCAGGAAAATAGAAAAATCTAATTAGCAATATTTATGAATATTAGCTGGGATATTTTTGAAAATTAACATAATTTTTCTCGTTTCATTCCCGAAACACTTACTACACTTTCTTCTTTGTAGTCTATAAAATTTAAGTCTTGTAACAAGTCTAATACATAAAATATAAATAAAGCAATAATTTTTAATTAATATTCAAGTGATTATTAAACGAAAATTTTCTTCTGTTGTTAAAACTTTTAGTACAACAAAAGTAATTATTTGACTGTTGAAAAAAATAGACTGGGCGTATAATTAATATTACTTAAATAGTTGGTAGTTTAACTAAAAGCTTTTAGTATTCATTAAATATGCATATTTTTGTAAAAAATTAAAAAGTAAATATTTGGTCATATACTTTGATCAAATGCTTTGTAGTTAATAACGAATTTAGAAAGAAAATTTAAAGAGTTTGAAGAATTTCAAAATTAGTTTTAACTTAACTATTTAGTTAATAAGTAAACCACTCACCTTAAAGTATACCGATCGACTCAGAATTGTTTTGAGTCGATAAGGACATGTCCGTCTGTATGTCTGGCTGACCAGCTGTCCATGTAAACCAGACCTAGTCCTGTTCTAGTCCTGTTCTAGTTCTGTTTTAGTTATGTTCTAGTTCTATTCTAGTTCTGTTCTAGTTCTGTTCTAGTTTTGTTCTAGTTCTGTTCTAGGTCTGTTCTAGTTCTGTTCTAGTTCTGTTCTAGTTCTGTTCTAGTTCTGTTCTAGTTC
>NC_060950.1:7845401-7847010 GCF_022045245.1 Lucilia cuprina
ACAGAACTAGAACAGAACTAGAACAGAACTAGAACTAGAACAGAACTAGAACAGAACTAGAACAGAACTAGAACAGAACTAGAACATAACTAGAACAGAACTAGAACAAAACTAGAACAGAACTAGAACAGAAAAAATGGTGATTCAAGATTCGACACAACCTAATGTTGTACTCTTACTTGTTTTAATTTAGTTGTTTTAATATTGACCCTTAAATTTTAACGTATTTATTTAAGTAATATGTATCTAAACAAAAATTAACACCCAACCCCAACACATGTACTCACACAACCATAACAAAAAGGTCAACTGTCAGATATGACAAATTCACCAGCTTTCAGTTTTAATTTTTGTTGCCACCATTATCCTTTAGGCTAAAAATTAATTCATTACATTTTTTCCCCTCCATCAAAGGAAAAAAGGAATCTTGCTACCAGAATAAGCCAAATAAAATATTTGCCTAGTAAATGAGTTAAAAAACTCCTAATAAAAAAAGAAGGATATAAAAATGTTTTAACTACCCTCCGTTTTTTAATTTGTTTGTGTTTCTAATAACCCTTAGAGACAAAGGAACTCATTAATTTTCCGGAAACAAAAAATTAAACAAATTCATTTACGCTTTCACTTAATTCTAATTTAAAGCTTTAATTTCTAAATAAACACATTAATTTTGTGCAGGAATATAATATAAATTTAATTTCTTTATACTAAGGGAACGTACGAAAAACTAATTAAGTAGATAAAATTTGGTGGACAAAAGAGCCAAGTTACAAAAATTTACAACTTTCTGTTAAATAATAAACCAAATAAAAAAATATAAAATTGAAATTTATTTACTACAGCTCATTTAATAAATTTTCATTTTCATCTTTTTTCAACCTTTACAACAAGCGTTAGGAAATGCCATAAAAGTTGAATGCATGTGTTCACACTTTGTAAATCATAAAGACTAGTTGAGATGAACATTTTTCTTTCTATACAATAAATTTTTTTATTTCATCCCTCTTTTTATAAAAGCCTATAAAATAAGGTGTGTTTTTCTATGGTCATTTCGACATTCGTCCCATTGCTCAGTTTTAACTTAAATTATTATTTATTGTTTGCAAGAAATGTCTTGTCATATCTTGGCTTGTCTTGTCTTGGTCTTTTGGCTTATATAGATAATTTAAACTGGTTTTTGCTAAATATCTTTTTCTATTGTTTGTTATATATTTATGTAATAAATCTTTATGTTAACATGCTTATCGAAATTATTAATATTAAGTATTACTAAAATTAGGTTACAAAGGAATTGTATTGAAGATCCTATAAAATGTATATCAGAATTTATTCGTATTATTAGATTATCTAAGTGCCTATTGTATAAGTCTTTATAACTTAAATAAGATTAACCGCAGTCTTAGTTTGCAACAACAGAAATATACAGGGCGTATGATTAATATTAATTTAAATTTTTTTTTTAAACTATAACTGAACTAGAATCTAGGATTGAATTGCAACAGAACTAGAACTGAACTATAAGTGAACTAGAACTGAACTAGAACTGAACTAGAACTGAACTAGAACTGAACTAGAACTGAACTAGAACTGAACTAGAACTGAACTAGAA
>NC_060950.1:7847110-7848462 GCF_022045245.1 Lucilia cuprina
GTTCAGTTGTAGTTCAGTTGTAGTTCAGTTGTAGTTCAGTTCTAGTTCAGTTCTAGTTCAGTTCTAGTTCAGTTCTAGTTCAGTTCTAGTTCAGTTCTAGTTCAGTTCCTATTCAGTTCTAGTTCAGTTCTAGTTCAGTTCTAGTTCAGTTCTAGTTCAGTTCTAGTTCAGTTCTAGTTCAGTTCTAGTTCAGTTCTAGTTCAGTTCTAGCCAAGTTGAGTTTAAATTTAATTATTAGTTTAATTATACTTTGTTTAGTTTTGGCAATTCAGCTCCATCTTCTCTTGAGCTTTCTTTGATGTTTAACTGAAAATAAATCATTTAAAGATTTATATACATTTTTTTAAATTAATTTAAACTTAACACCCCTAACTATAATTCATATACATTTGAAAAAGGTCAAAAACTATATCATATTTTGACGTACAAAATCTCTTTTTTACACTAAAATAAATCTAAAATAATTGTATTATTTTCACATAAATCTATTAAGGCAAAAAGCTTCTTAATTAAAATAACATTTCAACCATTTTCTCATAAATTAATTACAATATTGTTGCTCCATTTTCTAATAAAAACAAAAGCAAGACAATTTTGCTCTATCATAAGCTCATATATCAATTTTAGATTTGACATGTTTTTTTATTTCATTTTGCTGTCTTTTCTAAACTTGTAACGTAAGTACTCGTTTTGTCTAGTCGGTATGATTTTCAACTAGATGCTTAGTTAAACAATATGTAGTGAAGGCAAATTGTGACTTGAGTTTCTTATGAAAAAATTGTTGTTATTCTCTTTTATCAAATTCAAATTCAATTTCATTTAGTTTGTGTTTCAATTTGTTCGTGCGTTACTCATATGTTGCCTTGTCTTGTTCCTTTTGTATGATCTATGTGTGTGTGTACGTATCCAAGTGTGTAGTACATGGAAATTGTTTTCAACACTTTTGCCATAAAATTCAATTAAAATTCAATTCAGCATTTTTATGTTGTATGTGCATAGATTTAAATTGCGTACGTTTTAAGTGTAAATGAACGCACACATAGTTTTTAATTCAAATTACTGGATAGTTTTTAGTTTTCGAAGACGCCACAGAAATATGCTGCAGAAAAAAGTTAAGTGATTTTAAATTATGTTGCTCTTTTGATATTTTCTTAAAGATTCTTGTCCAAAATAAAGTATAGGGAAGGTTTGGTTCTATTTTTTTCTTGTTCTACTTCTGTTCTAGTTCTATTCTATTCTAGTTTTGTTCTAGTTTTGTTCTAGTTCTGTTCTAGTTCTGTTCTAGTTCTGTTCTAGTTCTGTTCTAGTTCTGTTCTAGTTTTGTTCTAGTTCTGTTCTAGTTCTGTTCTAGT
>NC_060950.1:7848562-7864244 GCF_022045245.1 Lucilia cuprina
CTGAACTAGAACTGAACTAGAACTGAACTAGAACTGAACTAGAACTGAACTAGAACTGAACTAGAACTGAACTAGAACTGAACTAGAAGTGAACTAGAACTGAACTAGTACTGAACTAGAACTGAACTAGAACTGAACTAGAACTGACCTAGAACTGAACTAGTACTGAACTAGAACTGAACTACAACGAAAACTAGACCTTTTAATAATTCTCAAACTGATTAGTATTTTTGTTATCTAACATGTTTAAATTCCTGCTTTGAAACTTTAACATTTTCGAAAAGTGTATTTACCTGTATATCGTTATATCGAAATAATTTTTTTATATTTGAATTCCACAATCTTGTTAAGCCACCCGAATTTTATCATCTTTTTTATAAAGTATGTAAAACAAAAAATTTTTAAACTTTTTCCCACAAACTTTTTCTCCCCTTTTTTTACGGAAAATACTTGTAAGTAAAAACTATTTGCCAATATTAAAATCATATTTCTAATAAATTTTTTTTAAATGCTTGTTTTTACAAGGTATTCGTATCGTAAACATATTCATAAGTATCGTCTTATCTAAGAGTTTTCATAAAACCAATATGGTTTTAACCATAAGATATTAAGAAAAATATCTCAGATGATAAAGTATATGTCATGCCAACTTTTCGACATGAGAACATAATATGTTAAAAGATTAAAGAAAAAACTTGAAACTATTTTTGGCTGAAATTCTTTTGAAATTCTTCTTTTACCTACTTAGTTAGTTACTTTTAGGTGTGGCTAAAATTGAATGTTAGCAAAAGGGATGTTTAATGTCAAAAAATTAAGTTTCTACTTAGTTTTGAATAAATGAAATATTTTATTTTAAGTATAACTTCTACTCAATTAATATTAATCATACGCCTAGTATGGTGAAAAAAAATTTACTTTTCTAAAAATAATATCGGACTTGTAGCCCTAAAATTTTTAAGGACATACATGATCAAGGATTTCAATAAGCATTTTTACTTAAAATGCAAAAATTTTGATTAGATTTTTAAACTCAGCTCTGACTTTGAAAGAGTGTATTTTATCCTGTTTATTTAGTCTTCCTTTTTCTGATATTTTCCTGTTTTAAATTAAAAATTTTATATTCACATTTTGTCACAATTATTTACGTTCTATTTATTTTGATTACAAAATAAAACATCCCCTGTGGTTTATGAACATTTATTTTAATTTTTTCTCTTGACAAATACTCTAGCCCTGGATGATGACAAGGATGACTACAACGACGATGATGATGTTGATGCCGATGTTTTATAAACTGCTACATTTAACTTTTTAACCTTTTGTACAGCAGCAACAACAATTGTTTATGTGATGTTTTTTTATGCAAAATGGGGTAAACTATGTATAAAAGAAAAAATACAAACAAACAAGGAGTCATTTTTTAGAAGAAATAACTTCTCTAACATAGAAATACATAATAAATATTTATGTATATGAACACTTTACATAAAACAACTACAACCCGAAGAGGTAAATAAATAAAAATAATAACAGAAAAATAACTCCCAAAGCATTACTTTTGGTCTCTATATGGGAACATGGATGGATGCTTGATCTTTTCATCATAACTGATGTGTTCTTTGCAGCAGTTTTCTTGACATCGTCACAGCTATGTGTGTAGTGTATGATGTATGATGACTTTTTTATGCAGTTTAATAAACCAGAAGAAGTTTTAAGATGAGGTGCAATGAGGACAAAATATAAAAACTAAAAGAAAGTTCAACAGCAAAAAGAAAGTGATAACATAAAGATTGATATATTCACAATCAAAAGAATATATATAAATAACAAACATAATTAAAAAGTTATAATGCAGAAATTTTTAATTGGCTAATGACAAAGATAACAAGGATTACGAAAATCAGCTTTAAAAGATATTTAGAACAGAACGAAAACAGACCATGAACTAGACTATAAATAGACAGATCTAGAAGAATTGGAATATAACTAGAACAGAACTAAAACGGAACATGAAGAGAACTAAAACGGAACTGGAACAGAACTAGAACAGAACTAGAACAGAACCAGAACAGAACTAGAACAGAACTAGAACAGAACTAGAACAGAACTAGAACAGAACTAGAACAGAACTAGAACAGAACTAGAACAGAACTAGAACAGAACTAGAACAGAACTGGAACAGAACTAGAACAGAACTAGAACAGAACTAGAACAGAACTAGAACAGAACTAGAACAGAACTAGAACAGAACTAGAACAGAACTAGAACAGAACTAGAACAGAACTAGAACAGCACTAGAACAGAACTAGAACAGAACTAGAACAGAACTAGAACAGAACTAGAACAGAACTAGAACAGAACTAGAACAGAACTAGAGCAGAACTAGAACAGAACTAGAACAGAACTAGAACAGAACTAGAACAGAACTAGAACAGAACTAGAACAGAACTAGAACAGAACTAGAAACAGAACTAGAACAGAACTAGAACAGAACTAGAACAGAACTAGAACAGAACTAGAACAGAACTAGAACAGAACTAGAACAGAACTAGAACAGAACTAGAACAGAACTAGAACAGAACGAGAACAGAACTAGAACAGTACTAGAACAGAACTAGAACAGAACTAGAAAAGAACTAGAACAGAACTAGAACAGAACTAGAACAGAACTAGAACAGAACTAGAACAGAACTAGAACAGAACTAGAACAGAACTAGAACAGAACTAGAACAGAACTAGAACAGAACTAGAACAGAACTAGAACAGAACTAGAACAGAACTAGAACAGAAACTAGAACAGAACAAAAACAAAACAAAAAAAAAACTAGAACAGAACTAGAACAGAACTAGAACAGAACTAGAACAGAACTAGAACAGAACTAGAACAGAACTAGAACAGAACTAGAACAGAACTAGAACAGAACTAGAACAGAACTAGAACAGAACTAGAACAGAACTAGAACAGAACTAGAACAGAAACTAAAACAGAACTAGAACTAGAACAGAACTAGAACTAGAACAGAACTAGAACTAGAACAGAACTAGAACTAGAACAGAACTAGAACAGAACTAGAACAGAACTAGAACAGAACTAGAACAGAACTAGAACAGAACTAGAACAGAACTAGAACAGAACTAGAACAGAACTAGAACAGAACTAGAACAGAACTAGAACAGAACTAGAACAGAACTAGAACAGAACTAAACAGAACTAGAACAGAACTAGAACAGAACTAGAACAGAACTAGAACAGAACTAGAACAGAACTAGAACAAACTAGAACAGAACTAGAACAGAACTAGAACAGAACTAGAACAGAACTAGAACAGAACTAGAACAGAACTAGAACAGAACTAGAACAGAACTAGAACAGAACTAGAACAGAACTAGAACAGAACTAGAACACGAACTAGAACAGAACTAGAACAGAACTAGAACAGAACTAGAACAGAACTAGAACAGAACTAGAACAGAACTAGAACAGAACTAGAACTAGAACTAGAACAGAACTAGAACAGAACTAGAACAGAACTAGAACAGAACTAGAACAGAACTAGAACAGAACTAGAACAGAACTAGAACAGAACTAGAACAGAACTAGAACAGAACTAGAACAGAACTAGAACAGAACTAGAACAGAACTAGAACAGAACTAGAACAGAACTAGAACAGAACTAGAACAGAACTAGAACAGAACTAGAACAGAACTAGAACAGAACTAGAACAGAACTAGAACAGAACTAGAACAGAACTAGAACAGAACTAGAACAGAACTAGAACAGAACTAGAACAGAACTAGAACAGAACTAGAACAGAACTAGAACAGAACTAGAACAGAACTAGAACAGAACTAGAACAGAACTAGAACAGAACTAGAACAGAACTAGAACAGAACTAGAACTAGAACAGAACTAGAACAGAACTAGAACAGAACTAGAACAGAACTAGAACATAACTAGAACAGAACTAGAACAAAACTAGAACAGAACTAGAACAGAAAAAATGGTGATTCAAGATTCGACACAACCTAATGTTGTACTCTTACTTGTTTTAATTTAGTTGTTTTAATATTGACCCTTAAATTTTAACGTATTTATTTAAGTAATATGTATCTAAACAAAAATTAACACCCAACCCCAACACATGTACTCACACAACCATAACAAAAAGGTCAACTGTCAGATATGACAAATTCACCAGCTTTCAGTTTTAATTTTTGTTGCCACCATTATCCTTTAGGCTAAAAATTAATTCATTACATTTTTTCCCTCTCCATCAAAGGAAAAAAGGAATCTTGCTACCAGAATAAGCCAAATAAAATATTTGCCTAGTAAATGAGTTAAAAAACTCCTAATAAAAAAAGAAGGATATAAAAATGTTTTAACTACCCTCCGTTTTTTAATTTGTTTGTGTTTCTAATAACCCTTAGAGACAAAGGAACTCATTAATTTTCCGGAAACAAAAAATTAAACAAATTCATTTACGCTTTCACTTAATTCTAATTTAAAGCTTTAATTTCTAAATAAACACATTAATTTTGTGCAGGAATATAATATAAATTTAATTTCTTTATACTAAGGGAACGTACGAAAAACTAATTAAGTAATAAAATTTGGTGGACAAAAGAGCCAAGTTACAAAAATTTACAACTTTCTGTTAAATAATAAACCAAATAAAAAAATATAAAATTGAAATTTATTTACTACAGCTCATTTAATAAATTTTCATTTTCATCTTTTTTCAACCTTTACAACAAGCGTTAGGAAATGCCATAAAAGTTGAATGCATGTGTTCACACTTTGTAAATCATAAAGACTAGTTGAGATGAACATTTTTCTTTCTATACAATAAATTTTTTTATATTTCATCCCTCTTTTTATAAAAGCCTATAAAATAAGGTGTGTTTTTCTATGGTCATTTCGACATTCGTCCCATTGCTCAGTTTTAACTTAAATTATTATTTATTGTTTGCAAGAAATGTCTTGTCATATCTTGGCTTGTCTTGTCTTGGTCTTTTGGCTTATATAGATAATTTAAACTGGTTTTTGCTAAATATCTTTTTCTATTGTTTGTTTATATATTTATGTAATAAATCTTTATGTTAACATGCTTATCGAAATTATTAATATTAAGTATTACTAAAATTAGGTTACAAAGGAATTGTATTGAAGATCCTATAAAATGTATATCAGAATTTATTCGTATTATTAGATTATCTAAGTGCCTATTGTATAAGTCTTTATAACTTAAATAAGATTAACCGCAGTCTTAGTTTGCAACAACAGAAATATACAGGGCGTATGATTAATATTAATTTAAATTTTTTTTTTAAACTATAACTGAACTAGAATCTAGGATTGAATTGCAACAGAACTAGAACTGAACTATAAGTGAACTAGAACTGAACTAGAACTGAACTAGAACTGAACTAGAACTGAACTAGAACTGAACTAGAACTGAACTAGAACTGAACTAGAACTGAACTAGAACTGAACTAGAACTGAACTAGAACTGAACTAGAACTGAACTAGAACTGAACTAGAACTGAACTAGAACTGAACTAGAACTGAACTAGAACTGAACTAGAACTGAACTAGAACTGAACTAGAACTGAACTAGAACTGAACTGAACTGGAACTGAACTAGAACTGAACTAAAACTGAACTAGAACTGAACTAGAACTGAACTAGAACTGAACTAGAACTGAACTAGAACTGAACTAGAACTGAACTAGAACTGAACTAGAACTGAACTAGGACTGAACTAGGACTGAACTAGAACTGAACTAGAACTGAACTAGAACTGAACTAGAACTGAACTAGAACTGAACTAGAACTGAACTAGAACTGAACTAGAACTGAACTAGAACTGAACTAGAACTGAACTAGAACTGAACTAGAACTGAACTAGAACTGAACTAGAACTGAACTAGAACTGAACTAGAACTGAACTAGAACTGAACTAGAACTGAACTGAACTAGAACTAGAACTGAACTAGAACTGAACTAGAACTGAACTAAAACTGAACTAAAACTGAACCAGAACTGAACTAAAACTGAACTACTTATAAAAGAATTAAGACATTGTTACAAATGTATTACTAATTAATATTAGTCATACGCCACTATGTACCAAAAAATATAATTTATTTACAATTTGCATTTCTGGTGTTTTTATAATTTGCTAAATATCCTTACATTGACTGTTTCTAACTTTAACACAACATGGCTGATGAAAATGACACAACCACTTAAAAGTGTATAGAGAAAAGACTCTGTCATTTTCAACTTTATATTATATATTCTTCTTTATAAACAAATTCGAACTAAGTAAAATAATCCATAAGGGTTAAAAGCTATATAATTCTTTTATACATGTTTATACACATCCTTCTACTTTTGTTTTATATTTTTTTTCTAAAGTAACATGTTCGCTGCGTTCTGAAAAATTTCATTATGAAGACATGTTTAGGTGCTTAAAGCACCTTTAGCCACAAAAGTACTTGAAAAATTACGAAAAAAAAGACTCAAACAAGAAACCAGCGACAATGAAGTATGACAATTTCTCTTTTTTATTCTAACCATTTTCCACTTGTAAAGTGCATAAACCTGGTTTGTTGGCTTTGTTTTGTAGAAGATAAAAATAAAAACAAAAAATAAGAAAATTATGTGTGGAAATAGAATAGAAAGAAAATATATAGAAACTCCAGTTTGTTTCTGAAGAGGGGAAGTAATAAATACTTCAATTTACAGGAATGTGTACATAACCTCAAAAGCTTAAGGGTTTTTTCTGTTTTTTTTTATTTTGTCTTTAGGAATGTGTGAATTTCTTAGGAGAAAAGAAGTTGTTACGATATTTGTCATCATTATCATCTAGAATTCTATATTTGAAAAAATAAGTTGTCGGTTAGATTTTGTGAAATATGTACTTCTAGGGTTAAGTACCTTTGCTAAGGTGAATTAAGTAATTAGATCTAGATGATGAAGAAAATTTAAATATTTTAAAATTAAAAAAATCTGAACCAGAACTGAACTAGAACTGAACCAGAACTGAACTAGAACTGAACCAGAACTGAACTAGAACTGAACTAGAACAGAACTAGAACTGAACTAGAACTGAACTAGAACTGAACTAGAACTGAACTAGAACTGAACTAGAACTGAACTAGAACTGAACTAGAACTGAACTAGAACTGAACTAGAACTGAACTAGAACTGAACTAGAACTGAACTAGAACTGAACTAGAACTGAACTAGAACTGAACTAGAACTGAACTAGAACTGAACTAGAACTGAACTAGAACTGAACTAGAACTGAACTAGAACTGAACTAGAACTGAACTAGAACTGAACTAGAACTGAACCAGAACTGAACTAGAACTGAACTAGAACTGAACTAGAACTGAACTAGAACTGAACTAGAACTGAACTATAACTGAACTAGAACTGAACTATAACTGAACTAGAAAAAACAAAAAATCTAAAGAAATTTTAATTCTCCCCAACTGGTGACGTATGATTAATATTATTTAGAAGTAATTTTGTAAAATCCTTTATAAAACATGTAATTTTTAATATTTTTCAAAAATTTTAACAAAAAATAAAAGAAGACATAACAATAAATTTAGCAAAGTTATAAAATTACTACAGTCGGCCTCAGGTTTTGTAAATAAAAGCTTTTTTCCTTAAACTTAAATTACGTCATTTCTAATTTGTAGTCTAATAAAATATTTCCCTTATTATGACTTTTAACTTTAACATGCTCTTTCTCATATCATAGTTATATTTGGACAAAATTGAATATATTTTATCTATGGTATTTTTAATTATACACCATAATTGTAGAATATATATGTATGTGATACGTACAAAAAAATAGGGAGTAAGGATAATTTCGTATCTCGTATATTTTCATTTTAATCTAACTAATTTGGCGCTCATTAATTTCCATAGATGAAATTATCATTAAACATATTATGGTTGGGAAATAAAATTTGTTTGTTATTTTCATTGTTGAAACAGAAAAACCAGCACGCAATAACAGTTTTCTCTCCATGCACTTTAAGTGGAGTGGTATAAAATGTATAATAGGCTTCATTTTCATTATGATTAGTATTTTCTTTTATTATTTCTACTACAACCTAGAATAAAAAAAGAGAAAAAATGAAATAAAGATAATTGAATTAAAAAAAGACTATTTTTCTACAACAGACAACAAGAAGAGCATGTTATTCAGTATGTCAATGTCTTGAAAACAAAAGGCCAAAATCATAATATCCTGACACAAACACATACAAAGGCTCATTACTAAATAAAATTGTTGTTTTATCTTAAGTTTAACAACCACTTACACACAAACAAACACACACAAAGGACGAAAGATTGGAGAAATAAAGATGAAACAGGCAGAATAATACAAGTATTTAAAAATAGCCTGCCACTTATTTCAGTTAGATAACAGCAGTCAGTCACTCAGTCCGCCAGTTATGTCTGACTCCTTGTTATATGCCGACAGCCTTTTGTTGATTTGGTTAATTGAAATTATATGTATAATGAGATTTATCAGGAATAATATACAAATAAAGAGAGTGTAAAGAAAAAAATTACAATAGATTGGTACAAAAATATTCTTATTTTTTTATCCCAACAACCATCTTATCACATTTGTTTGTTGATTATTAGTTAACATTTAGTTTTTATTCAATTTATTTCTATCGTTCTTTTCTTACTCTATTCTTACGCTATAGAGTAGAGTTATAATTAAGACTAAAAATACTTGACCCAGATTTAATTATCAACAAAGAAAGTAAAGAAAAATAAACATTTTCAAGAAACACTTTTAATGGTTGTTGAAGATAACAAGACAAAAGGAAAACAATGAATTTTTTTCGGAAATTTGTGAAATAAAATTCTTTAAAATTCACCTTAGAATTTTTTCAATTAAATTTGAAACAATAATTTTTTTTTTAAATTTTTGAAATTTCCTTAATTTATTTATATAAATTAGTTAGTTATCAAATCCGAAGAAACACAAATAGTCCTCTATCGGGCCCGTTGATCGCTCCTGGTGGGAATCAAATTCCACACCTCCAGTCTACTAGACTTGAACACTATCCTACCGGGGAACAGAATTTCATTGTATTAATAATGTATGTTTTTCTAGGTTTTAAATCTTTTACAAATTTCCTAGAGCAACAAAATTTTTGCAATATTTCTCTTGAATATTTTTATTAATATCACTCATACGCTCTGTATATTTTCCTCATTTCAAATATTTTTCAAATATTTGTACTTAGTGTTATAGATTTTAATATTAATTATAATTTGTTAAATTAAAAAATAATTTTATAAATTTCAATTGCATAGTTTTCTAATATTTTCTTGAAAAATTAAAAAAAAAGAAAAATAAAAATAATGGATTTTGTGATATATTTTGTAATTAATATTAATCACATACATTTGTAAAGGATTGAACATAATATCGTCATGTTTTCCAGAAAGGACCTTTTAGTTCTAGACCTAGAAGTTTTCATTTCTTACATCGGTTATGTAATTTGGAAGGTCAAATCTGTTTATCTTATCAAATCTAAATATCTTAAGTTAAGCCTTAAAAGAATGTACATAAAAATTACTATTTTATAGGCCGATTTTGTTTTAAAAAGAATTTCATTATAAAACTTAGAGCATCAAATTGTCTTCAAATGTCTTTTTCCTTATTTATGGTAAAATTTTCCAACATTTTTCTTATAAATTTTCAACAAAGTAATGAAAATTATAAATTTTAGAGTGAATTTTCTAAAAAGTCTTATAATTAATATTAATCATACGTCACCAGTTAAACAAAGTTAAAATTTTTGCAAACTTTTAATTCGCTTATTAAAATGTAAAATTTTGTATGAAATATTTTAAAGAAAATATCGGTAAAATCTCTAAATCCACCTAAAATCAAAAATCATTTTATAAACGATCAGTTAATGGATTGTATTATTTTATGGCCTTAGGTTTGATTCATTAACTAGTTAAGTGCCTGTTGAATACTCGCCTACGGACTAATCTATAGAATTAACAAATCTGAGGACTCTGCAATAGTCCATTGACATGTCTTTGGTTTGTCTAACGTTTAGTATTCTTCTTTGTAAAAAAACCCGATAGTCTTTGACCTAGTCTATTGATTAGACTGTTAACTAGTCTATAGACTGGTTATGATTTAGATTATGAAATGGACTAAAGGACTAATGTTTGGATTAGCCTAAAGACTATTCTGTTGGCTAGTCAATGTTTTATTCTATTGACCAGTTTATGAACTAGTCTATTGGCTAGTCATTTAAATTATCTTTTAATTAGTCCATTGACTAGTCTTCGAACTTAGCTATGGACTAGTGTACTTATGAACTATTCAGTGTTTTACTCTATGTACTACTCTCTTGACAAATCTACTGATGACTAGTGTATGAACTAGTCTGTTGAGAAATCTACTGATGACTACTCTATAGACTCTTCTGCTGACTAATCTACTCAGAACTAATGTGCTGTTAAATTGTTCATGGAATTGTCCCTTCAAAAGACTATTGACTAATGAATGAACTAGGAATAACAATAATCTTCCAGGAAATATGTTACTAAAAGATTAAAGTATAATTTTTATTAAAAACTTTCAATCTAAAATTCAATTCTTTATTGACATTAAATTCATGACGTTTTATTTACCAACAAAAACTTTCTATTCCTTAAGGCAATTTTTAAAAGAAAAAATATTAAATTTCCTTTTGCATATCGATTGAAATTTTTCTTAAATAAAAATTTAAAATTCTCTACTTATGAACTTTTTCAACACATGTATACATACATATAAATCACAAATATTTACATTGGAAAAAAAAAGAATAATAACAAAATAACACACCTTTAGGCTATAATATTGATTAAAAATTGAAAGCTTTTAAAAAACAGAGAGACAGAGAGAAAAAAATTAAAATCTATAAAAAAGTATATCTAAACAAACTTTCTGAGATAAAACAATATCAAAGATAATGTTTAATGTTTTGTGTCATTATTAAAGTCTTAAGATATGATATCAAATTTTACATACAAAACATATATACGTTTGTACATAAAACATTAGTCTTTGGTAACGAGAAGTAACATTTTAATAAATTATCACACAAAACAGGAAGTTAAAAGACAAGAAAATGTAATAAAATATTATAGAAATATGGCTAAAAATGTTTTCACTTTCTGGTAGATTTTTTTAAGATTTTCAAGGATTTTGTAGAGGATTTTGACACAAAATATACATACATATAAAAAAACAAATACACAGAGAAGTTGAAATTGAAAGCAGAATGTTTATTAATCACTAAAAAAAATATATATTTTTTTTATATAAAATATACATACAAGTAAAAAATGATGCCAGCAACATGTGGACGAAACAATTTTCCAAAACTTTTCTTAATTAAGATAATAATAACATTTTCTTCAAAATAATAATGACATCAACATGTTGCTACAAATTTCTACAGAAACAATGTTGCCAGCAACATGTTGCTAGAAAGTTTTTACAGAAACAATGTTGCCAGCAACATGTTGCTTCAAATTTTATACGGAAACAATGTTGTAAGCAAAATGTTGCTACAAATTTTCTACAGAAACAATGTTACCAGCAACATGTTGTTATAAATTTTATAAAGAAAACAATGTTGCCAGCAACATGTTGCTAGAAATTTTCTACAGAAAAAATTTTTGCTAGCAACATGTTGTTACAAATTTTCTACAGAAAACCATGTTGCCAGCAACATGTTGTACAAATTTTCTACAGAAACAATGTTGCAGGCAACATGCTGTACGAATTTTAAATAAAACAATGTTCCAGCAACATGTTGCTACAAATTTTCTACAAAAAACAATGTTGCCAGCAACATGTTGCTACAAATTCTCTACAGAAACAATGTTGCCAGCAACATGTTTTAACACATTTTTTATAAAAAACAATGTTGTCAGCTAAATGTTGCTGCAGATTTTCAACAGAAAAAAAGACATATTTTTCATGCTATTTATATGCACTTAACTGTGTGTACTATTATTTTTATGCCAAATATAGAAAAATACTCCCACATTTTACTTTCCTTAGTTTTATATAATAAAAAAACAAGATATTCTTATATACATATAATGTATACATAAAGGGAAAAAATGCTTTAGGACATATGAGAGTAATTTTATTTTGTCCCAAATAGGATTAAGTTGCAAGTGTTTTTTTGATTTAATTTTTTGTGTATATTTGTACAAAAAAAAATTTATAAAAATTTTTAAATATTACAGAAGCCATAAATAAAAATAATATTCAAGTATATATCCCCAAAAGAACAATATTACTTGTCAACAGAGAAAATATAGAAAAAAGTCTTAAGTTACTGTTAAAGAACGACAAATTAATTTAATTGTATTATGAACAGCAATAACGTAGTTTAAACTCGTCTTTAATGTAGTCTGGGTCCAAGAGCAGTCAATTGTCTGTAAAAAGGAGTTATCTATAATATGTCTGTAAAAAGTGTTATAGTCAGAAATATATAAAAGTCTATAAACTTTGCCAAAGAGAAGTCTATGGTTTGAACTATAGAACAATCTTTAAACTGGACTAAAGTCTATATAATTAAGAAGTCTGAACTTTAAAGAAGTTTATAGTCTAGACTATAGAGAAGTCTATATCTGGACTATAGAGAAGTCTGGGCAATAGAGAAGTCAATAATATGTTCTATAATCTGAACTATAGGGAAATATATAATCTAGACTATATAAATGACTATTATGTGAACTTTGTATCTAAAATCTGTGTATACATAGAACAAGTTTTGAAGTCTGAACTATATAAAGGTATATAAAATGGACTAAATAAAGTTTATTGTTTGGAGAAGTCTGGTCTATAAAGAAGTCTGGACTAAAGAGGAGTCTATGGTCTAGACTACAAAGGAGTTTATAGTCTGGATTATAGATTCTTCTTCGATCTAGAATATAAAGGAGTCTATAGTCTGGACTATAAAGAAGTCTTTAGCCTATAATATAGACTATAGAAATCAAAACTATAGAAAAGTTTATAATCTAAACTACAGAGAAGTCTATAATCTAGACTACAGAGAAGTCTATAGTCTTAACTATAGAGAAATCTATAGTCTTAAGTATAGAGAAGTCTATAGTCTTGGCTTTAGAGAAGTCTATAGTCTTGACTATAGAGAAGGGTATAGTCTTGGCTATAGAGAAGTCAATAGTCTTGGCTATAGAGAAGTCTATAGTCTTGACTATAGAGAAGTCTATAGTCTTGCCTACAAAGAAGTCTGTAGTCTTGACTATAGAAAAGACTATATTGTTGACTATAGAAAAGTCTATAGGCTAGACTATAGAAAATTCTATAGGCTAGACTATAGAGAAGTCTATAGGCTAGACTGTAGAGAAGTCTATAGGATAGACTATAGAGAAGTCTATAGGCTAGACTATAGAGAAGTCTATAGGCTAGACTATAGAGAAGTCTATAGGCTAGACTATAGAGAAGTCTATAGGCTAGACTATAGAGAAGTCTATAGGCTAGACTATAGAGAAGTCTAAAGTGTGGTCTATAAAAAGTCTATACTCTGGACTATAGAGTAGTCTATACCCTGGACTATATAGTAGTCTATAGTTTGGACTATAGAGAAGTCTATGGACTATAGAGGAGTCTATAGTCTGGACTATAGAGAAGTCTACAGTTTGGACTATAAAGAAGTCTATACTAGACTATAGAGAAGTCTATATTCTGGACTATAAAGAAGTCCATAGTCCAAGTCCATAGTTTATAGTATGGAATATAGGACAGCCTATAATATGGACTATAGAGCCTGCTATCTGGATCATAAAGCAGTTAATAGTCGAAACGGTGAATCAGTCCATAGAGTAGACTTTAAGGCTGTCTAAAAGCTTTTATGCTTGACTGTAGACTATAGTCTACCGTCTTGACTATATATACGCTTTATTGAATTTTAAAAACTTACGTATTTAAAGATTTCATATAATTAATGCCCGAAACCGTTAACGTACCTGTAAGTAAATAAAATAAATACATTAATATTATAAAATAAATAATTACAAAAAATTATTATGTATGTAAGTATATAAAAAAAACATTTCAAATTCAATAAAACAACTAAACAACTAAACAACAGCAATCAATAAAGTATTGAAAATCAATAAATTTTGACATTTACTTTCCTTAAGTACAACACTTCTTTACACTTGTCTTAAATTAAATTATTATAGTTTTCATTAAGAAAACTTTTTTATTACTTACATTTTCCCCTGAAAACTAAACTTTATTTATTTTCTCAAACATTTAAAAAAAAGGGTTAAACAATTCAATCACAAAAGCCATTTCTATGGGGGAGGAGGACATACAAATAAGTACATAAAATATTCATCAACATACTATCACCTCCTCGGTGATTAGTTGGCAGAGCTATTTTGGAATTCAGCCAACCAAGCAATCAACCAGTCAGTCAGTCAGTTAGTGGTTTAGGTTTTTGGTTGATTATTACACATGTCTTTATATCCAAGTAGACAAACCGAACAAATGACAAATACAATAAAAAAAAGACAACAACAGTGGCAAAACAACTACAACAACAGTAATAAGTAGTCTAACCAATGACATATTGATTGACTGATTGACAGTTGACTGTCATGCATTGGCGCAAAGCACAAGAACATTAATTTTTTAAACTGTCAAAAAAAAGTTAACAACACATTAAATTCTAAGACACTTTAGGTTTTTTGGATTTATTATTTTAGAAAAGGGTTTTGAATACAAGGAAAATGATATTTTATTTAATTTTATTAAAAGAGATATTTGTTATAAAACAAATCTATAAGAAAATAGCAAAACTAAGGGAAACAAACTGCAAAATAAATGTAAATTGAGCTTAATTTTCTTTAGTGTGGCAACTAATTCACAAATTACTATAATTCTCTTCTAAACATAGTTCATGTGTCATCACACTTTTCCAAGTTTTCTTCGGAAACATTTCTATAATTTAATATTAAATAAATTACTACCTTATACTTATGTTGAAACAAATAAACAAAAAAACTAAAATATATATTTTTGTAAATTCATAATGTCTAATCTATTTTTAATAATAGTTCGCACCAACAATTGTCAACTGTTTCACACCAAACAGCTTAAAATTACCACCTTTGTCTGACCATGGAATCAAATGACCAAATTGCTCCATTAAAGTAAATTACCCTTTAGGTGTTTTCAAATTGTATTTTATGGCTAGTATAGGTATAAACATTTATAATTTAAATTTTATAAAAGTATAATCATAAAAACATAAAGTAATAAAATATTAATGTATGTAAAGTTTTGGCGAAGCTTTAGAAAGGATTTTGATAAGCTCTACTAAATCTATAATCAGAAGGACAAGGAGCCAACTAAATAATTTGAAAGAAATTTTAGTTTATTAGAATTGAAAAAGTTAATAGTCCTTAGTCTATAGTCTAGTCTATAGTCTAGTCTATAGTCTAGTCTATAGTCCAGTTTATAGTCCAGTTTAGTCTAGTCTATAGTCTAGTCTATAGTCTAGTCTATAGTCTAGTCTATAGTCTAGTCTATAGTCTAGTCTATAGTCTAGTCTATAGTCTAGTCTATAGTCTAG
>NC_060950.1:7864344-7866868 GCF_022045245.1 Lucilia cuprina
ACATAGACAAGACATAGACAAGACATAGACAAGACATAGACAAGACATAGACAAGACATAGACAAGACATAGACAAGACATAGACAAGACATAGACAAGACATAGACATATACAAAATCAAGATATTCACCTGTAAAAAGAAGATTGTTTCAAGATTTTATTCGTTAGAGAATCCATTCACATTTCACGTGGACTCTGTTTGCTATATTGATGGACGTTTCATAAGTCCCACACTTAAAAAATTATCACAACTTAGTCAACCATACAACCTCTACTCGTATGCGAAGCTATAAAATTGATATATAAAAAGTTTTTATTTAAAACGTATCTTTGACGCCCCACATCAAATGTGAATTTTGTTAATCGTGTGGTGTGGTATTACCACCTTTTCGTTTTTTATTATGCTCGCAACAAAAAACCTAATAAAAAATAAATTTGAATTTAAATCATAAAAAAGGATAAAACGAACAAAACACAATATGAGTGCGTTTTTCAAATCTTTACTAAAATCCTTTGGTAATAAAATATAATAAAAACAAAAAGAAAAATAAAACATTTAAATTAAACACACCCAGAAAAACAAAGCGAAATATTTTAACAGTCATGAATGTATAATAATAAAATCTGCCAAAGCAAAGCAGTAACGAAAAAAACGCACAATTTATTTTTATGGCGTTTTTTTATACGAAATTCTCAAACTCAGACCACAACAAAATATTAACCACAGAAAACTAACAGAGTAAACTACATGATTACAATTACAACCACAACTATAAGCGACAATCGTTGACGAAGTTGAGAAGTTCTGATAATTAAAACGCAATCACAGGTGATTTCTTTATTTGTTTTTTATTGTGTTTTTTTTTTGTTGCCTGCAGTTCCGATTGTAGTCATACTGATAACTAATGAGTTTTTAGACTTTTCCATCTCTGAATGAAAACATAAAAATGAGATTGTTTTGTATCGCGTTGTTGATTGACATCCAAATAATTGTTGAGATGATAGAGCATGGATACAAAACCAGAGATAATTATTACAATTACCAGGATAACAGTTGGAAAATTATTTGTATCATGACATTTATTTTGTCACGCATAGTTTTTTTTGTTTGGCCTTAAAAAAACTTTGTTTTTATGTCTGAACTTTTAGTAATTAAAACTTTAAGCTTTTTATTATTATAGGGAGAACATATTTTTATTTATTTCTTTGCTGTTGGGCTAGATGGGTGGGTATGAAGGAACTTTAAAGTTCGTTAAATAACCTGCTGTTTTATTAAACATATTTAGTTTTAAACATCAATCATCACTAGTTTTTGTGTCGTAAAATAAAAAAGAATTAAACTAAAAGGTTTTTGTATTGTTTTATGGGTTTATAGTGTGTTTGCATGACTTCAAATGTGAAGCAGGTTTTTTTCTAATCCTGATGAACAGTTAGATAATACACTCGAGAAAAAATTCAAAAAAATGTCATAAATTAAAACATTAACGTATGTTAAACTAAGGAGTTAACAAACATGGAAATAGAACATACAAACACAGATAGAGAGAGATAGACATAAACAGATGAGAACAGATAAAGGCAAAGAGAAATACAGACAGACATAAACATAGACAGATATAGGCAGATAAATATAGATACAGAAAAGTTTAAATATTAAGTATCAGGTAAATACTTACTAAAACCTGTGTGGTTGTGTGTATGTGTTAAAAAGGACGCTATTTTTATTAACATTTTCTATATATTTATATACATATCACAAACATAACTACATATACATTTTTTGTTTTTGTTGGGGATAATACCAACTTAATTTCTATGTGTTGTAATTTATGTTTATTTCGCATGTTTTCCTGCAATTGTCAAGGTTTTAATACTCTGCCATGAAACCCCATCAACGCCAACCAAAAACAACTAAACCATACAAAATTACACCATGGTTTTCCAGCGAAAAAAAAAAAAACTCATATAAAGTCATATAAAAACATAACGTACACGGTATATAAGTACCTATATAGTAACCATGAAAAAAATACAAGCTTGTTTTATGATATAATTATAAACAAAAACTCTCCTTCCACAATTTGTTATAACATTCAGCTACTTTATCCTGTTTGTATTAATATACAGGAGAAAAGTTCATATTAATATACAAAATGTGAGAGAAGTTTATAAAACTCCTAACTCCCTCATGTAACAAACCATAGAGAGAAAGCAAAATGTAATATTACAAAAGTGTTTTATATTGTTTGGGAAATGTAGTTTAAGGTTTGAGATCGAACAAAATTGAGTTCCTTAATTGAAAATTAAAATTTGTTTAAAATTTTCAAATATAACTGAAAAGTAATTTGGAGCATCAATTAGTGTATAAACTAAACTAGACTATCGACTAGACTATAGACTAGACTATAGACTAGACTATGGACAAGACTAAAGACTATAATAGACTAGGCTATAGACTAGACTATAGACTAGTCTATAGTCTAGTCTATAGTCTAGTCTATAGTCTAGTCTATAGTCTAGTCTA
>NC_060950.1:7866968-7891775 GCF_022045245.1 Lucilia cuprina
TGTCTTGTCTATGTCTTGTCTATGTCTTGTCTATGTCTTGTCTATGTCTTGTCTATGTCTTGTCTATGTCTTGTCTATGTCTTGTCTATGTTTTGTCTATGTCTTGTCAATGTCTTGTCTATGTCTTGTCAATGTCTTTTCTATGTCTTGTCTACATATCATATTAAACCAATATGTATGTTTAATGACTTCTCCACTCCATCTTCTTACTCTCTGTAAATATTTGCTGAAAACTTAATTTAAAAAAAACAGAAGCTCTTAGTTTTTATCGCTTTCCTAACTAAACCCGCTTTTTCTAATTTAAACAAAATCCCTTCGAAGCACAAAAAATAAGGTCACTCAACTTCAAATTCATTCACATTTATTATTGATACGTAATCAATCTCTTAAAGTCAATACAAACATTGGCCGTCCACAAATATTGAATGAATTGTTTTGAGTCTTAAATGTACATACAGACATTAAATTAAATATGACATGATGATAACACAGATACACAAAAAGAAAAACTCTTTCACACATACATACTTAAGCAGAGAGACGAAATGAATGATACCCTTAGATGGATGAGAATGGATGACTAAATAAATCAATCGTTGTCCGAACGATTGGGATACACCCATGTAGTTTGAAATTAAATCCATTAAAAAACTAAATGTTTAATTTTGTAAGTGATTCTCGTTTGGTCAGAAAAAACGGTGACTGAAATAAATTCAATTAAAAACCAATACTTTCCATTTGGTCATATATATTTATTTTGGCGGAACATTATTTTTGGGTGTTTAATTTTAAAAGTTTTTTTTTTTGGAGATTGTACAGTTGTTTTTGAAGTTTATAAATGTCATAAAATAAAATAAAAACATATTTTTTTAATAGTATTTTGGGTGGCATTTCTCGAAATAGGGTGAATATAATAGCATTTGATCTTATTGTTATAATTATTGTAAATTGTGCCGTTACTATTAGGTTATGGAGAATTTTAAGTGAGTTGAACTAATGAACCTGTTTTTAATTTTCATTTTAGATTTATGATAAAGATTTATTAAATTGAAGCTTTAAAAAATCTAGGTCAAGTTGTTCAGAGAAAAATTATCAAACATTTAATTAAATTTAATGATTATTACTTTTAATGTTTAAAAGTTATATATATTTAATTTTAAAGAGAGATAAATCTGTTCTTTATATAATATTACTGGGTGTTTATACAAGTGTGAGCTTCTCTATTTCTGATTAATTAATCTTGTTGACACACACGCCAGAAGATTAGAAAATGATGCTAGTATTGCTTAATGTCTAGTCTATGTCTAGTCTATGTCTAGTCTATGTCTAGTCTATGTCTAGTCTATGTCTAGTCTATGTCTAGTCTATGTCTAGTCTATGTCTAGTCTATGTCTAGTCTATGTCTAGTCTATGTCTAGTCTATGTCTAGTCTATGTCTAGTCTATGTCTAGTCTATGTCTAGTCTATGTCTAGTCTATGTCTAGTCTATGTCTAGTCTATGTCTAGTCTATGTCTAGTCTATGTCTAGTCTATGTCTAGTCCCCCTCCTGCATAAAATTTATAACTTTTGTTTTTGACAAAAATATTTATTAATGCTATAATTTGTATTTAATTTAAAATAAAACTTTTTTAATGCAAACAAAATCTGCATTTGATTTGTTTCAATTTAGAATATGGCATAAAATTTAATTAAAATTCAAAGTTGCTACTGCAACTATTTCGACAACAACAAATGAAATAAATTAAAATAGCAAAAATAACAACAATAATAACAACAACAACAAGTAGAAATGTCATCATGTCATGATTGGCTTTTAATTTAAAATACAAAATAGTAAGTAGTTAATTTTAATTACATTTATTATTATTATTTATTTAGAGACATAGATGGAAATAGTTGGAAAGAGTGTGAGAGAGAGAGGAGTAAACCGTAGGCGAAAAGGACGAAAAGTAAACGAACTTATTTGCTTAATTGTCTATGATTTAAATAAAGTAAATGATTTATTAAGTGTTTTTACACACATATAATTATTTATAATTTTATGCTATTCAAAATATATTATTTAAATATTTATTAAATAATTTGTATGAATTACAAACAAAGTGTGAACGTTAAACTGTTTTCACACATTGTTGAAAATATGTTTATGTGAAGAATTTTTTTTAACAGAAAATTATTTATGGAGAAATATTCTGACAATTGCCAAGTTCATATCAAACATATAAAATGGAGAATATTGGATTTGTAGCTAACCCACTATAAGGCACCACCCTTTACATAGCTTCAATTTTTAAAAATTCTTTAGTTGTATTTGATTGTAATCCAATAATATCAATTGATTTTTATAATTTTGAAAAAAAAGATAAAATTTATTTACTTGTCTTCATTTATATTTCATTTAAAGATAATGCAATCTTTATGACTGTTTCTTTTATTAAACAAACATTTAAAGGAATTACTTAAGTATAACATAAAAAGTAACAATAAAAGTAAAACCATTAACAATTATAAACAATTAAAAATTAAGAAAAAAATATTATGATGGCGTAAAAAATTATAAAAAAAAATTCTTTAAAATTTTACCAAACAATTTAATGGTTTTCGACAGAAAAAAAACCATTCATACCAAGTGACATAATTTAAAAAACGATCAAGCATACACTTACACTCTAAATGATCTTGTTGACAGTTGTGTAGTGTCACAAATGTGCAGTGGAAGCCCTTTATGCAGTTTCAAAAATTAAAGTGCCATAAAAATGTTAATTTTTTAATTTATGGCACCTTTTTTTTTTGACTGACACACCAAATCATTAAAAAAGTGGGAAGAAATAGTGTTAATTTAAAAACAGAAATTGTCACTGACACTTCAGTGATCATGATCATGACAAAACACAAAAAAAAGCCGCTTTTGACACTTTAAGACATATGGGTAAGCGTGCCTTTTGTTTAAAGGATATGAAGTGTTTTTGTTCTCTTTTTAGGGTATTCAATTTCAACATATGTTGAAGTATTGTTTTAAAATAAATACCAGAGGGACAGACAACACCCTTATAAAATGTATTTTTTTATTTTTACAAAAAAATCCAAAAAAAGTTTTGGTGAAAAAAGAATGTTAAAAATTTATAGAAAAATTTATTTAGTTTTTAATGGTTTCATTAAAAAAAATAATAAAATTAACAAATATAAATAAGGGAGAGTTTTTTTAACAAATATGATCGAAGACAAGCCCCAATTTAATGCAAACTTGCCCAGTTTTAGTAACAAAAAGAATTTCTTTAAAATGTTTAGACATTTTTACATAGGAAAAGGAAATTGTTTTTGGAAAGTAACAGTATATATAGTTTGTTTCAATAACCTATCATAATATGTCTAAATTATTGCCAATTATACATACCTACACACATTGACCATTAATATATTTAATGACAACCAACTTGCTTAAGAACTAGTTACAAAACTGGAGTTCTTTACTTTCCCTGATTTAACATATATTTCATTTCTTATATATTCAATCAGTTTTGAAACATATTAATAGACTTTTGTATATGGTCCTTCGAACCTTAACTATGTTTGCGAAATTTCAGTAGTTTTTTCAGTCCTTCGATTCTCACCAGAAACTCTGGCCAATTTTTTCATTGATAAGCTTTTGTAATAGCTTTTTTCCATTCTTAACAGAAACTCTGATCCAATATTCATTACAACTAACGCATTTACATCAATTTTTGTCTCTAGTAATAGGTCCTTTAGGACCACAATACCGACCGAAGGGATGATTCGGCCGTAAATACTGCCTCAATATATACTGATGGCTCAAAGATAGAAAGAGATCTGGGCTCGGGAATTTTCTCCGAAAAACTAAATTTATTACTGTCTCCTCGATTACCTGACACCTGCACGGTTCTTAAGGCATAGTTAAATGTCACCGACAAAGACGTGAGGCAAATCTGAGTCTCTTAAATGTAACCCTCCATATATATACGAACCATACATACAAAAAAGAAGTAGTTTCAAAAGAATAACATTTATTACCACTTCAAAAGTAGCACTAAGTGAATTTCTTTTACTTTCTGTGGAAGTGATGTTTCTTGACACCTAAAGAAGCGAAAATAATCAATTTTCTTAATTTAAGGTATAGAACATAAAAATTACTTCCTCAGAATGACTTCAGATGTAATGAATTTGGAAGCAAATAAAAAAGACATCCCTCTTATGACATAACTTCTGAGGTCCTTTTTAAGTTTTTTCTTAGAGTAAATTTTACTTCTTATTCGCTTCTTTGGAAGTTCTTTTTTTTGCTAAGTATGTATTTGTGTACAGGCTTGAATCAATCAAGGCTGTTAACTTCAATGTTCTGAAGTCGAAATTTGTTCTTAATAGTATTCAGTCGCTGGCACAACTGCCGCAATATTATTTGGAGTTGATATGGGAACCAGGATATATGGATAAAAGCAGAATTATTCCTAGACTTAATCCATGCGCTAAGAGATATTCACACTCCTCTGGCGATCCTATCAAAATTAACAAATACCGAGGCTTTAGAGGACACATAACTCCGGTGGTTAAATATCACTACTTGTAGAGACTGTTCTGGCGTATTCTGAGAACGTATAGAACTAGGACACTCTTACATCTTAGTATGAATTCGATTAGGCTTCTAACTAGTATAATTTCTGGCCATTGTTTGATTGGATATATGTAGGAAAGTATCCAACTTAAAGCTATTGTTTGGACGAAGCAAGAGTGGAATCGGTATGTGATTGCCCATCCTTTCAAGAGCTTTGACTACTTTATCTTGGTAGAGCTCTTTTTCGTGATCTAAACTGTCTCAGAGATGACTCATATGTAAACATGATCAGTTTTACCGGCTAGCTTTCACGAAGACTGCAAGAACCAAATAATCAAGATAATTAGGGACAGAAACCATTCTCTTAGCATAAGTTAGGGGAAATTCTAAATGTATTACAATGGGCCACAAGGCTTCCGAGTAAATTAGGTAACTAGCGAGCAGCCCACGTAACCTAAGTACCTAAGCTCTCGTGTGCTAGATTTTTGGTCTTTCGAACCCTAAATTTCGTACATAAATATGTAATTTTTTTTTTTTTGCTATTAATTCTTTTTTTTACTTATTTAATAATAATAAACATCCATTAAAATATAATTTAAAATAAACAAATTTGTACAACAAATATTTATAAATGTTTTATTTTAGTGAATAATTATATAAATTTGTTTTTATTTAAATACATTATTTTTTCGAATACATTGCATTTATGAAAAAAAAACGTGGCTCAATGAAGAAGTTATTGAGAGAAAATCTTGAAGCAAATTCAAAAAGGAGAGATAGACACTACTGAGCATATTTATAGCAAAATATATACAAGAGGTTACAAAATAACCTTTAGCCTCTTTATATTGAAAAATATTATATTTAAGAAACTTTGGCGAACATTCTTGGTGTTATTTAATGAGAATGAAACAAATTTTCATTAAATTCAAAGTTTTTTTTTAATTTTAAACTAATTTAAGAAATTGTCAAGAATATTCCTGGAACTCACTTTAATCATATTTACTAAATAAAGATATGAATAAACTATGATTAAAGTGATTTGAACTTAAGAGAGAACTATATCAGCACATATTTCATTGCGCATTGATTCATTAGGCCCTTTTACTGTTAAGACCCCCATGACTGTTTAAAGGTAAATCTCAGTCGATATCTGCTCTACATTGATGGATCAGAACAGTACTAACTAACGAAGACCTAAGACCTTATGAAATAATCAGTTTTCAAGAAGAAATCTCTGAAATATTTATTATATTTAAAGCGAAAAACATGTTCAAGACCTTTGACCTCTTTATACAGAAAAATATTAAATTATAATAATTTTCGCGAATATTCCTAGAATAATTCTTTTCTTATAAACTTATAGGAAACAAATTTCTATTAAATTCAAAACTTTTTAATTTAAAATTAATCAAATATTAAAAATCATAAAAAAAAACTTTTTTAATAATTTTGGTGAATATTCCAGGAACTCCTGTTGAACTAATTTGCATTACATATTAATATTATTCGTTCTTAAATTTGAGATTACCCCTACAAAATCGAAGTAATTTTGAAAATATTTATTCAAGAGCTGATTCTTTTATTTAACTTTATTCTTTTTGTCATTTTATGATTTTCTGTTAATATTCAGAATTCTTTTAAATTTACCCTCGTTTATAATCAGTGTGTAATAAAATCAAAACAATTAACATAAATAAATACTTATTAATTTAAATATTCAAACTTAATAGCAACAAAAACTGAATAATTTATAAATAATGAAATTACTAATTTAATACAAAAAAAAAAACATTCACTCATATGCATGAACGCCAATGCACAGTGTAAAAAAATTTGGGAAAATTTATGCTTAAAAAAAAGAACTAGAATAAGAAACTTGTGAAAAGAAAACAAATCCAATTGAAATTATTTTACTTGAATTCATCTTAAAAATATCAAAAAAAATAAAATTTTTATGATGATTATTATTTTCGCGAATATTCCAGGAACTTGTTTAATTAAATACTAAATTGATTTGATTTTGAATAGATTTTAATATGAGATCTATTGTATTAATGTATAGAATTTAGGATTTTACTTATTAGTGGCTACTAGCACTCGCTTAAGTTTTTTTTTCGCGAATATTCTAAGAATTTGTTATCTAATGAGTAGTTTTAACCCTTTTTAACCCTACAACACTTTAGTGGGGTGGGTATATTGGGTTTGTGCTGATGTTTGTAACGCACAATAATATTGGTCCTATACCAACCATAAAGTATGCCAATAGGCTCAGAATCATTTTCTAAGTCGATTTAGCTATGTCCGTCTGTCCGTCCGTCCATGTAAACCTTGTTATCAAACTACAGATCACAATTTTGATTATAATTCAATAAAATTTGGTACATGATATTCCTAGGTCCCTGGGACGAAGCCTATTGGAATTGGTTAAGATCTTATTTCACTTAGCCCCCATACAACTGAACCCCCCAATAGGGCTTGCAAATCTTGTAGTCAAACTACAGGTCGCAATTTTGGAGATAATTCAATGAAATTTGGTACATGATCTTTTAGGGCACCGTAGGCGAAGCCCTAAATAGTTAACATCGGTCCATTATTTCACTTAGCCCCCATACAACTGAACCCCCGAATAGGGCTTGTAAACCTTGTAATCAAAATACAGATAGCAATTTTGGAGATAATTCAATGAAATTTGGCACATGATCTTTTATGGTACCATAGATGAAGTCAATTGAAAATAGTTATCATCGGTCCATTATTTCACCTAGGCCCCATACAACTGAACCCCCCGAAAAGGGCTTCTAAGTTCATAATTATGTTTTATATACTCGTATGTCAACAAAAAGTTGCAAAACCATGTTCTATACTATCCTTGATGACCCTCACGAATTCCATAATAATAGGTCCTACTATGACCCTAGCCCCTATGGAAAGGCCTCATCAAAATTTCACTTAAATGACCACAATTTTATTCAACAATAAACGGCCTAAGTATGTATATCTGAGGTAAGGTACAATTCAATTTAAATGCTTTATTATGGCTACTAAATCACGTTATATTTTTGTAAAAGGTGTAGGATGGTCGAGCTTGCCCAACTATAATTTCTTACTTGTTTAACATAAAATGTGTGGTTTATTTAAGTTTCTAGCACATTTTTTCTATACAATTCCATTGTCTAAAAAAATGTTCGCGAACCATTCAGGAAATTGTTGTATAATCGTGTCACTAAGTTTTAAATTGACTTGGTTTAGATGAAATGTATGGAATTTAGGATTTTGCTAATTACTGTTTACAATCTCATGGCTGAGAATTTGTTCGCGAATAGTCAGAGAATTAGATTTCTAATGATTAGTTTCAACACTTTTTAAACACTCAAAATGTCTTGCTAATTTTTTCCAATCAATTCCACTGTGAGACCATAAAAAAACCTCACATAATATTAAATAAGTAATTTTTAATGCTTGATTAAACAATTATTAAAACAAAACAACAAAAAAACATACTCAAACAAACAAATAAAACAAATTGTTAAATTAAATACCTAAATGACAAGAATTATATAATTTGTTTTGTTTAAAACGAATTTTTAAACCAAACTCAATGAAATGAAATTAATTTTTATCAATTTATTTATTTACTTTTTTTTCAATTGTTTGAATATATTTTTTTTATTTAAAAATTTAATGGCATAGAAGAGTAATGGAAATAAATTGGATTTTTTTTTTCATCTAGCACGTGTTATACGCTAAAAAAGAAACCAACATTAATTTGGAATTAAAACAATATAAAGTTGTCAATTATTGAAGACGAACAAAAAAAAAAAAGTTTAGATGAAATCTATAAATGTAGAATAAAGTCGTTAATAGCAATTGTGTTAAATCATGGTGGCTATAAATTAGAGAATTTTTTTAGTTATTTTTTTTAAACCTTTTTTAATGTAAGAGATAGGGGTATTTTGAAATACTATGAAATTTTAAATATTAAGCAGAAATACAAATTGAGTTGGTTCTGAATAAAAAACAAGTATGAATTTATAGTCGGATATGCCGACCATATGATACCCTACACCAGTCAGTATGTTAAAATTTTGATTTTTTTTTTAAATAAAGCATTTAATTTGTTTTATTGTGGAATATTTTTACTTATTGTTGACAAAAAAGAGAAATTTTCTACAAGAGGGCTCATAGGGGAGAAGGGGTAAATATGGGCCTATCCTTATAAATTTTGGTAGATGAATTTACGTCTACTGCAAAGACATTTATGTAGATTTTAATCGTTTTATTAGTAATTATAAGTTAATTTTGACCTTCAAGTCATTTAATGAAGGGGAGTCTGTATGGGGGCTAGGGTCAAATGAGGCCCGATCACTATAAAAATTAGTATTGTCAATTATTGTTCTATAAGACAGACATACAGACAGACAGACGGACATAGCTAAATAGACTCAGAAAGTGATTGGTATACTTTAAGGTGGGTCTAGGACCAATATTTTTGGGTGTTACAAACTTCAGCACAAACGCATAATACCCTCCCCACTATAGTGGTGTAGGGTATAAACTGGGCAAAAAAATCATACGAATAAAATGTGTTTTAGTTTTCATAATAAAGCATTTAAGAACTTAAAAGCCCTATTTGACGGGTTCAGTTCTATTGGGGCTAGGTGAAATAATGGACCGATGTTGACCATTTTCAATAGGCTTTATCTACGGTGCAATAGTAGATCATGTCCCAAATTTCATGGAATTATCTCCAAAATTGCGACCTGTAGTTTGATTAGAATGTTTACAAGCCCTATTCGTTTAGCCAGAAAATGGACTTTTATGTTTTCACCCAAAAATTGAATTTTGGTAGGAAATAAAAGTGATCACAGATTTTAATCCTTTTTGCCCTAGGGTCTTCCGTTTAGCCAGAAAATTACTTTTATTCTTTCACCCAAAAATTGATTTTTGGTAGGAAATAAAAGTGATCACAGAATTTAATCCTTTTTGCCCTATGACCTTCCGTTAAGCCAGAAAATAGACTTTTATGTTTTCACCAAAAATTGATTTTTTTTGTGTTTTCGCCCCAAAATTGAATTTTTGTAGAAAATAAAAGGGGCCAGGTGAAATAATGGACCGATCTTTACCACTTTTAACAGGCTTCATTCCTATAGTAGAATATCATGTACCAAATTTCATTGAATTATCTTCAAAATTGCGACCAGTAGTTTGATTACAAGGTTTACATGGATGGACGGACAGACGGACGGACGGACATAGCTAAATCGACTTAGAAAATAATTCTGAGCCGATTGGCATACTTTATGGTGGGTATGGGACCAATATTATTGTGCGTTACAAACATCAGCACAAACCCAAAATACCCTCCCCACTTAAGTGGTGTAGGGTATAAAGATTCAAGTATTTCAAGAGTTTTATGTAAAATTTTCTATTTAAAATTTTACAAAACTCTTTAAATCTAACATTTTTATTTAAACCTGATAGAAATAATCATTTAATCCAAACCACTCACTAACATATTAAAAGTTTCCTTTTGCAGTTTTTCTCCCTCACGACTGACCGATAAGAAGATTATTTTCGTCTAACATCTAAACCTGCGTGTTTAAAAATGTTTAGCTGCCAATAAATACTAGAGATTTAAAATCTTCTTAATTGTATGTATGCAAACGTTAACATACACTTTAATCAATGTTTAACATGTTTATAATCCTGTCAACACCCCTTACAAAACAAGACCTTCTACAACGAATACATTTACATCTGCAAGAGAAAAAAAAAAACACACAAACACACCTCTAGAAAGTAGCGATTTGAAAGAAGAAAAAAAATATATATAGAAAATAACTCAGGTAAAAATTTACAAAACATAAACAAAAGTAAATAAAGTTGTAAACATTTGTTGTTGTTGCTGTTGGTGTGTTGCAAATACGTGTACAGCTGTCGCTAGCTGCTAGTGTTGAGTTCATTCACGTACACATTGCCGCACCAAGCAAGTAATATAATTACAAACAGGTATTTAAAAGTATTATTACTTTTACCAGCAATGGAAGGATTAGCTAATATTTGTGTAATTAGCAAAAGAACTAGTTCAAAGGAGATGCAAGAAAAGATCTTAGGTTTCAGAGAATAAGTCTTGTAACTGAAACTTTTAACTTCTTTTAACAGTTTAAACGTTAAGTTATACTTTAAATAATCAAAAAACTACCCAGCCAATAAAGAACTTCCAAAGAAGCGAAAAAGAAGTAGAATTTACTTCCTGAAGGTGCTGAAAAAGAAATGATGATTTTAACACAGGCTAGTCATAGGAAGGATGTGTTTTTTATTTGATTCCAAATTAACAACTTCTGAAGTCATTCTCAAGAAGTAAATTTTATGTTCTTTTTTGAAAGCTATTAGGAAGTGTAATTGTAGGATTATAAAACTCAACTAATTTGCCTTAAATAATATTAATATAAATAAAGAAATTCGCTTCTTTTGAAGTCATCTCACATAACTTCCATAGATGCTAAGACAAATCACTACTTTTGAAGTCATGATTAGTACAATTCTTTTAGAAGTAGTAGTTCATTTGAAACACCTTTCTTTAAATTTTGTTTAGGAAATACCTTTAAACTCCTTTCATTTACTGTCCCCAGTCATTTACGATCTTTTTTTTAACATTTTTGCACACTTTTGCTTGTTATTTTTTGTGTTGTGCTGCTACAAATATTCTTTGAAATTTTTATAATTCTTTTGAACTCATTACAATTTTGTTTACATTTTTATGTTTTTTTCTCCTATTTTATTTTGTTATTTTCTTTAGTCCTTTTTTATTCTTTAGTTTATATTATATAGAAAATTTTCCTGTTTTCTTTTTTTTTTATAAAACAAGTATTGTATGAGTACTTTACTTACATAATAAAACGTCTATACTCGTAGCCTTATCCTTTTAGTCTATTTATTTTATAAGTAGTTAAAATCTATAGTCTAACACCACAATAAGATTTATAGTTTAAAGGATATTGTAAATATTAAAGATTGTTTATAGAGGAAAATCAGAAAAAAGAAAACATAAAACTTCAAAAGCTTTGTTGTATAAAACACACTATTTACCGGTTTGTTTACTAGTGCAGTGTAAAGTAATTTAATGTTAATAATCAGAGCAAGGATTTTCATGCACTACAACATAAAAATATGCGCTTATAATATGAACTATTAAATGTGAAAATATGCACTAAAAATATAAAAAATATGCACCAAAAAATATTTCTTTGTGAAGGTACATATAAAAAAATATTTAGATCTTAAGCTTTTGACAACAAATATACAGGTTTTTAAGGACTGCTTTTATCCAAATATGTAAATACCAAATTTGTTGTAAACATTTGAAATACAGCGAAAACAAAACAATTTGTTTTAGAAAAATTAAAAAATATGCAAAATATGCTATAAAAATTTTGGAAATATGCAAAATATATGCTATTTAAAGCAGAATATGCAATTTATGCATTTATAACAAAATATAACAAAAAAATATTAAAAATCATACAATTCTTATTATTTTCGTGAATATTCCAAGAACTAATTGCAGTAGTGAATTTCTTTTATTTTGAAAAATTTTTTACTATTTGTTTGAATTTAAAAATTCATTAAAAGTTTTAATAACTATTGAATTCTATATCCTGTTCCTGAAGTAATTATTCGCGAATATTCCTCGAACTTGTTTTATATAAGGATTTTCATAAAATAATAAAACAACAAATTTTATCGCGAATATTCTTCGAATTTATTAAATTATAGTTCATTTACGTACTCTATTACTTGTAGACTAAAAAAAAATGTATTTTCGTTTATTTAAAGTTTAGTCTTTGCTATTATTCGCGAATATTCGTAGAAGGTTTGAGAGCAAACCAACTGAAGAAGAATTAAACCTATAGTGTATGTGTATCAACTTAGTGTAAGCAGATTTTTCTTACCCTATCACGCGTGCTATGAAATGACAATCTTGAGCTTCTCTGATTTAGACCATAAATTTCTTTTTGACTTGAAAAATTTCTAATTCTTGATAAAATTTATTAAAAAGTTTTACTAATTGTTAGATTTTTATTATTTTCGCGAATATTCCAAGAACTTTCTCTATTAAGGTTAACTTAAGTACTAAATTTCTTATATTTTAGAACATTTTTAAAAATTTTTGTGTTTTATATTTTATTAAAATTTTCATGGGTAATTAATTTAAAAAACTTAAAAAAAATGTTTGATTATTGTAATTTTCGCGAATATTCTCATAATTTTCGTTTTTCAAAGAACGATTATAGCTCGAAAACTTAGTTCAATATTTAGAGTATTTTTGTTTCGGTACAGTCGATTTTTATTTTCTTTTTTTGTCCTTTTTAGGTACTAAGCTTAGTTAAATAAATAAACTCCTTCGTAGCCTTGTGCACTAGTCTGGCTGGTTGATTAAATAACTCACTGCGCGAAAAAGCCCAAAATGGCCAACTGGATATTTTTCTTAAATCACAGTAAGAAATACCCAGCAAAAACTTTCGTTACCAAGTAAGGGGTTAAAATGTTTATTACACAATACATTTATGATAACTATTCCTTACATAGAAGTAGTTTAGTAAGTCTAAAACCATTGCTTATCTAACCGCTAATCCATAAGCTCATGTTTCTAAAACAAATTCTTTTTTTCATTATTTTCTAAATAGTTGTCCTCCACAGTCTTTTGTGTATGTGTGTGCTAAACAATTTTTACTTTTATTTATTATTTGCAAATTATATTTGTCTAGTATATGAGAGTATTTTGTAGACAATTTTATTTTATTTATTTAGTATTTTGTTTGCCAGACTAATATTATTAGATAAATAGACTACGACAAATAAATACGAAAAAAAAAAATAAACAAATCATCATCTAACAGAAATAAAACTAAATAAAAATTTATTTGCCTTGTCACAGGGGAAATTTGGATTAGAAAATAAATAGACAAAAATAAAATAAAATTACTAAAAACAAAATGGATTATTAGTTTAATATAAAAATTGTGTCTGACACTGGAAAATATTTTGAATTTAAAAAACTAAAAAAATATTTCAAAAACCAGATTAAATACAATAAAATGTAGAACGAGTAATTGTTGAAAAAGAACTACTAAAGAAGCTTAAAAGTAGTGGGTCTTCATAAAGGGAAAAAGACATTTTCAAATTATTCAACGTCTAATACCAAATTGACACTAAAGTGTTTATAATTTTTCAATAACAATCGTTGTCAAAGTGTATACAACAACAAAGTGAGCGACAACATGTTTTCGGATAATGCAACGTTGTCAAAATTTCAACAATTAATAGTCGAAGAAGAACTTCCAAAGAAGCTAAAAAGATGTAGATCTTGAGAGAAGAAAAGCCACGTTTTCAAATTACACACGCTATGTATCTTCTGGTACCAAATTGACACCAAAATGTTTATAATTTTTTAACAACATCCGTTGTCAAAGTATATACATACATGAGACAACGCAATTTTGTCAAAGTTTCAACAATTAATTGTCGAAGAAGAACTTCCAAAGAAGCTTAAAAGATGTGTATCTTGAGATAGGATTTTTTTCAAATTACACACGACTGGTATTATCTGGTATCAAATTAACACCAAAGTGTTTATAATTTTTCAATAACATCCGTTGTCAAAGTATATACATACATGAGACAATGCAATGTTGTCAAAGTTTCAACATTTAATTGTGGTAAAAGAACTTCCAAAGAAGCTAAAAAGAAGTAGATCTTAAGAGAGAAAAAAAAACGTTATCAAATTACACACGCCATGTATCGTCTGGTCCCAAATTGACACCAAAGTGTTTATAATTTTCAACAACTTCCGTTGTCAAAGTACATACATACATATGTACGACAATACTATGCTGTCAGACAATGCAATGTTGTCAAAATTTCAACAATTACTTGTCGAAAAAGAACTTCCAAAGAAATATTTCTAGTGAAAGGGAAAAAACGTTTTTAAATTACACACGCCTGGTACCAAATTGACACCAAAGTTTTTATAATTTTTCAAAAACGTTATCAAAGTAAATAAATACGGCAACACTATATTGTCAGTTACACGCAACTTTGTCAAAATTGTAACATTTCGTTGTTGAAATCGAAATTCTATACACATCCGTTGGCTAAATGTTAACAAACGTGGTATGCTCTCATATTGACAACGGATTGTATAAATTTCACCACTTTTCTACCGGGTTTTTCTCTCTGTGTGGACATTGAATAATATTTCTAAGTCGTATATGCGATTTTAAAACGATTCTTAGCCTAATTGCTAATATACAATTTGTTATTGAAACATTTATAAAGATTTTACTTTTTCGTCAGTTAAGTGTCAACAAATCGTTAACAAAAGATTAAATTTAACAAATGATTTGTTGAAATATTGAAAAGAAAACAAACAAATTTTAACAAAATCAATATTTGATTTCACAAAAGTAAATTTTAAGTCACCAAGACTATGTATACGAAAAAATATATATATTAATCAGTACAACTTAACAAAATTTTATGACAAAACACAAGAACAACCTTTTAAAAAATTATACAATAAATATATGCTTGTGCCTTTTCTTAACAAAAAATTTCTTCTATTTTCGAATTTTTTCTCTTTCTTTTTGTATTTCTTTCTTCACTTTTTTCTTGTTCCAACCCTTAGTGAGGCATAAGAAATAAATGAAAACCACTTCCTTAGCATACAGCATCATCATTATCCTTAGGATTTTTTTCTTTTTTTAGTAATCTTATAGTTTACTTTAACTGTCAGAATTTACATGAAAAATGCGTCCAACTTCAACTTTGACAGTTGGAGGGTAATAAATATTGTTGTACTAACACTTCGTGACAACAGGAGTCTAATGAATATTTCGGCTAAAGGGTTAGTTTGCAAAGAGTTTTTGTAGGTATGTTTTCAATTTGAAAACAGTATTTAGAACTATAATTCCACAGACTTCTTCAAACTTTAATATTATTATTGAATTAGACACAAAATGTTTATCTTATTACGATGAAAACTTAATACAAACAATTTCATAATATTTATGAAAATTTCGTGCATTAAACGAAATAGTGTTTTCTAGTTTTAGAAAAGTCTGGAGAAGATCTTTTCTTATATCTTTTTTCTTAACTTCCATTATACTAAAATATTTCGTAAACTTTCATAGATATTGTTAAACAATTTCTTGTTGTAAAACCAACGAAGTATTTCATACAATGTACGATATTTTTCGTAAATAATAGGCATGAATATAATGACAGGGTTTTGTACTTTTGTAAAATTAGAAAAGTAATAGATTTTTTAATATTTCGTATTATACATAAAATTTTCGTAAATATTATGAAAAAAATTTCTTACGATGCAGTCTAGCCGCATATATTAAGATTTTTTCGGCCAATGACCGCTTCAAATGCATCAGTTACATTCGGTACATGTTTTCTGTGATGATCTGATCTGAGATTTCAACAGTTCATAATAGATAGGATCCCCTTGGGTACATCAAATGCAGATCATTATCTTAATGCAGTTGCATTCGATACATATTTTCTTTGATGATCTGTCAAAATTTTCAGCAGTTCATAACAGATAGAATCCCGTTGGGTCAACCAAGGGAATTTAAAGCATGACCCTAACTATTTGGCTTTGGTGTCAACTATAATGTTCGGGCGGAATCTCCTAAACTATAGATTATCGTTAAGAATCAATTTATCTTCACAAGTAATGTTATTCAGTCTGCATTTCGTACTTGCAAAATCCTATTTCAAAGTCTCTCGGATTCCATTCGTATGTTAACCAATTTCTCAACTTTACGCCGAATGCTTCATCTCATAAACCTTAATGAAACTTCAGATAGAGTAACTTCTTGAGTTTTGTAAGTGAGTTGAAGAGTCTGACTATCTTATACGAGTAGTGGCTTCAAGCCTTAGCCTTCAAACTTTTCAGCTTAGACTAGGCGAAAAGATACAACATCTCTTATGAATCCATAAGAGTTCCTTTCATGCATTTCATTAAGAAATCAATTAAAGTTTCTCAAATCCCTTGATAAAACTTGGACCAACATTTGGTACATAACACAGACAGACGTAGTGAAAAAAGTTTGCCATTTGTAAGAACCAAGGTTTTCAAAATTTTATCGGTTCTTTAATGTCTCAGTGAGAAACCATAAGAATATGGTTTTATCTGATTTTTTGAGAAAAATTCCCGATGTTTGTCTAACGGTATAACGAGTATACATATATTAAATCATATGGATCAGGTGCCAGGTAAACAAAGAAGCCATGGTTATATTAGAAAGAGTTTAAAAAGTTTGGATCAAATATGGCCCGAACTCTTTAGAACTCTTAACACTTTGATTTACAAACTCTGACTCATCCTGTTTAGGTTCAATTGCGTTTTAAACGGATGGATAAGAAAATACGGATGGACGGATCTAATAAAGATCTTAAACACTTTTCTTCCAATGTGTAACAAACAGTATAACAAAATCAACATATACTCCATCATTTTTCGATGGTTCGTATAAAGAGGCAGACGTCTAACATAAATTTTGCTTAACATCAAACACGCTTAACATTTTCTTTGTATACATATCCTTTTTTGTGTCAGGAAAGGTTGCGAAATGAAATGGAAGTGACTGGTCAAGTTAAGTGTTATGAAAATGAGAAAAAGTTAAATAAAAAGGATTCTAAAAAGAAACTATTATACAACAAACGTGGCTATCTTAGCTTGTCTCTTCTTATATCTTAAAACATAATTTTGGTTACTAAGGTAATAAAGAATAGCATAACTTTAAGAACGCTAGTAGGTGTCTAAGGAATTTGATTTCCTTATTTTTCTCGTTAGTCTTCTCTTATGGTCTTTAAGTTTTAGTTTTATACATTTTTTTAGGGCGTTAAAGAGTGTCCTGTGTATATTTGTGTTTTTGGCTTTTATATGTTTGTTTGTTTTGTTAGGGATGTATTGGGTTTTTCCAAATGGAAGTGGTGTTAGTGGTTGTTTGTCTGTATGTTGCCAGCTGGTGTTGTTTTGTTTTTATTTTATTTATTTATTTTTTTAAGTTGTGTATGTGTTGTGAGGTTTGTTTTCCTCAATTTCGTCAATATTTTCTTTTTTATGGTTGTACAATATAAACATTTGAGTTAGGAAAAATTGTTCTTTACAAAAGCAAAAAAAAAACACTTAAGATTTTTAATAAAAGTTTAAAAGAAACTAAAAAATTGGTTAGAAAAATAGTAGAGTTTTCTTTAAGAATTTAAAAAAAAAATTAGATTTCTTAACACTCAGTTAGTTTAGTGAGCATATAGCTTCATATAATGTTTTAAAAGTAGAGTCGATTCCCATCACAGGACAAGCTGATTTTCTTCAATATTTTTTTTTAAATAAAACGAACTATGTACTTCCAAAAGAATAACATTTATCACCACTTCAAAAGTAGCACTAGGTAAACATAAAAAATACTTTCTGAGAATGACTTCAGATGTAGTGAATTTGGAAAGAAATAAAAAGAACATCCCTCGTATGACAAACCTGTGTTCAAATCATTACTTCTTCAGGTCTCTTTCAGTACTTCCATGGAAAAAATTCTACTTCTTTTTCGATTCTTTGGAAGTTCTTTTTTATGCTAGGTAGAGTTGATTTTATTCCATGTTTAACATGGTCATGTAATGTCCTAAGTTTGGTTAGAGATATGAGCCGTTAAAGGGTTAGGCAACGAGGCCAAACTTTTCCTCTTACTTTTCCTCTTACTTTTGTTATTTACGGACGGACTGGCTTTTTATACCCGGCGTTGTGCGGGATAATAAAGCATAAGAGTAGTAAGGTCTATGAAATAAAAGGATGAAAAGCTTTTAGCTCTATTTGTCTCCTTCTAGTCCAAACATTTTCAATGAGCTTCTTTATTGAAATGGTCTTCTGAGTTTTGAGAAATATACATCAGAAATATTTTCGGAACAGACAATAAAAATATATTTAAAAAGTACTAAATTTAAATTTCTTTTAACCGCTTTTTTGTTCCCTCCTGGCCCAACTTTCGACCAGCGTATTAACGCTTCAAGGAAATGATGTATTTATGCTTCAAATTTCACGAAAATCGGTCCAGCCAGTTTAAATCTCTGTATTAAAAGAGATTTATAGAGAGATATCTCGAAACTTCAGAAAATTGAGTTCAACAGAAGATCTGTTATAGCAACATATTTCTGTTATTTTTTGGACCGATTTTGGTTTTTCAGGTAGCAAACTTTTCGAAATCATAAATGATTGAAATACATATTGATATTTTATTATTTTGAAGGTATATGGGTTTCATAAAAAATTCTATATAAAGTTTAGATTTTTTTCAGAAAATTGTATTCAACAGACCTAGACGTTCTGCTCATACTTCTCTTATTTATGGACCAATTTTGCTTTGTATGAAAGAATTATTAAAGTTTTATATCCTGAAGATATCATTCGCCCATAAATACTTTGAATATTTATGGACCAATTGCGCTTTTCTTCTTGCAGCAATCTTTTCGAAAACATTTATGATAGAGTTATTGCAGATTTATATTCTGAAGATATCTGGGGTCCTCAGAAAGAAAGATAGACTAAGCAATCTATAAGGATCCATACTTACTTAATATGATCGGAAATTATATATTTTGGAAATTAAAAAAAAGGAATAAGAAACCCTTCTCCTGAAGCTAAAGAACGTAAAAAGTGTTCAATTTCCTATTTTACAATTTCTTTTCACTTTAACACTTCAATTTATTTCTAACTTTAAAATCTAAATTATATTTGCAATAAAACCCTAGATAAAAATCTAGAGCATTAATATAGTCGTTTCTATTTGACCACTGGCCATTTTTTACAAAAATGCAATTTTAGATAGAAAAAAATAAATTCTGTATCTCTCTCTCTCTCTTATGTTTTATTTGCTGCAGATAAATACAAATAGTTCTTGCAAAAAAGAAATATGTATTTATATGATATTATTCTTTACTCTACACTTTAAAAAACAATCACATTTGTAAATTTTATAATTTCTTATACACAGCGAGAAAAAATACGTTTAAGTTTTTCTAAATTTTCAATAACATCCGTTGTCATTGTATGTACAGATAGTTCTCAAATCAACAATAAATATGTGAATAAAACATGTCAAAGAGTACGTTGTGTTGTCAAAATAAAAACGATTCGTTGTAAAAAAATTAAAGAAAACGTAATCGAAATTACAACAGAGGGTTTTCCCTAATTAGTTTTTTGTAATTTTTCAATAACATCCGTCGTTAAAGTATGTACGGATAGTTCTCAAATCAACAACATATATGTGAATAAAATATGTCAAAGAGAACGTGGTGTTGTCAAAAAGACAACGATTTTTTGTAAAAAATTAAACAAAGCGTAATCGAAATGACAACAGTGCATTGTTAACTTTTGATACGGATTGTAACAATAACTTTTCCCTCCGTGTACCTCTTCTGCAGATACAACTACTACTTTGTAAATGTAGTTGATAACTATTATTTCTACATATGTACCTACATATGTAGCGATAAAAAATGACTCTAGGTTTTGTATTATTTTACTCTATATTTACTGCAAAAACAAAAAAATAAATATGAAGATTTACAACTTGGTTATTTATTTGTTTAAGCCAAATACTATCACTCTAGCAAACTAACATTCATAGAAATAAGAAAATCCTTATAGTTTTAGTTAAACCATAACACAAAAATACTAGTAATACCAAACAAATAAAGAACTAAATAAATATTTTAACAATCTTTATTTATGCTGTTGTATGTATGTGTGCGTGTTTAGATATTTACAAGTTTACAAAGAAAATGTATTGTTTTATTTCTTCTAAACATATTTGAAGTACTTTTTCTTAGTATATTGTACAATTTATGTTTTTCATTAGATCCTTTTTGCTCCTTAAATAATCAAACATTTGATAGATTTATAACTGCTTTAATAGAGAGAACTATATACATATAAATATTATTTCCAAAGAAGCAAACGCAAGAGAGAAATTAAAGTAAAGTAAGGATAAGCTGGAACGAATTAAGCTTTTAATTTCATGTACATATGATCTAAGTATAAAACATTCATAGTAAAAACTTTCAAGTTTTCTAAGTTCTTAAAAGTAATTAGTTAAAACGTAAACAGCTTTTAGCAGCTTTGCTAGATAGACGACTAATGAATAAGTAAGCATTTATATATTTCATTACTTATAAGTAGAAATTAGACTATCTATAAGTAAACAACAAAATATGAGTAGTAAGAACTAACTTTACCATGACTAATACATTACGCCTCCATTACTTAGAAGCAATGTATTAATGGCATACTAAGCTATACCACCAAAAAAGCGAGAAAAAAGTAGTAGAATTTACTCCATGGAAGTACTGAAAAAGGCCTGAAGAAGTGATGATTTTAGCACAGACTTGTATGTTCTTTTTATTTGATTCCTAATTCACTACATCTTAAGTCATTTTAAGTAATTTTAATGTTCTTTTTTTGGAAGTTATTAGGAAGGAAAATTGTAGTATTATAGAATACAACTAATTTGACTCAAATATTATTAAAGTACAGACGAACATTAGTACAAGTTATCCCAGCCAAAAAAAAGAACTTTCAAAGAAGCGCAAAAAGAAGTAGATTTTACTCCATGGAAATACTGAAAAAGGCCTAAAGAAGTGATGATTTTAACACAGACTTGTGTGTTCTTTTTATTTGATTCCAAATTCATTTCATCTTAAGTCATTCTAAGTAATTTTAATGTTCTTTTTTTGGAAGTTATTAGCAAGTAAAATTGATGTATTATACAGAAGTTAAAAAATCACTTAGTGCTTCCTTTGATGTGATGATAAATGTCATTCCTTTGGAAGTACTTCGTTTTACTTTTTTTGCTGGGATGGCAATTAGCGACAGAGTACAAAATTCGTTTATATTGCCTTCAACAGAGTCCATTTTAATAAGCTTTTCTTTTGATTTTTAAATATTTTCTAAACAAATTTTCCTAATTTTCATTGTAGTATTTCTCGAAAGACTGATAGATAGAATAATTGTTGATTTGGACGCTGCGTTTAGAAAATTGATTACAAAAACTTAACTAAAAACTACATTAAAAATTATAAACTGAATAAGAAACTTATAACTCAATTTCTAAAAATTTTAAAACGGTCCTATTTAATTCCGAACAAGTTCTTTACAGGTCTGAATATTAACTTAAGACAACCCGAAAAAAACTTACATTGAAAAGTAATGGGTTAAAATGCTATTTAGAACTCTTTTCACTGCTTCTTCATTAGCATTTTAACACATTATTTTAACTCAGTGATAGCATTGGAGGCAAGTACTTTTGCGCTCGTTTACAAATAGGGAGTTTAAGAAGCACTTGTAATTTCGCTTACAAAGAAGTTCTTAAGTAAGCTCTTTTGTTTTGTTTTTAATAATAAAAAGAGCTAGCGAGAATAGAACCCAGGGATTTGGGTTTGCTAGTCAAATGTTCAACTCACAGCTAATATCAGATTAAAAAAAAATATTTACTAGTCTAGAAAGCCTTCACTCACAAAAAAGTCTTTATAGTAATGCAGGTGGTATATAGTAGTCATTAAAAGTAAGTGTTTATGTTAGTACATCTCATTACTACTTCTCAAGAGGTATTTGCAATAGAGGTTGTTATAGCTTAAATGGTTGTTGTAACAGTTCGACCGACTGTGGACAATATTTCTTTAATGGGGAAAAAACTTTCGGTTAATACAGCTGTCGCTAGGATAACAATCTTTGGCCGAGTATGACTCCCTAAAGTTAACTTATTATATCAACATTTTGTAGACTAGTTGGAGTACAATTTATACTAGAGACTTTTGTCATTATCAGTTTTGGATCTATCCACTTTCCCGACCTTATTAATCAAAGCCATTCGAAAGCATAAATTGAAATTCTGAAGAAAATCATAATTTAAAAATAAAGTTCCAAATTCATATTACTGTCAAAAACAATCTATAAATCTTAGGAAAAATAACAAATATTTCCAAAGTTCCGAAACATGAAAATAAATTCACAATCGCACAATTCACAATATATCGAGAATTCCTGCACAATAGCTTCCAAAACTTCTTTAAAATACCAATATTAGACCCTTAATTTTTTACACTCACTTTTATTAAACATTATTATAAAAACAATCTTTTAAAGCTCCCGAAATCTCACTTACCTTTTGAGCTTTACAAGTAGTGCTGATCGGTTGAACTTCATGTTGTGGATGACGCTGATCATTAATACACTCCGGACAAGCTGGCATTTTGCAAGTTAGACAATACATTGATAAAATATCTTCATGTTCACCACAAACCGATTCACGCTGTTGGGCGGCACCCTTTGGCTTAACCAAGTTATGTTTAGCTAGAGGACCTCTAGCCGGATGACATAACTCACGACAAGCATCACAATAACGAATTTCACATTGTTCACACACCAATGAAGCCACTTTAGGATCTGTTTCACACATTTGACAGCGTAAAGCTTCGCGTGCACAGAAACGATCTACAATAGATTCCATGGCACGATAGGGTGGTAAATTGCGTACACCACCCTCGTCAAAGAAAACGATTTTACGACACAAAGGACAAGTGAGACTGTAAGCAGCACCAGGAGGTGCAGAGGCAGCACCTTGCAATAAGCCTTGTATATGACCAGTACCAGCGTATGATACTGGACGTGAAGTATTAGAACAGCAGACAACACCCGAATCTGCTTCACTTAAAATGCTAACCTTATCGGCTTGATCTTGATCGGATGTAACCGATTCGGAACCGGTAGCCGAACTGGCAGTACTGGCTGCAGAAGAATTTGAAGAATGTCTAGTGGCAGCGTGTGTATGTGAGTGTGTATGATGATTGGCGGCTGCACCAGAAGGATGTGGATGTATGGTGGCGGCTACACTGTGTATGGTGCCACCATTTAAAGAGGCTGAACCGCCAGTAACCGAAGCTAATATGGCTCCTGGTGTATAGGGTGTTTGTATATCCAGAGCACAACCCAAACACAGAGCATGAAAACAAGGCAGCAAAACGGGATTAGCAAAGAGCTGTTTGCAAGTAGGGCAACGTAATTCGTCCTCCATAATCAGATTTTTTTTAAATCTATTAAAATAGTGCCGCTTTAATTAGGGGTTGTTTTTGTTCACGTAATGTTTTAGGGTTAAAGCAGCAGCAATTCACAAAAATTTTTCAAATGTTATACATAAGTTATTTTTGCATTTTTGAAAATATTTTTTTTGTTTTTTTTTTATTAAAACACTTTTTTTGCAAATAATTCACAACCTTTAATTAATAATTTCTAAAATTTATTTTCTTTGAAAGGCGCCAAATTTTTTGTTGTTTTCTTTCAAATCACTTTACAATTTATAAATTTTCAATATAATTTCAAATTGCTTTCAAAGAAAAAATTTATTTTATTTACTTTCATTAGCTTTTTTGCACTTTTACAAGATTTTGTTAAAATATTTTAATTTGTCATCATTTTTTATTAACTTCAAACAATTCTTGTTATCACCTTAATTCTGTTTTCTTGTTAACAACCAACACTTAATTTTCAATCAATATTTTTGCACTTTTCCTTGTTGTTATTTCCTGTTTTAATAATAATTTAATTTCCGTTTCTCTTTTTTTTTGCTTTAACTTCCTTTCTAATTTCCACTTTAGTTTTCTTTAAACCAATTTGTATTTCCACTTTTATTTTCTTTCTTATGATTTCACTTAAATCTTGAAATTTATTTGTTTTGATTATTTTTTTTCACATTTAATGAATTTTCATAAAATTTTTAAAACGACCGATTTTACTTTTATCGCTTGGTTATACAATATTCCGTTCTTTCAACCACTTTCCACGAAATCCCAATATTGACTAATCAAACTCTATGTTTTTGTATGCTTTGCCAAGTGGTTGCGTTTGATGTTGCGCTGAAAGACATCAAACATGTTCGCATGCGGCTATTTTCCAGTGTTATGTTTGCAACATATTCTGTTGCTGATGGATTGTACAGTGGTTGTAGTGCTCGTAAAAGTGGAATGATTTTCTGGAATGTAAAATTAAAGATGTATCAGTACCAACTAACTAAGTCTATTGTCTAGTCTATAGTCTAGTCTATAGTCTAGTCTATATTCTAGTCTATAGTCTAGTCTATAGTCTAGTCTATAGTCTAGTCTATAGTCTAGTCTATAGTCT
>NC_060950.1:7891875-7892976 GCF_022045245.1 Lucilia cuprina
TAGACTAGACTATAGACTAGACTATAGACTAGACTATAGACTAGACTATAGACTAGACTATAGACTAGACTATAGACTAGACTATAGACTAGACTATAGACTTTTACTTGTTCCGGGTATTCCCTTACAATCTAAAATACAATAAACTTCTCCGATAATTTCCACAACGAATTACCTCTTAATAGCTTCTGCAATTTAGTATACATTAATAGCAACAACAACAAAACTAATTTTGTTCTAATAACTTGTGTAGTTGAAATGTATTTAATAATTTAACACAATCTACCTGTATTTGTTTTTTTTTTTGTACCTGTATTGCAATCTGCACATTTACTCATTAATTTAACATTTTTCAAAAACATCATCACAACCTGGTCCTTTGAAAAATGTTTTCATCAATTGAAATTTTTGCACAAAACATTTAAATTCCGATGCAACCAAATTTTGTTGTATTTTGCAGATTTGCTTAAACATTTTTTTGTTAAGGCAAACGCCTCCATGCAACATGAGCGCTTGTTGAGTTTGTTCGAACTTCAAACAAAATTTTTCTTACTGGGAATGTTGAAGTTTGTTGTGTTTTTGAGGTTGTGACTGGAAAGTTCTGCAATAGGGTGGTGGAGAACTGATATCTAAAATAAGTTGTAGTTAATATTAAGAAATTCACTAGAAATAGAATGAAAGAATGGAATAGGAAATTAAGTTAATTATATATCTTTAATTTAATCTAATATGTTTGTTATTCAAAATTAACAATATCTGCTGGCAGATCTGGTTCCAATATTATTCAGCTTATCCTGAAGCAATTGTTCCCGCAGTACTAAAACTTATTAGAAAGTTAACTTTTAGTACAACATAATTTAAAATTGTATTTTAAAACTTTATAATTGTGTTTCTGAAATTCCGAAATGTCTGAAAAATAGTTAGTTAGTTAGTTATAATCAGTTTTAATACGACTAGACTATAGATTGTAATATATACTATAGAATCTATAGACTATAGACTAGACTATAGACTAGACTATAGACTAGACTATAGACTAGACTATAGACTAGACTATAGACTAGACTATAGACACTATAGACTAGACTATAGACTAGACTA
>NC_060950.1:7898076-7928076 GCF_022045245.1 Lucilia cuprina
TTATTGATTTTATTAAGGATTTTGTTTTTTTTTTACCACAAATTCCTTTTCTAAAGCAGACAAAAAGAAGAAAAGTCAAACAAAAAGTTGGAGTTCAATTAACGAAGTTACATATTTCAAAATGATGTCAGAGAGATGGTGATAATGAAGTTATATATCTGATGTTATTGTCTCTATCATTGGTGATTTCTTCACTTCTTGCAGGCAATGTCGGTAGTAATGACGTTTCTTATAGTTGATGACTTCATTCGAAGACATTAATAAAAATGTTGCTAGTTATTGGTCTATTTATTATTTCAAAATAAAAAGGTAATTTTCTCTATTTCTTTTATTTGTTTATTTCATTTAAAAAAAAGTGTTGATTTGTGTGAATATAAATGTTCATGTACATACATATGTATGTGTGTTGTTTTGTGTTTGGAACATGTTAATATGTTGTTGATATGGAGATCTTATGGGAATGTGTTGTTTGTGTTTTTTTTTTCTTCATTTTTTTTTGCTATTTTATGCTAATATTTACATGTTTACACGCATACAAATATTATTTATTAGTTAAATAAATTGTAGCCACAAATTATTATCTAGTGTGTATTTTATTATTTATGATACTGATATTAATAAACGCACACAAACTACATATATATTTCATTATGAAGTTTCTTTTTTTGTTCAAAATTTTTTTCATTTTGAAGGCCATTGTTGGCATGATTTTTGTTTCTTTTCAAAATTCTATAGCAAAAGAGAATGATCATATAGACAAACTGTCTATGGAAATTTGTTCCTTTAGATTTAAAGCCTTTAATTAATTTGAATGAATTACATGGATAAAAACTGTACTTTTTTAGTGTCCCTTTTAAAATTTTAAACAATTTTGATATCATGACAAAGAATCGCTATTTTGAAGTCCGTAGAGTTCGGTCCATAATTGAGCAGGACTTCATTAAGAGCGCAAAATCGAAAATCATCTTAATATTCATGTATCTTATAAAATAAGTAACCAAAGCTCCAATAAGGACCTTAGTTAGTTCGTATATAGGAGTTTTCTTCAAAATCTAAGGAACACTCTTTAAACAAAACTTCCACTTGTTTATAATACTTACGCACACTTTGTTGTATTATAAATTGTATTTCTATAAATTGTCTTCCTTTATAAATCCTGTTGTCCTGACCACGAGGTTAAATATCAAATGCCTGCCTAGCTACAACCATGGCACTTTAAAAATACACAAAAGAAAAAGATGACAACAACAGACAACTTGTTTTTGTTGTTGTATATGTACTGGCAAATGGCTAAAAGGATAATCATAATGGTTGGATAAATGATGAGTTGAAGCGGCAGGACTAAGGCCTCGAGTGTTATAATAACAGATTTATTTATTGTGTATATGTGTGGGTGTTCCATGAATTCCATTGAAATACAGGTGTAAAGTTGATTGGGTGGGGTTGTTTGCTGGAGTTGTGTGAGTGAAAATATTGACTTGACTTCACTTCATTACGCTTCATTGGATTGCCATGATAGTAGCAATTTTCCATTGATGATGGCTTACTTTCTCTTTCTATTTTTTTTTTCTGGCAATTTTTATTATTATTTTTTTGATTTATTTATTTTAATAACAAAGAACATTGTCTACCACCACGTGTTTAGTTGGATGGCCAGCAAAAATATTTTTCCTTAAACACTCAGGCAACGTTTGTTGTGTCTTATACAATATGGTTTCATAAAGTTTTTAACGCGAAATATTTCACAAAATTGTTGTATTCGTTTATTTTTGTTTTTTTCCACTTCCAAATAAAATGTGTTGATTTAGCTATTTTTGTTTTTAAATCCTTTAACACTCCCTGCTGCAGTGCATGTCGTTGGCAAACTATGTGTAGAATGTATATGTGTACTGGACCATTTTGTTTAATATGTTTAGGAAGGACATTTATGTATATTTACCGCTTAAATGCTTTTGCACTCTGTTGCATGCCTCGGCTGTTGTTGTCACACGGTAGGGTTTAGTCTGTTGTGGCTGTGTCTAGTCTGGTTGGGGTTTGGGTTGGTGTGGTCTCTTGTTTGTCTCTAAATTAAATACAATACAACAATTTCGCTAAAGTCAACTTGGAAAACTTTTTTTTTGTATTTTCGTTCAGGAATGTTGCAGTTTAGTGGGAAGTTTCCTCAGTAAAATTATTGACAAGAAATATATTTTTTGAAAAATGGTTTTTAAAGTGTTCTATGGCTTTTTATATCTCAAACTCTTAAAATAATTGCCAATTTGAAGAACTTATTTTAACACACTTAGGAAACCTTCCCCGTCCCAAAATAAAATGTCTCACACACACATACAATCATTATTCCCTTTACAGGATTTCCTTTTTCGTTGTTTTTTTTCAGCTATTTGTTGCTACACACTGAGTGTTTGTTTATTCCTTCCTGCTGCTTTTTTAACCATCAGAACAAGTGATAATAGTCAGAGATTCATTCGATTTGTAACATTCAGAAAATAAGTTATTGTTACTGAATATCATTTTTGTGAAATTTTGCTTTAATAAAAAATTCCTTTAAAGAGAAAACAAAAATCGATCTACAACTGTTCTTAAAGAGAAAAATTGATCGTAATTTTCAAAGGAAAATGGTGTCCAAAAAAATTTTTTAAAATAAATATTAATATTAATAAACTGATCGAAATTTTTCACTCAATTCATGGTTGATCAAAAATTGTCTCCCAAGAGCAAAATTATCGAAAATTTTCTAAAAAGATAATGTTGTAAAAGATCGAAATATTAATCAAAATTCTTAAAAAAAATTATTTAAAATATTTCCCAAAAAAAAAATAAGGCAAAATGGTCTCCAAAGAAAAAAATCTATACAAATATCATTGTAGATAAAAATTAATAAAATAAAGAAAAAATTGATCAAAATATTCTACTAAAGAGCAAAATTATCGAAAATATTCTAAAAAGAGAAAATTGAAATAGAGAGACAAACGACAATTGTGTCTAAAGAGAAAATGTATCAAAATATTGATCAAAATTCTTTTTAAGAAGAAAAAATTATAGAAATTTTACAAGATAATAATTAAAAATTTTCTACAAAGAAAACATATATAAAAACAAGTAGGAAAGTATAGTCGGGCATGGCCGACCATATAATACCCTACACCATGACTATATTTAATTTTTTTTTTTATATAAAGAATCTTTTATATTGAATATTACCATAATTCCAAAATATTTAAGCAAATATTAAGCAAAAATGTTTAAATGAGTCTATATATAGGTCATATATGGGCCGATCCTCGGTAAATTTGGGAAAAGGATATATTTTTAAATAACAGTTAATTTTGTTGAGTTTTATTGCGATACAAATGGTTGCAAGTAAATTTTAGACGTTGAAGACATTTTTTGAAGGGGGGTTTGTATGGGGGCTAGGGTCAAATAAAGGCCGATCCTTACGAAAATCTGCAGTGTCATTTATACTTATATAAGACTTATTTGTGCCAATTTTTAGAGGGGCTAGGTGAAATAATGAACCGATTTCAACCATTTTCAATAGGCTTCGTCCCTGTGCCAAAAATATGCTTGTAGGGTATAAATATCTCTTAAATATAATATTAATAAAAGAACAGAAAATTGATCAAAATTTTTCACTTAAGAGCAAAATTATCATAAATTTTTAGAGAGATAGCAGAATATTTGACGTAATTATAGCATAAAAAGTTCAAATCGGGAGGTACGGTTGTATAGGGGCTACGTGAAATAATGGACCGATTTCAACCATTTTCAATAGGCTTCGTCCTTGTGCCAAAAAACATGCTTGGTTCAAATTTCATCAAATTATCTTGAAAATTGCGGCCTGTACCTTGAGCACAAGGTTTACATGGACAGCCAGCCGGACAGACGGACGGACGGACGGACATGTCTTAATCGACTCAAAAAATGATTCTGAATCGATCGGTATTCTTTAAGGTGGGTATTGGACCAATATTTTTGTATGTTACAAACATCAGCACAAACGTATAATACCCTCCCCACTATAGTGGTGTAGGGTATAAAAAAACATTAAAAAAGAGCAAAATTATCGAAAATTTATTCAAAAGAGAAATTTTATTGGGATTTTGTCTTAAAAGAGAGAAAATTAATTAATTATTGTCTCAAAAAAGAAAATTTATCTTTTTGTTAAAAATATTCTACGAAAAGCAAAATCAACAAAAATGTTATAAAAAGAGAAATTTTTTCGGAAATATTCTCTGGAGAATTTATAAAAATTTATCTTCAAAGAGAGAAAATTCATCAACTATTGTCTCAAAATAGAAAAATTTACTTTTTGTCTAAAATTATCTACAAAAAGCAAAAATTTATGAATATTCGTCTTCAAAGAGAGAAAATTAAAGAGAAAATTGATTAAATTTTTCATTAAATTCTTGATCGATATTCTATACAAAAAAGAGAAAATTTATTGCAAGTTGATTGAAAATTTTCGTAAAAAAATTGTATCGAAATTTCTCTGTAGAGAATAAATTGTTAACAAAAAGAGAGAGAGAGAGAGAGAGAGAGTTAAAAAGATAAATTTTATTAAAATATATCTTTAAAAAGAACATTAATCTGAATTTTACTAATCTCATTTTAAAAAATGTAAGAGTAAATTATTAACTAAAATAGATAGAGTTAGAAAATTGATCATAATTTGTCTTAAAAAAGTCAATGAATCTTAATTTTTCTTATTTAACTTAATTCTCGATGGAAATTTTATATGAAAAATTGATTAAATATTACTTTCAAACTAAAAAGTGTTTTAAAGAGAAAATATTGATAAAAATGTCTTTTCAAAAAAAAAAACTTAATTTGAATTTTTCTTATCAAACTGAATTCTTGATAAAAATTTGATATAAAGAGAAAACTGATCGCAAGTTTTCTCCACTAAATTGATTGAAAATTAACTATAAAGAAAAACATTTATAGAATGCTTCTCTTTCGAGAGTAAATTGTTAACAAAAAGTGAGAGAGTTAAAGATAGAAAATTGATTTCTCTTTAGAGATTTTCTTATCTTAATAAGAAATTCTATAGAGGGAATTGATCGTAAGTTTTCTCTATTGAGTTTATTGAAATTACCATCAAAGAAAAAATGTTCTCTTGAGAGAGTAAATTTTTAACAGAAAAAAAAGGAAGAAAATTGATGAAAATTTGTCTTGAAAAGAAAATAAATTGAAAAAATGATCGAGAAATTATCGAGAAACTTGATCGAAAATTTACTCTAGAGAGGAAATTCTTTTTATTTTTTTTCTTAAGGGAACATTTTTTTTGTAAAGAAAAAACTGATTCAAAATTTCCACAATCGATTTTGTTTCCCCAAGCTGAAACTGGAGGAGCAGTTGTCTTTTTATTAAGACTTTTAAGACAACCTTAAAAAAAACTTTTTGAAAGTGTATTACAGGCCTCGACCTAACTAAACTTTATTTATTTTCTCTTTTGATTTTTTTCTTTGTTCTATTGTCAAAATATCACAGTAGCATCACTACCATCATCAGCATACCACCAAACATCGGTTTGCTTCATTTCCCATGTATTTATGTATTAAAACAATGTAAAAGTTCGTGGGCAAATAAAAACATAAAAAACTGTTTGTTATTTTTCTAATGTCTACTACAAATAAAAGCGGGAATATAAAGTCATCTGTGGTATGATTCCCTTATACTCTGTCCATGACTAATGTCAAAATTTCTTCTAACTGTTCGTATTGTAGTGAGTGTATGTGTGCTTATTTATGTAAATATTTTAAAAATTTCTTTTTTGACAACTTCTGCATGATGTCCATATATGAGAGTGTATTCTATTCAACCATAGCGGGTACAGATAGAGCAGAGTTACAAATAAATAAAGAATGATAGAAAGAGTCGAAAATTTTTGAATATTTTATTATCTTGTCTATGTATTTGTATTTTAATATTTGTTTAGGGCGTCATAATTGCTTTTTATGCCCCAAAAACTTTAATACATATTTCCTTTATGTTTCTGTGTGGGTGGTTAAAGGAAGATGCTACTATAGCTTCTGCAACGATGATGATGATGATGATGATGAAAAATTTGCATGTTTAACCATTAAATTAATTTAGTAACAAATATGATTTTATTTGCCAAATAGTTGAAGCTTTTAGATATATAATTTTTAATTAAATTTTTACTGTAACTACCCAGCAAAAACTTACATTGAAAAGTGAAGTGAAAAATAAATTATTAATTTTTAACTTATTTTCTATAGAAAATTTATAACAATTTTCTTATAAATAGAATCATTAAAGTCATCGCAACTTTATTTTTTTATAGATTAAATTATCGTTAAGTTTTTATGTAAATTGATCTCATATTTATTTTAAAGTAAAAATAATTAACAAATTTTCTTAAAAGCGAAAATTTAACACAAGTTTTCTTTAAATAGAAAATTGATTACAAAATTTCTTAAAGTGAAAACTGATACTCATTTTACTTTAAAGAGCAAATCGATGAAAAAATTTTCTAAAATAAAAAAAATCATTAAAAGAAAATTAACTTCAATGTAAAAAATGTATAGAAATTTCTCTTTCAAGAGTAAATTGTTAAAAAGAAGTGAGAGAGTTTGATTTCTCTCTAAAGAGTAAATTGTTAACTAAAAGAGAGCGTTAAAGAGAGAAAATTTATCAAAATTTGTGTTTAAAAAGAACTCTAATCTGATTTTTTCTTATCTTACTAAATACATCAATTTAATTCATTAAAAGAGAAAATAATTTACAAATTCATTGCAAATTTTTTTAAAGAAAATCTTCTTTAAGTTTTTATTAAAATAAAATTATTCTCAAGTTTATTTTAAAGAAATAATTGATCACAAAATTTCATTAAAGAAAAAATTTTTCACAAAATTTCTTTTAAAGAATAATTTAATCACAAAATTAGCTTCAAAGAGAGAAAACTAATCCATTAAAGAGAAACTTAAATACAAAATGATCGCAAATTTTTTTTTAAAGAAAAATTATTTAAAAAATTAATTAATAATACAAAATTGATCGCAATTCTATTACAATATTCCTATAAAAAGTAAATTGATATGAAATTTTCTTTAAATGAGTTTTAAGAAAAAAATTATCATGAATTTTGTTAAAAGAGAAAATTGATCGAAAATTTTATTTAAGAAAACAAAAATTGATCAAAAGTTTTCCTTGTAAAGAAAATTGATTACAATATTTATTTAAGAAGAAAACTTCATCGAAAGGTTTCTTTATAAAGAAAATTGATCGCGTTTGTTTTTATAACGGAAATTGATTTTTAATTTTGTTTTAAGAGAAAAATTATTGTTAAATTTGGTAAAAAAAAATATAAAATTCGCGTTTTTAAAGCAAAAATTGATCTCTAATTATCGTTTAAGAGAAAAAATGATCGTAAACTTATCTTTAACAAGTAAGAGTGTTATATTCGGCCATGCCGAATCTTATATACCCACCATCAAATCATTCATGTTTATGTAGAATTTTACTGATGTACTAATATTTTTGGGTCAGTAATAAGTCTTAAAGTCATTTTCAGAAGGGGACCTTGGTAAGGTCAATTATAAATCCATTTTCATTAAATTTATGAAAATGATTTTATTTCCTATAAAACTTTTTTATGTCGAATTTTATTGCTTTATATATATGTTATGAGCAGATATGAGCATAAATTTAAGTTCTCATTAAACATGTTTGTGTTGAATTTCACCTCTATTGATACATTTCTTAGCGATAAAGTTATTTTCTGAAGGGGGCATTATAATAGGGATAGGAGAAAACGTGAACTGATATTCTTACTTTCAATAAGGATCGATCCTTATAAAATTTAATAGAGAGATTTTGGCTCGCACGAAACTTGTGTATGTAGAATTTTGTAGTAATGAGCGTTGAATTCGTTAACTAAAGGGCACCTAATTAGGGGGTTAGATAATAATGGACTCATCCTCATAAAATTTAAGAAAATGATTTTAGTTCCCATAAAACTTTTATATGTCGAATATTATTCTTATATATATGCTTCTTAAGGTAGATATGAGCATTAAAGTCGTTTTCTGAAAGGGACCTTATAGGTGGGATAGGGTCAATCATGGATAGGGTCAATTATCCTTATAAAATTCTACGAAGAGATTTATATCACCATAAAACATGTTTGTGCCGAATTACACCGCTATTGATACTTCTGTTAGTCAGTTGTGAGCGATAAAGTCATTTTCTGAAGGGTACTTTGTATGGGGGGTAGGGTCAATTGTGGACCGATCCTTATGAAATTCTATGAAAAGATTTATGTCCCTATAAAACATGTTTGTGTCGAATTTCACTGCTATTGATGCTTCTCTTAGAAAGTTATTGGCGATAAAGTCATTTTTTGAAGGGGACATTATATGGGGGGTAGGGTCAATTATGGAGCGATCCTTATAAAATTCTACGATGAGATTTATGTCACCATAAAACATGTTTGTGCCAAATTACACCGCTATTGATGCTTCTGTTAGTCAGTTGTGAACGATAAAGTCATTTTCTGAAGGGTGCTTTGTATGGGGGGTAGGGTTGATTATGGACCGATCCTTATGAAATTCTATGAAAAGATTTATGTCCTCATAAAACATGTTTGTGCCGAATTACAGCGCTATTGATGCTTTTGTTAGTCAGTTATTGGCGAAAATGTCATTTTCTAAAGGGGGCCTTATATGGGGGCTAGGCGAAATCGTGGACCATTTTCAATACCAAACAAACTGTATCAACTATAAGTATCTGTGCAAAATTTCAGCTCGCTAGCTACTTCCGTTTGGACTCTATCGTGTTTTCAACAGACAGACAGACGGACAGACGGACGGACATGGCTAGATCGTCTTAGAATCTAATAAGGACCCAGAATATATATACTTTTATGGGTCTTAGACGAATATTTCAATGTGTTACAAACGGAATGACAAAAACAATATACCCCCCATCTTTTTTGATGGTGGGTATAAAAAGGGAAAATCAATCTAATAGTTTTAAGAGAAAAATGATCACAACTTTTTATCAAAAAAGAGAAAATTGATCGCAATTTTTCTATAAACAGAAGCAGAAAAATAATCTTAAAATTTGGTAAAAAAACAGAAAATTGATCGAACGTTTTCTCTATGAACCAAATTGATCGAATTTGTTTTTAAAGCAAATATTGATCTCTAGTTTTCGTTTAAGAGAAAAATGATCGTAAATTTGTTCTTTTAAAAATCGAAAATCGATCTAAAGTTTAGTTTTAAGAGAAAAATTGTCAAAACTTTTTATTAAAAAATTAGAAAATTTATCGCAATTTTTCTATAGACAGAAACTTCAATCACCCGACGTTTAGAAAACATCTAGTTCCCTAGAATTGATCTCTAATTTTGTTTTAAGAGAAAAATAATCGTAAAATTTTGTAAAAAAAGAGAAAATTGATCGAAAGTTTTCTTTATGAAGCAAATTGATCGCATTTGTTTTTAGAGCAAATATTGATCTAGCAACATTTTATTAAAAAAGTGAAAATGGATCTCAATTTCTCTATAAACTGAATTTTTTTTTTTTTGGTAAAAATTCGAAATATGATGGAACTGCTATAATCACCCGACGTTTAGAAAATATCTAGTTCGTTAGAAATAATATCGTAAACTTTTTTCTTTAAAAAACGAAAATCAATTTCTGCTTTAGTTTTTAGAGAAAAATGATCACAACATTTTATAAAAATAAGAGAAAATTAATCTCAATTTCTCCAGAAACATATTTTTTTTAGTAAAAATCCTTAATATGATGTAACCACTTTAATCACCCGACGTTTAGAGAACATCTAAATCCTTAGAATTGATCTTAATTTTTACAGAAAAATTTTTGTAAAAATTCAATATTATCACCTCACGTTTAGAAAACAGTTTTTTATTATTTTTCATTATTGGATTGCCTTATAATGACTACTGCAGAAGCTGTCAAGATGAAGAAGAAGAGGAATCCGGCACTGCAGGACATCCAGCTTCGGTATCTGGGACATCGATTTCTGGAGGACACCTCAGAGTTATCAGGGATTAAAATAGATAACCTAAACGCCTTTATCAGGCACTGCGGTTGGTTTACTTAGACGGAAAAGAGTTCGAGATTCTTTTCCGTCTAAGTACTTTAACCTCTCTCTGACTATCTGATCTCCGTCTTTCTGTGTCTTTTACTACTATTAATACCCCCTTAATTTCTCTTCACTATCTCTCTTACCATAACTTTCTATGTCCTCTTCCTCTTTTCTTTTAAAATATTTACAGGTATTACAAAGCGACCAAAAGGACCCACGTGTGCATCCATTGCAGCCTGAACAACCAACCATTATTTTTCAATCACTGGATCTTTAAAGAAGATCTCGATGCCCATTTTGTCTTGCAATTAAGAGACATCCATGTAAATGTAATGTTATTTGGCCACCTTTTTACATACATACTTACAAATCCTACCTCCCTCTCTACACGATCAGTTTCCTGAACCCATTAAAGTCTAAATTACCACCCTTATTAAAACATATAATTTGTAATTAAATTTTGTAATTTTTATCCCTTAACATTTCACAAGCATTAAAAGTGTCATGTTGCATATTATTTTTACATATTATAGACAATTATACAAAGGACTATTTTCTTCTTTTAACAACTTCTTCCTTTTGCCTAAACAACAGCAGCAAGGACAAACAATTTTCAAAATGTTTATGAAATTTAATATTTGATTTTTATACCAATATCAATTAAATAAAGTTAAATAAGTATAAAAACAAAATTTTATATCAAATAAGGCTTACAACAATGAGTATTGTGGCAATATTGAAGTAAAGAAAAAAAACAAAATTGTCCAATGAACTGTAAACAAAAAAAGTATTCATACTCATTTGTTGCAAACTAAAACGGAAAATAATATGCAACAATCATAGAAAAAAAAACCATCAGTTGGATAACTTTCTTGTTGCGGAGGCAAAGTGAAATGGAAACACAATATCACAGTAACAACGTCATCATTAGTTTGCAATACTCACATATTACTAACAGGATGAGTTGTAACAATTGAAAGGCATTCATATTGCTGCCACTTGTGTTGAGAGTTTTTGTTTTTCTTTGTGTTGCATCCACAACCGAAATTGCCCATTAAAATTTGCTATAAAAATAAAATAAGCAAATTTTTAGAAAAAAAGGCAAAAGTTTGTTGTATTAAGTTACAATAAAAGTTATTGTTGCCATAATAATAATAATAATGTTAAAAGTTGAACATAAGTTCAAGATGCCACTTAATTGGAGTAATAATACATTCAATTTTTATAATATTTAAAGAAAACAATTGAAATAAAATTTCAATTAAAAAATGTCAAAAATGTTTTCAATTGTAATAAAATTTATGTTTTCTAAAATGTCTAACCTAAACTCCCAAACACTTTTTTTAAATAAGTTTAATCAGAGTATATCCTTCGTTTACTTGGTTTCAATTAGCTTCGCTCTGCAATTAAAAGTAAGGAAAACACAAACGTTTTCATAATAATAAACAGCTAACGTTTCAAATTAGTTGTTGTGAAAGTTTTAAATTTATCAAAAAAAAGTTATATGATCTATGAAAGATGCGCTCATGCCTGGCAACTAAAAACTATTGAAACTCTAAACAACAACAAATAAAATTGGACAAGTTTTTTGTTTTCAAAAAATTTTGAAAATAAATTTTAAATTTAACACCCTGTCTGTATGTGCAAAGAATGAAAATTCTTAAATGAAATTGTTTACACTGTAGATCAATTGAGTAGATAGATAGATATATAGATAGATAGATAGATAGATAGATAGATAGATAGATAGATAGATAGATAGATAGATAGATAGATAGATAGATAGATAGATAGATAGATAGATAGATAGATAGATAGATAGATAGATAGATAGATAGATAGATAGATAGATAGATAGATAGATAGATAGATAGATAGATAGATAGATAGATAGATAGATAGATAGATAGATAGATAGATAGATAGATAGATAGATAGATGGATAGATGTGGTGATATATGTTATTCTTTTGGAAGTACTTCGTCTTATTTTTGGAATTAATATTTACTTTAACTTCCTAAAACTTAAAATAATTGCCATTTTCACTATTCGTACAGTATTGAAGTAGAATTCCTTTAGTTCTTTTCCTAACAATAATAATTATCATCATCAACAACAACATGTGCAACATCATCATATGCATGAGTTGTTACTTTACATTATAAGTTTCATTAAACACTATTATTTAATTTTTTTCTTTTTGTTTTAAAATACAAAAATAAAACTACCACAACAATGATAATAATAAAGTTCTTCCTTTTGGGGATTCACAATTTTTCCCAATTATCAAAAAAATAAATCCTAATAAATATGAAAGCGAACGAATACGAAAAACAAGCCACACAAAAAAACTTTAATTCCTTTTCAAATGAACAGGAAAAAACAGGAAATTTTAAACCTCAACTATTAAATACACTACTACTACTACTACTACTTACTACTACTTATTTGATGGGCATCACATGCATGGGAGTAATATTATATGGGATGTTAAAGGTAGAGAAATATTCTGATAGGAACTGCAGTTTTTCTCTATGTTTAATTATGAAATCGAACTCTATATTATGGGAATTGTTGTAAATATTAGGGGGATACATTTTTAGTATTTTTTATATATTTATTAGAAAAGTATTTGAATATCTAGTTTTGAAGTAATGCGTATCAACGATAGCGTGTTCTTTAACTATTACAACAATTAGCAACCGGGCGGTTCAAGGTCTGGACTATAAAGCGAGTAAAACAAAACTTGCTAACCACTTCATACAAAAAGCTTTTTAGCTTTTAAAACAAATCAATTGCTTTTTGTATCATTAAAACATTTATATCAAAATTAAAAAAAAAGTTTTTTTTTTCAATTAAATACCCTACTATTTATGTGTAGAAAGAACATTTTGAAATTGCAATTAGTTTAATTGAAAAGTTTTCATCATTTACAGTTTACTAAGTATGTTAAAATTGGAAAATAATTTTTTTGTTTTGTTTATCGATAAAAGCTAATGACAGGAGAACTCATCCTTCTCGCCTTTTTTGTTATGCTACTAACACATTTGAACATGTGAATGAACACCAATACTGCTTTACGTCAATGAAGGCTTCCAAAGAAAATAAAACAAAAAAAAAAAAAAATAATGACAGAATAAATAGTACCGGATTATTTATAACACAACGTCTTAAACAGTTTTGCATGAAGAAAATATCTTCCAGATCAATAAAGACTATAGTCTAGTCTATAGTCTATAGTCTAGTCTATAGTCTAGTCTATAGTCTAGTCTATAGTCTAGTCTATAGTCTAGTCTATAGTCTAGTCTATAGTCTAGTCTATAGTCTAGTCTATAGTCTAGTCTATAGTCTAGTCTATAGTCTAGTCTATAGTCTAGTCTATAGTCTAGTCTATAGTCTAGTCTATAGTCTAGTCTATAGTCTAGTCTATAGTCTAGTCTATAGTCTAGTCTATAGTCTTTTAAAATCAAAAAAAAATGTTTATTTTTAATTAAATTAAATTGTTGATTTTCTGCACAACTAAGTAAAAGAAAAGCTAAAAAATCCTTTTCTATAAAAAAGAAAAAAATTTGCAATTTAATGGGAAATTTTATTGATCGCCTTGAAAAACAGCAATTTGAGGAAAATTTCTTTATTTTAAAAATATTGTTTGTTTGTTGTTGTTTTTATTGGGAAAAATGCAAATTTTGTTAGTTTCATAGTTGAACAAGCAAAAAAAAAAAAAAGCACAAAAATAATAATAAACAAAAATCAAAAGTTTATTTTAGCAAAACAAAGAGAGAAATATAAAGAGAGAGAGAGAGAGAAAGTGAGAAGTTAAACTAAATAAAATAATTTTAATTTTTCAAATAGAAATGATGCCAGAATCTTAAATGCACAAGTGTTTGTAGGCTTTTATACATTGTTGTGTTCTTGTGAAGGATAAATATGTTTGTATTTATAGAACAGAACAACTTGAATGCAAATACTGGGTTAGAGACACAAAACAATCGAACAAATAAATAACCCCTTAACCCTTTAGAGCCTTGGGATTCAATATTATTGGTTTTTATATACGACAAAGCTATCAGAAGGCGAGAAATTTTGTTTAAAAATTCATCTGGAGTTTATATAATATTTTTACAGCTATTTTGTCACTACCAAAAAGTTCCGTATTTTTGAGTTTAAACTTAAGTTCTTATGTATAGCGCTGTCGATCTAGCCCTGTTCATCTGTCAATGTGTCAATACCTTGTTAAGATCTTGTAAGAAGAGGCAGCATACTTAACAAACTTTATCGGACTACCGCATATGCAGACGAAGTCGGGATTGTAGCACAAAATGCTTGTTACATGGCAGAGTTGTTCAGGAAAATAGAGAATGCAGAAAAGGAGGTGAGCCTGCACAGGGAATGGGAGTAGACAATAAGAACAGAACATTCAAATTGGAACGTACAACTTTGAGGGTGTAACGAGTTTTATATACTTGGGGGCCCAGTTAAGAAACGATGCAAGTATGTGAGATGGAATAAGTGATCTCATATCTGCGTCGAATATAACATATTTTGCGCAGAGTAAAATTTTTACGTCCAAATTAGTTTTAAAGCGTTTAAACTAAACATCTTCAAGACCATAATCAGACCAATATATGGGTGCGAAACTCGTGCCATGACGTTTGGCGATCAGCAACTACTAAGAACAAAGTCTCTTCTTATTTAGTTTCTTAACGGTTTCTTACTGGTTACGTCTCTAGTTGCTATTGCCGACTCAACAGATGCCATTTATCTGCGTTATTGTAAACGGAAGTGATGTTTTTGCATTCCGGAAGTTAAGCAACTGAGCAGCAATGTTCAGAGATTAGATAGCTCAAGGTGCACGTATGCTAGACCAGAATTTCATAAACATACGTAAATTGTCACCTGTATGTTAGATACACAAAGGGGCGTTAGTGAGTCTTCACAGAAGCTCACGTAGTTTCCGAAAATGATCACAGTAAAATAGGTCAACACTGTTCACGTAAAAGCACTCGATATTCATTTGCTCAAGTTATACCACAGAGAGGACACAGTTAAATGTACAAAGGCACAACCAATATGATGACGCATGTACGACAGTAGACCACAAAAGTTAATGCTAAACCACGCATCGGAGGTACTAGAAGACGATGGCGACTGCCAAAGAGATGAAAGGACTATGTAGAAGACGATCTAACTATTATAATATACATTTATAAACTGTCAGAAAAAAAGCTAAAACCAGAGAGAAATACAAGAAAATAACTGATCAGGATAAAGTTCTTCCTGAGCTAAAATGCTAAAAGATGATGATGATTTCCTCCTTTAACTAATGCTTTTAGAGTTTTCCAGAGAAGACCACTTTAGTTCGAAGTTTTACTTATATTCTAGTATTCTAACTTTTGTTAAACCATTTAAGGGTTAATATTTGAAAGTTATCTTCAACGGAAATAAATTCAATTTGTCTGCATTCATGTGGAAAATAAATTTCTATAACAAAAGAAAAACAACTGAGTATTAGTCGAAGATGTAGTTAAAAGAATCCATAAAAGCTCTCGTATTTTTATGAATGCTGTACAAAACTTTTCATGCTTACACCAAACAACAAATACAAATCAAAATCGTAAAGAAATACATAAAAATAATATAAATAATAAAAAAAAATACACACACATAGTGAAAGCCAACAAAAGGAAACGGAAGTTCATTTGGTTGTTATAAAACTATTATACATTTGAAGGAGTTAAAGATAAAGAACTAAAACTTGTGTTTTTTATGTTAATTTTTAAATTATTTCTTTAAAATTGAAAAAGAAATGCAAATTTTATTTTAGAGCCTAAAACAGTTTTACTTTTAAATGTTTGGTTAAGAAACAAGGAAAACAAATGTTTATTATCCTTTTGACACCTAAACTAAACTACAATAACCTCGACACATTAATAAGCAACTTAAATTTCTATTGTTAATGTCTGGATGTGAAACTATTTTTGGCTAAAAAGTCAATTTGCAAAATATGTTTCAGGTTCATAAGTGACAATAGCAAAAAATTAGCATATTGTTGCTCTTGTTGTTGTTATTGTTAAAACATGTTCAACGTTGTCAACGACTAACACCACAACATCAGATAGATGTGTTCAAAAAACAAGACAATGACATTGTCGAAAGAGGAATATACATAAGCAACAAAGGAACAACAGTTTTTTGGAAGCCAATATCTTCAAAACATGCCACCAACATTAAAAGTTCAACCCCCCTCCCCCCCAAAAAAAAATTTTGAAACAAATACCAATTCAGATCTTTTTGCAAACGAGCAAAGCGACATGAACTAATTTTCACGTTTGTGTCATATCGATGACGATGATGACTGAAGAAGTATAGCATATGCAGGCATGTATGCATGCAAAAACACCATTCATGACTGAACAACCAAAAAAATTTAAAAAAAAAATATATAAGGAAAACATGATTATAAAGCATGATGCTTACAATAAAAACAATATTAATACGAAAGATGGAAACAAGGAAAATGCATATTCATACATGCAAAGTTGATTTTCCAACAAACTTCACCTACGTAACAAGTGTATATGCTATAAGTTTGTCATTGCGTTTGTTATTCCTATAATAAAAATTTTCAAAAGTAACAAGTAAGAATTTATAGTCGGACGAGGCCGACATCTTTATGATGAATTGTAACTTGCCTCAGATACACTTAAGCCGTTTATTGTTGAATAAAATTGTGGACATTTTAGATAAATTTTGATGGGGGCTTTTCATGGGGGCTAGGGTCTTATGAGGCCCTATAATTATTCAATTCTTGAGGGTCATCAAGTCTAGTATAGAACTTGGTTTGGCAGCTTTTTGTCGAGATACGAGTATATTAAACATAATTATGAACTTAAAACAACTATTCGTCGGTTCAGTTGTATGGGGGCTATGTGAAATAATAGACCGATGTTAACCATTTCCGATAGGTGTCGTCTACGGTACCCTAGAAGATCATGTGACAAATTTGATTGAAATATCTCCAAAATTACGAATTGTAGTTTGATTACAAGGTTTACATGGACGGACAGACGGACGGACGTAGATAAATCGACTCAGAAAATGATTCTGAACTGATTGGCATACTTTAAGGTGAGTATAGGACCAATATTATTGTGCGTTACAAACATCAGCACAAACCCAAACCTACTAAAGTGGTGTAGTAGGTAAATATTACCGGCTGGACGCCGGTAATATTTTTCAAACCGGGCCGCCGCCGTCTTCTTTCGGCTCAAAAGCTAAGCCGGCTTAAACGTAGCCGCTGATAAAGATTGGAATCACACATGTATTTCGAAAATAAATTCACCAATTTTAGTTTCTACTATTTAAATTATTATTGCAAATTGAAAAGTGTTGCCACACAATATTGTGCTAATATTATAATTATAAAAAAATACTATAAATGTTAATTTTTTTCTGTAGAAAAAACTTATATACAGATTTCTATATAACAGACTATTATACAGAGATTTTTCAATATAATAAACGCTTATAAGGTCAATTTCTGAAGAAAAGGTTAAAAAATTTAGCCGCCGCCGATATTTTCTATAATAAGCCGCCGACCTAAAATGGTTACACTGCCGCCGCCGATTTTTTTGCATCGGCTTGTATCTCTGGATCGGTGTCGAAACTGTGCCTGTCTTTCTACCTGTCTATCTTTCTATCTGTCTGCCTGTTTATTGAACTCAATTTGCTAAAGATCCCAGATATTTTTGGGACCTTAATCTTACACAGTTTTAACAGATTTGCTTTAGAAAAAGTTCCCTATTTAAAATCAAAGCAAAATTGGTACCTAAATAGTGCAGATATGGGCAATAAACTGAGACAACCTCTTAAAATTTCATTAAAAGAGAGTGTGTGCGAAATAAAATTTAATAAATAAATTAATATTTTTCGATACTTTTTCGTTCTTCAAAACGTACTTTTTGATTTTTTTCTAATTTTGAAACATGAAATTAAGCGGACTACATGCGATTTTTGGTACTTTTACGTTTCTCAAAAGGTTCTTTTTAATTTTCTTAAATATTGAACTTAGAAACGTGAACTTGAGCACGTAGAGCTCGGACTAAATAAGAACTTTTTGGTACTCTTTTATTCGTCAAAAGTACTTTTTGAGATTTCTGTAACACTGAACATAAAACATGAAATAAAGCAGGTGAGAACCCGAAATAAAGGGAACTTTAGTTCGGTAGTTCTTGAATTTTCTATAACACTGAACCTATTTTTTGAATTTTCTATAATATTAAACCTAGAAACGTGAAATTGAGCAAGTAGAACCCAGACTAAATAAGAAGGACTTGTTGGTACTTTTTCATTCTTTAAAAGGTACATTTTGAGTTTTCTGAACCTAAAAATATGAAATTAAACATTTAGAGTCCTAAGTGAAAGAAAAGGATTTTTGGTACATTTTCATTATTAAAGTGGTAGTTTTGGTTCTGAACAAAGAAAATGATAAATTTAACTCGCAGCATACTGATTAAATTTAAATGTATAAAAGGGCAGTTTACGTACTTTTTCGTCATTCAACAATCTACGTTCTGATTTAACAAAAATCTAGAAAAAGGGGAAATTCTGGTACTTTTCTGTTTTCCAACTGGTACTTTTGCATATTTTTGTCATACGTAATAACTGCTTTTTCTTTCAACACATTATGGTGAAGGGTAAATAAGATTCGGCACAGCCAAATATAAAACTCCTACTTCGTTTTTTTTTCTCTCTCTTTTCATGTTTAGTTCACAATCATCTCCTAGAATACTCCCTCGTTTTGAAGTTAGTAAAGGAAGTATGAGTTTGAAGGAAACAAATACATGACCGGATATGAAATAACATGATAAAAGCATGTGTTGCTTGAAAAACAACAGCAATTCAAAGAGTTCTTTCCGCAAGCCATAAGATACTGTTCTATAGCCAAAACCACAATGTTCAAGTTGTTAAAGCCATTAATAAGTTGAAACTACAAATGAAAATGTCAAGTGATTTGGAAGGCTTAGAAGATAAAATCGATAAAGTTAGAAAATTTCAAAAATGAAACGTTAACATTAGAGATATTGTAAGAAACCTTGATTTTAAATTCAAGAACAAAAGATACCTTTGAGGTAATAATTTCTTTCAAAACCCAAAACTCTTGGTTAAATTAAAAAACAAACAAAATTAAATACAATTTCTTAAATAATATTCAACAGAGATTAAATACCATTTTCACATTTCCTTATACAAAATACATATATACATATGTATGTATCTACATGGCAAATACATTTGTATATTCTATTTAAATACATGTATTGATAATAGTTATTTAATTCAAAATATTTAAACTGATTTTACAATTCAATGCCTTTTCCATGCGTGCATCAAGAGGATTTCATTTATAATAATAATAAGTATATACATATGTATGTACAAACATACATACATATGTATATGCTAATGTATTTATAATGTTTTGCATGCAAAACAGCAAAAGAATATTTTACAAAATATTATATTTAAAATAATTTACTATATTTACATACTCTACTCTCTCAATGCAATGAAGTTTATTATAAATTTTGTGGTTAAAATATAAATTTACATCATTTTAATAGAAATTCAATTCGTATATTGAAAAATTATAAATAAATAAATAAAAATGCTAATCGAAATGATTGAAATGATATGTGGCTAGTACTAGTGCAGAGAAGGATTTACTGGAAAAGGAAATCCAGAATTTTTACTTTAATAATTAGGACTTCTAAAGTCTTCCAACACAATTGCAATAGATCATTTTTCGTATATTAATTCAAAACTTTTTTCGAAAATAATCTCAAATACTTCAATAGATAGATAGATAGATAGATAGATAGATAGATAGATAGATAGATAGATAAATAGATAAATAGATAGATAGATAGATAGATAGATAGATAGATAGATAGATAGATAGATAGATAGATAGATAGATAGATAGATAAATAAATAGATAAATAGATAAATAGATAGATAGATAGATAGATAGATAGATAGATAAAAAGATAGATAGATAGATAGATAGATTGATAGATAGATAGATAGATAGATAGATAGAAAGATAGAAAGATAGAAAGATAGATATATATATATATATATATATATATATATATATATATATATATATATAGATAGATAGATAGATAGATATATATATATATATATATTATATATTTATATATATATATATATATTATATATATAATATATATATATTAATATTTATATATATATATATATATATATATATATTTATATATATATATTATATATATATATATATATATATATAATATAATATATATAGATAGATAGATAGATAGATAGATAGATAGATAGATAAAATTAACTATACTTTCATATTCTTTAAGAACATCCTATTTTTTCATATAAACGTTGCCACCCTATTGTATAGGAGTAGTTATGTATTTATGGTTTTAAATTACAGGTTACTATATATATTTTTAAAATTGATCTGCAAATGTGTGTATATTTATACGTACATAATAGTTAAGCATTTGCATATGAATTTAAATTATTGGTTACTAAATATATGTATTTGCAGAGAAAAATATTATTTTTTATTTAAAATAAACTTAAATACAACTTAATTGCTTTCAAGTGCAAAGGAGTGTATTAAACTGAGAAAAAAAACTGTTAAATGCTATTTACCAAGACTGGAACATTGATTTGTTAAGAATGAAAAAAATATTTTTAAAAAAATAAAAAAAAATAGAAAAAATATTAAAAATTGGTTTTTGTAATAAGATTTTATTATATACAAAGTACTTTTATTTATTTAGTATAAAAATTAATACTATAATTATTGCATAAAACTAACTAGGAGCTATAGATTCCCCACTCCTCTCCGAACAAATTAAATAAACTTAAAAATTACAATAAAATATACAACAAACTCTTATACTACTAAAATTTTTCTCTTTAACGTTTATGTTAACGAGAGAGAGAGAGAGAGATGAAGTGATTTTTAACTAAACTAAACTAAAAATCACCTCTCTCTATCATTTTCATAAGTTTTAACATTTTATTATATAACAGATCTTGGGCATTAATGCCCCAAACAAAATCTAAATGATTAAATTCATCATAGTTAACTTTAAATTTTCCCACCACATTGGGTAAACGTTGATGTAACTTTTCCACATCCTCCGGAGTGGCCAACCAATCATTGATGGAATAATGTAAAGCTACTTTAGCTTTAACATTGGCCAAGTTATAGTCGGGTGGTGTAATCGAATTATAACGCCAATGATTACGTATCCAGCCATAATCATATTGTCTAAAATGACCACTACGTTTTAATTGACCATAATGTTGCATTTGTTTGGTGGCGGCACCGGCGGGTGCATGACCCAATATTACCGGCAACATGGTCTCGTTCATTTGTTTCTTATCGAAACCGGCCACCAAAAACATAACATTCGAACAAATGGCCTCAGTGATGGAATCATCATCACAAATGATTTGATTAAACATGGTAATGAAATCGTTGCTGGGTAAGAACTCATGGGCTCCGATAAGTTTTAAAAGTAACTGTAATAGTAAATCAACAAAATTTCTTTGTATTTCAAAAAAGAAACCAAAAAAAAAAAGAATACAACTACTTACCGCCAATGGCTCATGAAAGAAAGCCAAAAATTCGACTACTGGACTTTTGGCATGTTTTATAAAAGCCACCGGTGCTAAAGCCTGCATTAACATGATTTTATTCTCACACATTTCCGGGCGCTCACTGCACATTATGAAAAATGTCATAGTACCCTGTGAGTGACCAATATAATGCAATTGCTTGTGATCGGTGGTGTTTAAAACATAATCTATTGTAGCGGGCAAATCGTATTTTCCCATTTCATGAAAAGTAAAATCCCAAAAAGCAGCATGTTTAGTAGTATATTTAATATGTTTCCGAGAGTAAGTATTGCCGCGCACATTTGTCATCCAAACATCATAACCTTTGTCATAGAGTAGATAAGCTATACGAGAGAAAGCGAGAGAGTTAAGGAGTGTGTAAGTATTCTAATTTTGTATTGCCTCAGTACTGGATCGTGTTAAAGTTTTTAGTTGTTATCTGTTGAGGAATAAACTACGTCATAGTTGATGATTTTTTAGGGGGTTTTCAAAAGCAATTAACCTTTTGAAAGGCTTATCATTAGGTCAACTATTTGAAGATATTCTTATAATATTCTCTAAGGTCTAATAAAGCCCAAATAAAAACTAATCTAATAAAATTTAGTAGAACTTTAGTTCAATTGGTTACAAAATACTTTTGGGTGTATAAATAATGAGAGATTTACAACAGATGTCCTATCTTTTGAAAGCGGACTTTGTCTTAAGATTCTTTTCACATAACTGGTCTTTATCTTCAACCTGTTTTGGTTTCGAAAATGTCTATATGCGTTTTGCGCGAAAAGTCTGAAGCAGACCGATTGCTCATAGACCTAATAGGCTTAGAAGTGATGATTAAGACTGATTTAGGTAAATATTGTCCAGTTCAGATAAAGAAATTTAAAGACCATGAACTGGAGAAATGACTTCTTGAAGATTGTTGTTAAAGTCATCAAGGGCTTTAGAGAAATTACTTCTTGAAGATCGTTGTATGGAATTACTAAGCGAATTGAGCACCGCAGACAAAAGTGCTGCTTTAACGCTGAATACATAATGAAAATTAATGGCTGAATCGACGCCAAAGTCAAATACCCACGGAGTAAAGATAATGCTCTGTATGTAAGAGTAAAAGGATTCTATATACTTTGAGTTAATAAATGATTAGTTTGAAGCGAGCATTATCGGATGAATGACCAGAATATGCGGCCAGAATATTCTGGGTATTTGTTAAATTTAAAAACGATCTAGACATGTTTGTGCATTTCTTTGTCAGTTGAAGGCATAAAAGGGCCTACAGAGGAGGACTTAAGTCCTCTCCTATAATTAAATCATTTTCGAAGTGAAATATAAGGACATTTAACATTATTATGTTCTCAAGACCCCATTTTGATGCTACGATCGTATGGAGGTTTGGTGAAAATATGCACCGATTTTAAAAATTTTCAAAGGGCTTCGGTTTTTTTTTAAATCTGCGACCTGTTGGGTAAGGTTGACATGAACACAAAGACAGTCAGACAGACGTAGCTAAATCGACTCAGACTCAGTGGTTGTAGAACCAATATCTTATAGACAACATCACAAACTCATAATACGCTCTCCACTAAGTACTGTTACTTACTAAAGGCCTGCACAAGTCAGCAATAATGCAACAATTTGCTAACAAATCTCGTGTGCTTATGATGGCGAACACGATAGTTTTTTTTTTTAACAAATTATCGCATTATTGTTGCAATGATCAGGTCTTTATTACTTACCTAAACCTCTATTGGGTCCCATCAACACCCATGTAGCAGAACTATCCAAAAGACCATGAGTCAATAGAACTGGTACAGCGCCTGGTTTAGCTATGCGATGTATTTCCAAAATATAACCATCATCGGTAGTAACATCATGAATTTCCGTGGGATAACCATATTTTCTTATTAAATCCGGCTAAAGATATAGACAATTTAAAACCCAAATTTAATTAACACTTTATTATACACCAACCGTTTTCAATAGAGAATCTTCAATTATATCCGGATCAATTGAAACTTCATTTGAATAGCTATTTTCCACTGAATTTATTGCACTACGTTCCACCGTTTCCGAACCGCCAAATATAGACAAAGAGCCACCGAATTTTGGAATATCGAATAGATGAACATTACCCAAGGAAATAGACCAAGCATTTGAATCTTTTTCCTTTTCTGCAGCCCAAACACACAAATTTAGATTAATTATTAAAATTAATACGAAGAATGAACGCATTTTAAAGGGCTTAAATTGAAACGTCTTTATTGTCGTCGTCATATTTCTTGAAGGTTTAAATAGCGACTGATTGCAAAAATATTCTATTTCTCAATTTACTAGTTGTTTGTAGGGGCATTTTTACAGAAATTAAAATTAATCAAGTTTTTTATTTCTACTGCGAAAAAAGCACACAAACCGCTGAAAACGACAGCAACAACAAGCGAACATATTGTAAACAACTCTCAATAATAGATTGTGTTTAATAACAATAATAATAATGAATGATTGTATTATTTATGAACACTAAGAACATGTTGGACGGCCGATTCGATTAGAAGATCATCAGTGTTAAAGTTTGTTAACATTTGTAATATTTAAATGAAGTTGAGACAAAACATTTCAATAAATTTTGCTCTCATTTAAAACGTTCTCTTCTTGCTTAACACTGTTCTGTTCTAAAGCAATGAGCAGCAATGAGCTGGGATGGACACAAAGTAAAAGCCTTTAAAACCAGGAACTCAAGAAAAATATTAAGAAATCATTTGGAAACTGACTACCTTCCAAGTAGCAATTAATATGTTGGTGAAGATCGTCGATCAAGAATCTCTCTATTCTCCGTAATTCAAATCACATGTCACAAGCAATTTTGTTGTCATTTAAAACGTTCTCTTTTTGCTTTACACTGTTCTAAAGCAATGGGCAGTTTTATGCTCCATTTTATGGATCCACGGTAGACATCGGTTAAAGAATGGCAGTGACAACCGAACTATATTACTGATCAAGCTATAGAGTATGATACTAGATAGTTTCCTTTTAATGTTCAAAAGCTGGGATGGACACAAAGTAAAACCATAGCTCTGTGATCATACAAACCTTTGAAACTGATAACTCAAGAAAAGTATTAAGATATCTTTTGGAAACTGACTACCTTCAAGTTGTATGTTGTGTTAATATATTGGTTAAGATCGTCGATCAAGAAACCCTCTCTTCTCAGTAATTCAAATCACTTGTCAGAAGTTGAGACAACGCCACTCAGAAAATTTTATTCTCATTTAAAACGTTCTCTTTTGATTAACACTGTTCTAAAGCAATGAGCAATTTTATACTCATTTTTATGGATCTATGGTAAACATCGGATGGTACTGATCAAGCTATAGATCTTTTCCTTTAACTATTCTAAAGCTGGAATGGACAGAAAGTAAAAACAGCTCCATGATCATACAAACCTTTGAAACCAAAAACTCAAGAGAAGTATAGAGAGATCTTTTGAAAATTGACTGCCTTCTGAGTTCCAATAATTATTTTAATGAAAATCGCCGATTAAGAATCTCTCTCTTCTCCGTAACTCAAATCACAAGTGTATTCACTTAATGTCTCTTTTTCTGTCTGTAATATATATATTTTTTTTTTAATCTGTTGGTCATCACTTTTATTTTATTGTGGTTTTCTTATTGTTATTGTACTATGTACTACCACACATCCATACATAAAGTCTACACAAAAACAGAGGAAGAGAGAGAGAGCGCGAGATAACCTTTAAAAATTTCAAGTACCGATAAGACGATCAACATCATCAGTACTAAAACACTTATTTCTCATCCAGAAAGTGTTGTGTGTCGTCCGTCGATAATGATAGTTTTAACAATCAATTAATAATATTATTTATTTAAAACAGATAAGAGTGTTTCCCATTCACAAAGAAATCAGGAATTATGACGCACAACACGAGATTTTTTGTTAAAAATATTTTTTTTTTTAAATAGTTTGTTCTAAAGCTTTCGATTGTTAGAAAAGATGAAAGTAGTTTTTTTAGCTTTAAGTAACACCCTGTAATTCTATTACAGTCAATGAGAGATGGGAGAGCATAAAGGGTCAATACAATTTACAACAAACGAGCCTCTTTTTTTAGAAAAATACCAGTTTTGAAAGTAAAACAACATACATTTGTTGTAAGTGATCTTTACGCTACAGATTGAGAGAATTATTATTTAGAGCTAGAGATTTTTTTGTACCCTACATCATGGGATGAGTAATCAATATTATTGATTAATTTGCTGCAGTCAATGACATTTTATTTATATTTGGAGATAAGCTTTTTATTCAAAGATACTTAAATAACATCCATTTTTTAGAAACACACGAATTTTCTCAGCAAAAAAGAACTTCCAAAGAAGCGAAAAAGAAGTATGCAAGTACTGAAAAAGATCTGAAGAAGTGATGATTTTAACACAGGTCTGTCATAGAAGGGATGTTCATTTTATTTGATTCCAATTTCACTACATCTGAAGTCATTCTCTGGAAGTAGTTTTTATGTTCTTTTTTGGAAGTTATTAGGAAGTGAAATTGTAGTAGAGTACCACTTTTTTTTGGCTTGAATAACATTAACATAAATTAATAAATTACACACATTTATCAATTTTATATTTAAATTTTCCCCAAAAAAAAGCTATAAATACCATTTTTCTATTTCTTACAAAATCATGCATGAAATTGCAAAATTAATAATAATTTTTTAAGTTATCATACAAATACATATACATACAACTGTATGAGTAATTTCATATCAATATGAATAAAGTCAGCAGTTCATGGGGATATCCCCGAACTAGCTACTTTTTAGAGTTATCACTAGCCATTACTAGCTATTTTAAAATGAGATCATCACTTCATAGATTACGAAGAGACAGTGAGATAGCAAGTCCAAAGATGCCAATGTATGGCAGTTCATAAATTGAAAGCTTAGAATCTACTCTCTTGGCATTACAAAGTTTACAAACAGGTTTTTAGAATACATTGACATACATTAATTGTGCCCACTCGTACTCAAGTATATTGCCTTAGAAGGCGAAATTTGTATACCTTTTCCCTTCATGAGGTAAGAGTCGGATGGCTTTAAGTGATCATATTGCCTTTTTGCTGTAGTACTTTTGCGCCCCTTTTCAGGAGTCAATAACGTAACTTACGAGATGCAAAACTATCACTTGACTTTATAACCACGCAGATCGAATGGTCTCAGTTACTTCGGCAATAGCAACGTATTTTGTAAAAAGGAAGTCATTTTCTTCTCACTAGGTTAGACTTAAACCACAAACACAAGATGTACGCCAAATTGACGTCTATCATTATAGTTAGTTTGCAAACACACTATAATGATAGACGATCATCAAGGTAACATGATCCCGAGGGGTTCACATGTTTCGCTTATAATTTCTACTATAAAATATAAATATTCTGGATCCTTTAGGATTCTTTTTCGGAAACATAGACCTCAGTCTTTAAGCGACATTCTCTTCGCACGAGTTTGGGTTTAAGCGACAACCACAACAAGCACGCCAAAGGAACCCCGCCAATAACCAGGACAAGACAAAGTCCAAAACTCTGATCTACTAGTACCCATCAATATCTGATTCGACACCAGGTCATATCATTTAAAAAAAAGGCCAAGAATACATTTGACACTATCCCGAATGACTAAAAGTACTGGTAGAACCTTTTCTCTCTCAGATTGCAAACACACTATAATGATAGACGATCATCAAGGTAATATGATCTCGGGGGAATTCGAATGTTTCGCTTTTGATTTCTACGATATAACTTTCCAACACTATATTATATATTTTTGATTTTTTTAAAAAGCGGTCAATGCTCTGTTATAAGAGCAAAACTTTTCTATATACTATAAGCTGATAACTGATTAGTTTGCAGCGAGCATTATAGTAAGAATGACCACTTCGGGGTACGGTTGTATGGGGCTTAGATGAAATAATGGACCGATTTTAAACATTTTTAAAATGTTTCGTTTAAGTACCGAATTTTGTAAACTTATTTTGAAACTGCGAGCTGCAGCACGAGAACAAGGTTGACATGTACACAAAGACTTAACCCTCCGTCATGCGCATGTATCTGGTCAGATATTTTACGAATTTAACTGTGATTTTAATATATTCCTCTACAAATATTGTTAGATATCGTAATATTGTTACTAAAATGGCATATTTTTCATATAAATGTACTGAAATACATAGTGTATCTCGCCAAAAACATGCGCTACGTACGTGACTATCGGAACATGTGCATGACGGAGGGTTAAGGGCAGACGAACTTGGAACCTGGTCTATTGTCAGGTCCAAATTCATGTAAATATTTCACAATTTTAAAAAATATGAAAAATATTCGTCTTTTTCCTATGGATTGACTCATATAACAAAAAAAATATATAAAATTGCATGTTATTATATTACTAAAAATAATAAAGAAAAATATCTATAATAACAAAATAATATTTAATAAGAAAATATATAAAAATAATAATTTTAAGAGGGGAAGTAACACTACTCAAAAATATCAATTTGGACTTTCATTAAATTTTCTAAATTTTATTAAAACAATACAAATATCTTTGTTTATCTTAATATAAAATAAATTTAAAAGTCAATTTGTATAAACAATTACTATCAGTCACTTTAAAGGTAACTTCTCTTTCTTTAATTAGTCATTATTGCAAAAACAAAGTAATTTTGTTGATATACAAAAATGTTAATGATAATACATAAATTGGTAGTCATACAAATAAATTAATTTACTAATAATAAATTCTTCAAATAATCAAGGTTCAATTTACAAAATAAAATCAATACTATAATTAGTAACAGTTGAAGAAAACACATTTTAATCACATGTTAACCAAAAAAAAAATTAAATAAAAACAATAGCAATATTCTTATTACTTAATACTTAATCCACATTAATCCAAGACACTGTAACACATAAAATGTACTAACTAACATTAAGTACCTTTTTAAGTACAACACTTGAAAAGTACTCAATAGTGCTGATAATCACACTAAAGAAGTAAATAAATTTAAAACAATTAACCCATAACTGTTAACAAACGAACATTGACCCCAATTTCTTTACATAAGTTTAATTATTAAACAAAAAAAGAAAAAAATCACACCATGTGTTAACAATAATTTTTGGCATTTGTTTTCAATACTACATATTTTCAAAGACAATTAGAAAAGAATCGAAAAAAAATTAACCGCATATGTTTGTACTTGCAGACACACTTCCTATCCCCCTCTCTCACTCTCTCTCTTTGCGTTATACACTACTCAAAGAGGGTCAAATTGTTTACATCTGTTCAGAGGTTGGTTACATACATACATTTGACACTTTCTTCTTTCAAAAGATCACAAAACAATACAGTATTTTGTTTAAACAGTAGCATCAGTTTTATTTAACATCCCCCTGTTTATTTTGACATGCCAATGCTGTAATAATAAAAATATTTAAACATTTCTTGTCCAAATACTAATATTTGTTCATACTTGTTTATGAAATATGAAGAAATGATTATAAATATAAATATTCCACAAAAATAAAGGAACAAATATTTTTAGAATTTTACAAAAAACAAAACAAAACCATTTACACCAGTATGTGTTTTAAATTATCACACATAAACAATGTTAGCAATTTATGTTTATTAAATGTTCGAATAGATAGATATATAGCAAGATAGATAGATAGATAGATAGATAGATAGATAGATAGATAGATAGATAGATAGATAGATAGATAGATAGATAAATAGACAGATAGATAGATAGATAGATAGATAGATAGATAGATAGATAGATAGATAGATAGATAGATAGATAGATAGATAGATAGATAGATAGATAGATAGATAGATAGATAGATATAGATAGATAGATAGATAGATAGATAGATAGATAGATAGATAGATAGATAGATAGATAGATAGATAGATAGATAGATAGATAGATAGATAGATAGATAGATAGATAGATAGATAGATAGATAGATAGATAGATAGATAGATAGATAGATAGATAGATAGATAGATAGATAGATAGATAGATAGATAGACAATAGATAGATAGATAGATAGATAGATAGATAGATAGATAGATAGATAGATAGATAGATAGATAGATAGATAGATAGATAGATAGATAGATAGATAGATAGATAGATAGATAGATAGATAGATA
>NC_060950.1:7930576-7938101 GCF_022045245.1 Lucilia cuprina
CCATCAGGGAGCTATGAGCAACAAAACAAAATACAAGTTAAATTTTCGCTCATATCACTCCCACTTTACCATATACATATGTAAGTCTTTGCTTTCGTATATGAAACATTTAAATACATGGAATCTGAACTATGTATTTAAAACATATCTCCTAACTAAAACTATATAACAGTAAGAATTAATTGGTTTCCTATATGGTGTTAGAGTAAATAACAAAATCTAAACAAACTTATAAAGTGAATTATTTTAAGGCCTTCTACAAGTTGCAAGCTTATGGTTTTTGTTGCAATACTAAAGATAAAACACATCTTCATCTAATACATTTTTAGATACAGATAATATTTGGTTTATATATCATTTCATATGTATACATGCATACATACGTATGTTTATTCGTAGGTCTAAGCTTCGACATAAGACTTTAGTCAAATCTATTTTGAGGTTGCAAATTCTTGTCTGTTGCATGTTGCATGAGAAGCACTTAACACTCAACAATAAGTGCTTATAATCCAGTATTGTCATTTAGGGTTTATACTTTTAGGTTTTCTTTCAGTTTTTGGTCACAAACTAATTATACAATAACAAAAGTTTTTTTCTTTTTATCAACATGTTGGCATCGAATAGCAGTACGAATATAAGGAAATATTAACAGATATATTAAGGTTGTTTTTTTTTTTTGTTGAAAGTTTTCATTTGGGAAATTTCGAAAAGTGGGGAGTTGATTTCACTCGACTTATTTAAAAAGAAATATATATTTTGATTAGCACAGATTTTTTTATATGAGAGTATAGTTGGTTTACTTCCCTATTGTTGTTACATGTATGCAACAAACTCTAGTGGCGTCAGTCTCTTCTTCCAGCTTACTTTAATTCATTTTATATAGAAGTCCTTGATAAGGTGTGGGTATTGTGGCTTCTAGCTAGTTATGTTGCATGTTTTTTCTTGCAACAACACATAAAGTGCATCATAGTTTTTTCCCTGTAGACTTTTAATAAACTTTATGTCTCCTTTCCAATCACTCACTACATTTCTTTAGAACTTTTTTTTTTTGTGTTGGTTTCAGCCCTCTTTATGTTGACACTTATGCACTTTACCGCCTCTCTTTGATGTGTTGTATATATATATGTATTTATATAGTTGAACCCCTTCCTTTCAAAAGATTGCTATAAAGTCTGATGGATTTGAGTCCCTTTTAAAACTATTTGACATGCAAATGTTTTGCATTTTTTTTTGTGGGTCCCCATATTGTGGTTTGCAATGTTCACTTTGACCACATTTGTTTTATTTATAAAGATACAAGTTGGCATTAGTTTTATTTTTTTGTGTAGCCATAGACTTTTTTATATTAGTTTTGTAGAGGTTATGAGTATTATGAAGTATTATCTTGTCCTTAAAGGATTTGTTTTGTGGGTTTTTATTTTATAAAAATTAAGTGATTTGTTATGGTCTGTTTGAAATAAATTCGTTACTGTTTTCTGGTTTTAGAAAACCAAAAAACAATTAAAACTTTCTCTCTGTCTGTCTATAAAATTGTATTATTACAAACGTAAATCAATTTATCGCATACAAAAATACTACATACTAGACGGATCAGAAACATCAATTAAACTATAGGTCGCAATTTATCGATTAATCAAGGATTACACACGTGATCACAAATAAGCTTATTTTTCAATTTAAATGTGTTTTAACGGAGTTATAAGCGATTTTAGTTTTTATATGGATTTTGACTAAAATATCGATTTTTGAAGGATTATATGAGTGATCACAAAATAAGCTTATTTTTCAATTTAAACGTGTTTTAACGGAGTTATAAGCGATTTTAGTTTTTATATGGATTTTGACTAAAATATCGATTTTTGAAGGATTTTATGAGTGATCACAAAATAAGCTTATTTTTCAATTTAAACGTGTTTTAAAGGATTTTTTATATGGATTTTGACCAAAAAAACGATTTTTGAAGGATTATATGAGTGATCACAAAATAAGCTTATTTCTCAATTTAAACGTGTTTTAACGGAGTTATAAGCGATTTTAGTTTTTATATGGATTTTGACTAAAATATCGATTTTTGAAGGATTTTATGAGTGATCACAAAATAAGCTTATTTTTCAATTTAAACGTGTTTTAAAGGATTTTTTATATGGATTTTGACCAAAAAAACGATTTTTGAAGGATTATATGAGTGATCACAAAATAAGCTTATTTCTCAATTTAAACGTGTTTTAACGGAGTTATAAGCGATTTTAGTTTTTATATGGATTTTGACTAAAATATCGATTTTTGAAGGATTTTATGAGTGATCACAAAATAAGCTTATTTTTCAATTTAAACGTGTTTTAAAGGATTTTTTATATGGATTTTGACTAAAATATCGATTTTTGAAGGATTTTATGAGTGATCACAAAATAAGCTTATTTTTCAATTTAAACGTGTTTTAAAGGAGTTATAAGCGATTTTAGTTTTTATATGAATTTTGACCAAAATAACGATTTTTGAAGGAGTATATGAGGGATCACAAAATAAGCGTATTTCACAATTTAAACGTGTTTTAACGGAGTTATAAGCGATTTTAGTTTTTATATATGGATTTTGACTAAAATATCGATTTTTGAAGGATTTTATGAGTGATCACAAAATAAGCTTATTTCTCAATTTAAACGTGTTTTAACGGAGTTATAAGCGATTTTAGTTTCAACATGGATTTTGACCAAAATATCGATTTTTTAAGGATTTTTTGAGTGATCACAAAATAAGCTTATTTTGCAATTTAAACGTGTTTTAACGGAGTTATAAGCAATTTTTAGTTTCTATATGAATTTTGACAAAAATATCGATTTTTGAAGGATTTTATAAGTGATCACAAAATAAGCTTATTTTTCAATTTAAACGTATTTTAACGGAGTTATAAGCGATTTTAGTTTTTATATGGATATTGACCAAAATATCGATTTTTGAAGGATTTTATGAGTGATCACAAAATAAGCTTATTTTTCAATTTAAACGTGTTTTAACGGAGTTATAACCGATTTTAGTTTCTATATGAATTTTGACAAAAATATCGATTTTTGAAGGATTATATGAGTGATCACAAAATAAGCTTATTTTTCGTGTTTTAACGGAGTTATAATCGATTTTAGTTTCTATATGATTTTTGACCAAAATATCAATTTTTTAAGAATTATATGAGTGATCACAAAATAAGCTTATTTTTTAATTTAAACGTGTTTTAACGGAGTTTTAAGCAATTTTCGTTTCTGTATGATTTTTGACCAAAATATCGACTTTCGAAGGATTATATGAGTGATCACAAAATAAGCTTATTTTCCAGTTTAAACGTGTTTTAACGGACTTATAAGCGATTTTAGTTTCTATATGAATTTTGACCAAAATATCGATTTTTGAAGGATTATATGAGTGATCACAAAATAAGCTTATTTTTCAAACTAAACGTGTTTTAACGGAGTTATAAGCGATTTTAGCTTTTATATGAATTTTGACCAAAATATCGATTTTTGAAGGATTTTATGAGTGATCACAAAATAAGCTTATTTTTCAAATTAAAGGTGTTTTAACGGAGTTATAAGCGATTTTAGTTTCTATATGATTTTTGACCAAAATATCGATTTTTTAAGGATTTTTGAGCGATCACAAAATAAGCTTATTTTTCAATTTAAACGTGTTTTAACGGAGTTATAAGCAATTTTAGTTTCTGTATGATTTTTGACCAAAATATCGATTTTTGAAGGATTATATGAGTGATCACAAAATAAGCTTATTTTCCAATTTAAACGTGTTTTAACGGAGTCATAAGCGATTTTAGTTTTGATGTGGATTTTGACCAAAATATCGATTTTTGTGGGATTATATGACTGATCACAAAATAAGCTTATTTTTCAATTTAAACGTGTTTTAACGGAGTTATAAGCGATTTTAGTTTCTATATGATTTTTGACCAAAATATCGATTTTTTAAGGATTTTTGAGCGATCACAAAATAAGCTTATTTTTTAATTTAAACGTGTTTTAACGGAGTCATAAGCGATTTTAGTTTTGATGTGGATTTTGACCAAAATATCGATTTTTGTGGGATTATATGACTGATCACAAAATAAGCTTATTTTTCAATTTAAACGTGTTTTAACGGAGTTATAAGCGATTTTAGTTTTTATATAAATTTTGACCAAAATATCGATTTTTGAAGGATTATATGAGTGATCGCAAAATAAGCTTATTTTTCAATTTAAACGTGTTTTAACGGAGTTATAAGCGATTTTAGTTTTTATATGAATTTTGACCAAAATATCGATTTTAAAGGTTTATGTGAGTGATCACAAAATAAGCTTATTTTTCAATTTAAACGTGTTTTAACGGAGTTATAAGCGGTTTTAGTTTTTATATGAATTTTGACCAAAATATCGATTTTTGAAGGATTATATGAGTGATAACAAAATAAGCTTATTTTTCAATTTAAACGTGTTTTAACGGAGTTATAAGCGATTTTAGTTTCTATATGAGTTTTTACAAGAATATCGATTTTTGAAGGATTATATGAGTGATCACAAGATAAGCTTATTTTTCAATTTAAACGTGTTTTAAAGGAGTTATAAGCGATTTTAGTTTTTATATGATTTTTGACCAAAATATCGATTTTTTAAGGATTTTTGAGCGATCACAAAATAAGCTTATTTTTCAATTTAAACGTGTTTTAACGGAGTTATAAGCAATTTTAGTTTTTGTTTGATTTTTTACCAAAATATCGATTTTTGAAGGATTATATGAATGATCACAAAATAAGCTTATTTTTCAATTTAAACGTGTTTTAACGGAGTTATAAGCGATTTTAGTTTCCTTATGAATTTTGACCAAAATATCGACTTTTGAAGGATTATATGAGTGATCACAAAATAAGCTTATAACTCCGTTAAACGTGTTTTAACGGAGTTATAAGCAATTTTGGTTTTTATATAAATTATGACCAAAATATTGATTTTTCATGGATTTTATAAGTGATCACAAAATAAGCTTATTTTTCAATTTAAACGTGTTTTAACGGAGTTATAAGCAATTTTAGTTTTTATATGGATTTTGGCTAAAATATCGATTCTTGAAGGGTTATATGAGTGATCACAAAATAAGCTTATTTTTCAATTTAAACGTGTTTTAACGCAGTTATAAGCGATTTTAGTTCCTATATGAATTTTGACCAAAATATCGATTTTTGAAGGATTATATGAGTGATAACAAAATAAGCTTATTTTTCAATTTAAACGTGTTTTAACGGAGTTATAAGCGATTTTAGTTTTAATATGAATTTTGACAAAAATATCGATTTTTTAAGGATTATATGAGTGATCACAAAATAAGCATATTTTTCAATTTAAACGTGTTTTAACGGAGTTATATGCAATTTTATTTTCCATAGTGATTTTGACCAAAATATCGATTTTTGAGGGATTATGTGAGTGATCACAAAATAAGCTTATTTTGCAATTTAAACGTGTTTTAACGGAGTTATAAGCGATTTTAGTTTTTAAATGAATTTTGACCAAAATATCGATTTTTGAAGGATTAAATGAGGGATCACAAAATAAGCTTATTTTTCAATTTAAACGTGTTTTAACGGAGTTATAAGCAATTATAGTTTCTATATGATTTTTGACCAAAATATCAATTTTTTAAGAATTATATGAGTGATCACAAAATAAGCTTATTTTTCAATTTAAACGTGTTTTAAAGGAGTTATAAGCAATTTTAGTTTTTATATAAATTTTGACCAAAATATCGATTTTTCAGGGATTTTATAAGTGATCACAAAATAAGCTTATTTTTCAATTTAAACGTGTTTTAACGGAGTTATAAGCGATTTTAGTTTCCTTATGAATTTTGACCAAAATATCGACTTTTGAAGTATTATATGAGTGATAACAAAATAAGCTTATTTTTCAATTTAAACGTGTTTTAACGGAGTTATAAGCGATTTTAGTTTTTATATGGACTTAGACCAAAATATAGATTTTTGAAGGATTATATGAGTGATCACAAAATAAGCTTATTTTTCAATTTAAATGTGTTTTAACGGAGTTTTTATATGAGTGATCACAAAATAAGCTTATTTTTCAATTTAAACGTGTTTTAACGGAGTTATAAGCGATTTTAGTTTTTATATGGATTTTGACTAAAATATCGATTTTTGAAGGATTTTATGAGTGATCACAAAATAAACTTATTTTTCAATTTAAGCGTGTTTTAACGGAGTTATAAGCGATTTTAGTTTCTATATGAATTTAGACCAAAATATCGAATTTGAAGGATCTTATGAGTGATCACAAAATTAGTTTATTTTTCAATTTAAATGTGTTTTAACGGAGTTATAAACGATTTTAGTTTGTATATGAATTTTGGGTTAAATATCGATTTTTGAAGGATTATATGAGTGATCAGATAATAAGTTTATTTTACAATTTAAACGTGTTTTAACGGAGTTAAATTCGGTTTTAGTTTCTATGTGATTTTTGACCAAAATATCAATTTTTGAAGTATTATATAAGTGATCACAAAATAAGCTTATTTTTTAATTTAAACGTGTTTTAAGCGATTTTAGTTTCTATATTATTTTTAAACAAAATATTTATTAATTATCATTTAATAAATTTAAAAAATAATAAAAAATTTGAAAGCTTTTAATTGCAGCAAATGTATATTAAGAGCTTTTAAAATGTTTTACCAAAATTGGAAATTAAAAAAATGTTTACACAATGGTACTTCAAAAATAAACAAATTTATAACTTAAATTCCCAAAAGAAATTATCTTTGTTTCTTGATCTATAGCCATTGAAATAACTTTCATTTTAATGTTTTTGTTTAATTCTAATTGTGCAAACATATCCCTTTACATATGTACATACAAATATGTATATGTACATTGTGTATATACTACAGTTTCCTTTCTAATGCATAAATAAATGGAATATTATCAAAATTCAAATTTTAATCCAATGTTTTACGCACAACTTAATCATTTGCAAATTCCAATTTAATTTTCCTCTTAAACCAGGTATTAAAAACAAATAATTTCATTAGATAAACATTGTTGTTGTTGCATATATTGTGTTATATTGTTGTTATTTGTACAAATCCATAAATAGATTAGAATATGGATACCCTGCAGTTTTTAAAAGTTGTACCTAATTGTGAAGGGTTTTTCTAAGAGTTTATATTCTAAGTCCAATTTAAAAGGATCTATGTTGTGTTTTACAGTGCTCCATAATTCAATCAACACCAGTGTAGTAGTTACTTGAACATACCTCATGGCAGTTTCCCCACCCACTATAGATTACGCCCATTTCAATTACTGAAAATTTAGTTAATATGTTTGAATAAGTATTAGAGAAGGATCTCTGTTTAACAAAAGCAGAAGTTCAGTTCTAGTTCAGTTCTAGTTCAGTTCTTGTTCAGTTCTAGTTCAGTTCTAGTTCAGTTCTAGTTCAGTTCTAGTTCAGTTCTAGTTCAGTTCTTGTTCAGTT
>NC_060950.1:7938201-7941987 GCF_022045245.1 Lucilia cuprina
TAAGCTTATTTTGTGATCAGTCATATAATCCCACAAAAATCGATATTTTGGTCAAAATCCACATCAAAACTAAAATCGCTTATGACTCCGTTAAAACACGTTTAAATTGGAAAATAAGCTTATTTTGTGATCACTCATATAATCCTTCAAAAATCGATATTTTGGTCAAAAATCATACAGAAACTAAAATTGCTTATAACTCCGTTAAAACACGTTTAAATTGAAAAATAAGCTTATTTTGTGATCGCTCAAAAATCCTTAAAAAATCGATATTTTGGTCAAAAATCATATAGAAACTAAAATCGCTTATAACTCCGTTAAAACACCTTTAATTTGAAAAATAAGCTTATTTTGTGATCACTCATAAAATCCTTCAAAAATCGATATTTTGGTCAAAATTCATATAAAAGCTAAAATCGCTTATAACTCCGTTAAAACACGTTTAGTTTGAAAAATAAGCTTATTTTGTGATCACTCATATAATCCTTCAAAAATCGATATTTTGGTCAAAATTCATATAGAAACTAAAATCGCTTATAAGTCCGTTAAAACACGTTTAAACTGGAAAATAAGCTTATTTTGTGATCACTCATATAATCCTTCGAAAGTCGATATTTTGGTCAAAAATCATACAGAAACGAAAATTGCTTAAAACTCCGTTAAAACACGTTTAAATTAAAAAATAAGCTTATTTTGTGATCACTCATATAATTCTTAAAAAATTGATATTTTGGTCAAAAATCATATAGAAACTAAAATCGATTATAACTCCGTTAAAACACGAAAAATAAGCTTATTTTGTGATCACTCATATAATCCTTCAAAAATCGATATTTTTGTCAAAATTCATATAGAAACTAAAATCGGTTATAACTCCGTTAAAACACGTTTAAATTGAAAAATAAGCTTATTTTGTGATCACTCATAAAATCCTTCAAAAATCGATATTTTGGTCAATATCCATATAAAAACTAAAATCGCTTATAACTCCGTTAAAATACGTTTAAATTGAAAAATAAGCTTATTTTGTGATCACTTATAAAATCCTTCAAAAATCGATATTTTTGTCAAAATTCATATAGAAACTAAAAATTGCTTATAACTCCGTTAAAACACGTTTAAATTGCAAAATAAGCTTATTTTGTGATCACTCAAAAAATCCTTAAAAAATCGATATTTTGGTCAAAATCCATGTTGAAACTAAAATCGCTTATAACTCCGTTAAAACACGTTTAAATTGAGAAATAAGCTTATTTTGTGATCACTCATAAAATCCTTCAAAAATCGATATTTTAGTCAAAATCCATATAAAAACTAAAATCGCTTATAACTCCGTTAAAACACGTTTAAATTGTGAAATACGCTTATTTTGTGATCCCTCATATACTCCTTCAAAAATCGTTATTTTGGTCAAAATTCATATAAAAACTAAAATCGCTTATAACTCCTTTAAAACACGTTTAAATTGAAAAATAAGCTTATTTTGTGATCACTCATAAAATCCTTCAAAAATCGATATTTTAGTCAAAATCCATATAAAAAATCCTTTAAAACACGTTTAAATTGAAAAATAAGCTTATTTTGTGATCACTCATAAAATCCTTCAAAAATCGATATTTTAGTCAAAATCCATATAAAAACTAAAATCGCTTATAACTCCGTTAAAACACGTTTAAATTGAGAAATAAGCTTATTTTGTGATCACTCATATAATCCTTCAAAAATCGTTTTTTTGGTCAAAATCCATATAAAAAATCCTTTAAAACACGTTTAAATTGAAAAATAAGCTTATTTTGTGATCACTCATAAAATCCTTCAAAAATCGATATTTTAGTCAAAATCCATATAAAAACTAAAATCGCTTATAACTCCGTTAAAACACGTTTAAATTGAAAAATAAGCTTATTTTGTGATCACTCATATAATCCTTCAAAAATCGATATTTTAGTCAAAATCCATATAAAAACTAAAATCGCTTATAACTCCGTTAAAACACATTTAAATTGAAAAATAAGCTTATTTTGTGATCACGTGTGTAATCCTTGATTAATCGATAAATTGCGACCTATAGTTTAATTGATGTTTCTGATCCGTCTAGTATGTAGTATTTTTGTATGCGATAAATTGATTTACGTTTGTAATAATACAATTTTATAGACAGACAGAGAGAAAGTTTTAATTGTTTTTTGGTTTTCTAAAACCAGAAAACAGTAACGAATTTATTTCAAACAGACCATAACAAATCACTTAATTTTTATAAAATAAAAACCCACAAAACAAATCCTTTAAGGACAAGATAATACTTCATAATACTCATAACCTCTACAAAACTAATATAAAAAAGTCTATGGCTACACAAAAAAATAAAACTAATGCCAACTTGTATCTTTATAAATAAAACAAATGTGGTCAAAGTGAACATTGCAAACCACAATATGGGGACCCACAAAAAAAAATGCAAAACATTTGCATGTCAAATAGTTTTAAAAGGGACTCAAATCCATCAGACTTTATAGCAATCTTTTGAAAGGAAGGGGTTCAACTATATAAATACATATATATATACAACACATCAAAGAGAGGCGGTAAAGTGCATAAGTGTCAACATAAAGAGGGCTGAAACCAACACAAAAAAAAAAAGTTCTAAAGAAATGTAGTGAGTGATTGGAAAGGAGACATAAAGTTTATTAAAAGTCTACAGGGAAAAAACTATGATGCACTTTATGGTTGTTGCAAGAAAAAACATGCAACATAACTAGCTAGAAGCCACAATACCCACACCTTATCAAGGACTTCTATATAAAATGAATTAAAGTAAGCTGGAAGAAGAGACTGACGCCACTAGAGTTTGTTGCATACATGTAACAACAATAGGGAAGTAAACCAACTATACTCTCATATAAAAAAATCTGTGCTAATCAAAATATATATTTCTTTTTAAATAAGTCGAGTGAAATCAACTCCCCACTTTTCGAAATTTCCCAAATGAAAACTTTCAACAAAAAAAAAAAACAACCTTAATATATCTGTTAATATTTCCTTATATTCGTACTGCTATTCGATGCCAACATGTTGATAAAAAGAAAAAAACTTTTGTTATTGTATAATTAGTTTGTGACCAAAAACTGAAAGAAAACCTAAAAGTATAAACCCTAAATGACAATACTGGATTATAAGCACTTATTGTTGAGTGTTAAGTGCTTCTCATGCAACATGCAACAGACAAGAATTTGCAACCTCAAAATAGATTTGACTAAAGTCTTATGTCGAAGCTTAGACCTACGAATAAACATACGTATGTATGCATGTATACATATGAAATGATATATAAACCAAATATTATCTGTATCTAAAAATGTATTAGATGAAGATGTGTTTTATCTTTAGTATTGCAACAAAAACCATAAGCTTGCAACTTGTAGAAGGCCTTAAAATAATTCACTTTATAAGTTTGTTTAGATTTTGTTATTTACTCTAACACCATATAGGAAACCAATTAATTCTTACTGTTATATAGTTTTAGTTAGGAGATATGTTTTAAATACATAGTTCAGATTCCATGTATTTAAATGTTTCATATACGAAAGCAAAGACTTACATATGTATATGGTAAAGTGGGAGTGATATGAGCGAAAATTTAACTTGTATTTTGTTTTGTTGCTCATAGCTCCCTGATGGTAACTACATATCTATCTATCTATCTATCTATCTATCTATCTATCTATCTATCTATCTATCTATCTATCTATCTATCTATCTATCTATCTATCTATCTATCTATCTATC
>NC_060950.1:7942087-7943990 GCF_022045245.1 Lucilia cuprina
TCTAGTTCAGTTCTAGTTCAGTTCTAGTTCAGTTCTAGTTCAGTTCTAGTTCAGTTCTAGTTCAGTTCTAGATCAGTTCTAGTTCAGTTCTAGTTCTGTTCTAGTTCATTTTTGTTCAGTTTAACCAACACTAATGTAATAGTTACTTGAACATTCCTCATGACAATGAAGTCATTACTGGCAGTTATGACACCCACTATAGATTACGCCAATTTCAATTACTGAAGATTTAGTTAATACTTATGTTTGAAGAAGTGTTATGAAAAGATTCTTTGTTTAACAGAAGCAACTTTTCAAAAACTTTATAAAACTATATATTTTTTTAAGGTGTGACCACGCCTACAATTTTATTTTGGCCATTTGATATCAGTTACCTATCTGTTCATGAATAATTTTCTAAATATTAAATAAAAAATAAATTGTAATAAAATATAGCACGACTACTCTCCCGCCCATTTTAATTTTTGAGGAAGAAATAGTTAGCAGATTCTTTTCATGTTTTGATATATGATTAAATAATTTCTATATATTCCAGGAGTTTACGTAGTTCTTTAAGCTGCTGGGTTCCTAAATAACAACGTATACATTGAACCACATTCATTTTCATAAATATTTATGTACAATCAATAATTTTCGATAATAAAATGTCATTTTTAGACTGAGCTGCGTATAGTATTTTTCACACAAAATGCAAATAAACGAAAACAATTGCGAAAATGATTGTTTTTGATTATTATAGAATTTTCAATGTTTGAAATGGAATTTTTCACCCAAAAGGAAGCAGGCAGATAACTAAAGCGATTACTTCGTGTTGAGGTTAAAAGTTAAATATAATTTTAAATGTGAATAGATTTTAAATATATTCTTTCAAATAAATTTGATTATTTTAATAAGAACATCACAAGTTATAATTTGTTGAAAGATCTGTTAAAAAAACTCTCAAAGGGAAGAGCGAATGAATTGTTTTTAAGCTAAAATTCCCTAAAGAAGAAGTTGTTGACATCGAAAAACTGTCTACAGCAACAGTTACAGTTAAATCATCAATAAACATTAGACACTAGACAAATGTTGTTCATCTGGATAAATGTGCAAATATTTGAGGAAAAAGACACACATTAACTTATACAAAACATGTGCAGGATAATTTCCAAATATGTATGTTGTTCGACAATAGAGATAGCTGAAGAATGAAATTTTGTTACATTTTATGGCATTAAATGGATTTGAAATTGTTGTGCTGAAATACAACAATGCAGCAATAATAGTAAAACAATTGCTGCTGTCAGACACTTGCTGTTTATGGTTCGTACAACTCGTGTTTTTTTTTTTGGCGTTAATGTTATGAAATGTGTCAATTAAGCTTTTACACTTATATAGTGGCATAAAGTTTTTGCGCTTTTTGTTACTGCTACAAGGTAAATACAGTGGTGGTGGTAGTGGCAATCATGTCACTCGACATTTACAGCTTTTATTTTGCCTCTTCAAAAGTGGGTTAGAGTTGAGGGTATTGTAAAATAGCAAAAACAAAAATTAAAATGAAATTATAAAACAATGCAAGGAAACTCAAGTATTATTTTATGGCCCATACACACACCTTAATTATTTAATTTTTTTATTTTTTTCCCATTTTTCCATTAAGTGGCACTTATTCCTCGCCTTGAAGTAGGGTGTGGGTAAGCGCCCGATAGCACTGTAGGGTGGAGTAATAAGAGGTTAATTATATAAAAAAGAAAAAAGTTAAAGCAATACATTAACTAAAAGATAATGAGATTTTAATTGAATTAAAAAAGCAGTACTAGTTCAGTTCTAGTTCAGTTCTAGTTCAGTTCTAGTTCAGTTCTAGTTCAGTTCTAGTTTAGTTCTAGTTCAGTTCTAGTTTAGTTCTAGTTCAGTTCTAGTTCAG
>NC_060950.1:7944090-7948411 GCF_022045245.1 Lucilia cuprina
TGAACTAGAACTGAACTAGAACTGAACTAGAACTGAACTAGAACTGAACTAGAACTGAACTAGAACTGAACTAGAACTGAACTAGAACTGAACTAGAACTGAGCTGAAACTGAACTTTCTATAGTAAAAATTTTATTACAAAAATTTGGAAACAAAGATAAGAAAGGTCGGTCTCAAGAAACTTTAGGAGAAATGCTAAGCTTTTGAGCCCTTGCATGCGATGACAATGATTTTGGCTTTAATCAAGCTGTTAAGCAAAGATGATCGTGATTGTCTTAACTTATTAAGTTGCTTAAATTTTGCATTTCAAAAGTCTGTTAACTCTGAGCTTTACATTAGTTTAGAAATATTATTTAAAACTCATTTATGTGTAAAAGGTTGCCATAATATTTACTTTGATGTTAAATTTTCTTTTTTGACAATTTTTTTATGTTTTGCTTCAATACTCTTTCGTGTTCATTCGTTTGTTTTTGCTTTAACATTTAAATATTTACCCTCTTGATTTGCAATTTCTTCTGTTTATGTATTTTTAACCAAAAAATTTAACCCTCTAAAAGTTTCATAACTCCCCTACCCCATCAAGTTTTATGCGTAACGAAAACGAAAGAAATTGTTTATTTTACATTCGTCTAAAACAACTGCAATATTTTTTCAAATAAAATATTTGAATTTTTTTTCCTTTTAGCTGCTTCCTTAAATAAATGACCACAATTCGTTTTGCTTTTTATATTAATTCTTTTAGTTTAAACAAAAATTTTTTTGTTGATTTTTCTTAGAATTCCATAAACATTGTATTTTTTATATTTTTTTGTTCGTTATCAATTGTTATTTACTTTGATTTCCCTCCCTTAATGTTGGCTAGTTAGTGGTGTATTTTTGGCAGGAAGGTAATGGTGGTGGTGATGATGGTCTTGGCAGTTATTCCAGATTTTTGCTTTAAACAACCTGTAGATTTTTTTACTTGTAAATAGTTTATTGTCTTTATATTTATTTTGTATATATATTTTTTGTAACATTCGTTTAATATTTACATTTATTTTTCACTTGAGTGCATTTTCCATTTGTCGGATTATTTGTTTTCTCGATATTAGAAATAATAGTAGAAATCTAAATTTCAAATTGATTATTGATTTTAAAGCTAAACTCGCTGGTTTGTTCTATTATTTGTTGCTTGTCTGATTATGGACTGTGTCGATAAAGATTTCCTATATTAAGCCTTGAAGCTTAATAAAATACATTATTTAAAAAGATAAGGATGATGTTGATTGGTGATTTTTAGATTAAAAATAAACATTATTTCTTAGTACAGGATTCAGATTTCTAAATTCAAAATTATCTACAAATAAATCAATATTAAATCAAAAATACATATATACATACATATTTTATATAGAAAAAATTATTTTTGCCTAAAATTTTATTTCTATTTCACAAAACTCCAATTTCAATCAATAATAAATTTTCCATGTTTTATTACCTCAAAAACATGTTTGAACTACTACAATATAACACCGTTAAACAATCTAAAATCGTGAGAAATTTTGTATTTAAATCTTGTTAATAACAAATTCCCTAAACTAACAAATTGATTAAGTATCGATTACAGGAAGAAAAAACTTTTATTTCTTAGCTTGTTATATAAAAAATGTCTGTTCGTTAACACCGTTATCATCAGATTTTGGTGTGAATTACCCATAATCGATAAGGGTGTTGATGACAACAAGAACAACAACAACCGATGATGATGAACAATGTTGGCGCACACGGCATCAACAATCATGAAGAAATTATAATGTTCTATGTAATAAAGCCAATCGATGCTGATGAAAATGATGACTTGATTGGGCTTTTGATGTTGGTTTTTTGTTGTGTTTTGAGGAAAAAGCTACTTGTAATATGATACTTTTTTTAAGTTAAATTCCCCATACTGTAGTTAACACCTCTAATGGAAGAAGAAATATTAAAGGCTAAATAAGTTAAGACTGCTTTTAATGACGCGAACAAAAAATCTATTTTTTTTTAAATAGGCATTACTAGAAAGATGTGAAGGTAATATTGATCGTTTTTTGTTTTGTTTTAAGTAAAAATAGAACACTAAAGTTTTATTTTTTTATTAAAAAGACAATTTTAAATTTTAGCACAGATTGTTTTGCCTGTGGATTTGCTAAAAACTATTGTTTTCATTTAACACCCCATAAGGATGATGATTTTCCCCCTTTCTTTGTTTGCATTGAGCCTTGTCGTCACTTGACAAATCGCAGTTGTTAAAATGCATGAAATTGTTGACACTCTCGAAAATATGTAATTTTTCATAATTTTGTTTGAAGAGTTGCATGCTACAGTAAGTGTTCTAAGTTAGTGCTGGTCTTTAACCGGCAGATATAGATAGATATATAGATAGATAGATAGATAGATAGATAGATAGATAGATAGATAGATAGATAGATAGATAGATAGATAGATAGATAGATAGATAGATAGATAGATAGATAGATAGATAGATAGATAGGTAGATAGATAGATAGATAGATAGATAGATAGATAGATAGATAGATAGATAGATAGATAGATAGATAGATAATTTTTATTTTTAGCTCACTCCCCTTCAAAGATCTCTTACTCTTAAGTCTAGAAAAATTACTGCAATCTGTAATATAGCTCCATCATACTCTTTATTTTAGTAACCCTAAATATCAGTTCTCATGTTTACGTAGAGCATCAAAATATCATAAAATTCCTATTATAAAAATTTATTTTATAAAATTTATAAGAAAAAAGCTAAGAAAAACTACAAAAAATTTGCCCTAATCTAAAAATTCAATATAAGATATTTTAAACGAAAAAAATATATGTGGCGTTTTACATGGGCCAACGCAACTGACAGCTGTTTATGTCATTAACTCTTTTCAGGAGCAAAAAAGGAAAAAAAAAAACGACGAAATTATGGAAATGAAGAGAAAAATCACTTGTGCCAAGTGACATGAAAAAATCTTGTATTATGCATCATAATTTGGTGCTATGAAAGTGTTAAATATGAATACATCTAAAGGCAGGACATATGTATATCTAAACCAATTGACCACAACTTTAAAAATTATTATTTACAAAACTTAAGCAAATATTCGAGATTATTCTTGAAATGAAATAGTACGAGCAAAAAATATTTCACTTCTCAGAAAAGTATTTTGCTTTAGTAAAAATTTCAAATTTATTAAATTTATGGTTAATTGGGTTTTACAACAACTAAATGATGTTTAGAGTACATTTTTAAAATAAATACAAGTAAATGTACACACGCATTCATACTTCACAAACTCGTCAGTACTTTATGGAGTAATAAGTAGTTCTCATTCAACCAAATGATAAAATAGGCCTCATTTTTTCTCCACTGATTATGATGGCTGGCATACACTTCCTTTTTTTCGGTTGTTTATGACATTTTTTTCTACAACAAAAATGTTTGTTGAATATACATGTGTATGAGTTCTTAAGAAGTTTATTGGGAATGAGCTGCTACCGAGTATTTGAGTGGCGGAATTATACATACTATATACTTTGTACAATGTGGGAACATGTTTATGTCATGTGTTAATATTTGACATTATGAATGTCAAGTAATTTGTTATTTTAAATTACGTTGTTGCACACTGTATGATTTACAATTATTTTTAGAAGCAATTATGGATTTTGGTCTCCTTTTCCTTTTATTTTTTGCTTCTTCAAAATATATGTAACACAAAGTATTTATAAAATAATTTCTACAATTTTTAGGAATTTTTGGGTTGATAAATAAAGCATAATTTTTGGAGGGAGGGTGTTGATGTAATTTTAATGTTTCTTTAATGTGGAAAATAATTATTATGAAATAATTTGGCATACAATGAGAATAGAACTGAACTAGAACTGAACTAGAACTGAACTAGAACTGAACTAGAACTGAACTAGAACTGAACTAGAACTGAACTAGAACTGAACTAGAACTGAACTAGAACTGAACTAGAACTGAACTAGAACTGAACTAGAACTGAACTAGAACTGAACTAGAACTGAACTAGAACTGAACTAGAACTGAACTAGAACTGAACTAGAACTGAACTAGAACTGAACTAGAACTGAACTAGAACTGAACTAGAACTGAACTAGAACTGAACTAGAACTGAACTAGAACTGCACTAGAACTGAACTAGAACTGAACTAGAACTGAACTGGAACAGAACTAGAACTGAACTAGAACTGAACTAGAACAGAACTAGAACAGAACTAGAACAGAACTAGAACAGAACTAGAACAGAACTAGAACAGAACTAGAACAGAACTAGAA
>NC_060950.1:7948511-7950632 GCF_022045245.1 Lucilia cuprina
AGAACTGAACTAGAACTGAACTAGAACTGAACTAGAACTGAACTAGAACTGAACTAGAACTGAACTAGAACTTAACTAGAACTGAACTAGAACTGAACTAGAACTAGACCTGAACTAGAACAGGCTTATATTTAAAAATTGGATGCAATTCCGCAACTATATTAAATCAAATATTGTGAATTCTAAACCCATTTAGAAAAACCTGTATAGAAATTTTAATATAAAAATCATTAACTGTCATCAAAAATGCACTTCACAAGCAAATCTAACATAATAAATCAAAAAATGCTTTTAAAATATAACAAAATATAACTAGAACTGAACTAGAACTGAACTAGAACTGAACTAGAACTGAACTAGAACTGAACTAGAACTGAACTAGAACTGAACTAGAACTGAACTAGAACTGAACTAGAACTGAACTAGAACTGAACTAGAACTGAACTAGAACTGAACTAGAACTGAACTAGAACTGAACTAGAACTGAACTAGAACTGAACTAGAACTGAACTAGAACTGAACTAGAACTGAACTAGAACTGAACTAGAACTGAACTAGAACTGAACTAGAACTAGAACTGAACTAGTATTGAACTAAAACTGAACTAGAACTCAACCAGAACTGAACTAGAATAGCACTAGATCTGAACTAAAACTGAACTACAACTGAACTAGAACTCAACAAGAACTAAACTGAAACTAACAGAATAATACTAAGCTAGAGCTGAACTAGGTAGACTGCAACTGATCATAAACTTTATAAATTTTTATTCAGTTGTAAACCAATAAATATTTAAAACAAGAAAACAATTCAACTCTGACAAAAGTTTTTCCCAAATTTTATTGATAAAATATTATTTATCAATCATAAAATTTAAACTTATTGAACTTTGCACATAAATTGTATTGTACTAAGAAAATATAATAAAACATAAAATGTATAATCTTCTAATCCATAACATTTTTATTAAATAATTTTCATTATTTAAGAACTGGTACGTTTTTATATATTTTATATAATCCTTAGATAAGGACATCAGTATAAAACATATAATGTGCCATTTATTGTAAACAAAGTTAAGAAACTTTTATTTGTCAAGTGGTATCACTTAACTTTTTTTCAATATCTTTTTGTTGTTGTCGTTGTTATTTTGATAGGGAGGGATACCAAAAGGACATGTACGTATATGTATAGAAATATAAAATTTATATCATATCTAATCATTTAACATATGAATAGTGGTCATGTAAACTGAAGTACTAGCTTTGTATGTCGAATGTGTATTTGGAATTCAGCTAATAATACTATTTGCGTATTCATACCCCAACAGTATTGATAGGATATTGAGTCCTTCTAGGAATTATATCTTTATAATTCAGTATTGGTGTTCTTTCCAATCAAATAACATTTGTCAATGTTATGGTCAAAATAATGACGACATGGATATAGTTGTCCCTTTAGTATTCTTTAATGATCAAGATAGAAGTTAACTTTAATCTTTATTATACTATAAAGTAATAAGTGTGTTCACATCATAGAAACACCTATAGTTTTAGTTAAAATCGTTATTTCATAACAACCAACACGTACTGCAGGGTTGTAGAAACATGGACTCATGTTTGTGTCAGTAGCTGTAGTAGTTGATCAAGTTAGTTAAAAAAAACCCAACATTATTATTTGCTCATATTTTGAAGAGCTTGATGGTTTTCATGAATATGTGTATTTGGACAATAACAACATCAAAAATCATAAAATTTTAAATGTACAAATACATTCATACATACATACATACATACATACATACATACATACATACATACATACATACATACATACATACATACATACATACATACATACATACATTCATATGCTCGTGCAAACAATTCAAATTTATTTGCTTTTATAACACATTTTCACATTTGAATAGGGTAACAAGCTACAAATATAATTGGTCTTCAAAAAAAGTTATTGAACTAGAACTGAACTAGAATTGAACTAGAATTGAACTATAACTTAACTAGAACTGAACTAGAACTGAACTAGAACTGAACTAGAACTGAACTAGAACTGAACTAGAACTGAACTAGAACTGAACTAGAACTGAACAAGAACTGAACT
>NC_060950.1:7950732-7958727 GCF_022045245.1 Lucilia cuprina
ATCTATCTATCTATCTATCTATCTATCTATCTATCTATCTATCTATCTATCTATCTATCTATCTATCTATCTATCTATCTATCTATCTATCTATCTAGCTATTTATCTTTACATGGAGAGAATTTTAGGCCAACTAAAGTGCCGGTAACTATTACCGCATACTTCTAGTTTTACAATAATTGTTTATATTCTACTGTAAATAGCATTGGCTTTTTCCAATAATATAGATTCACTTGCCCAAACGTCAACTCCAAAAAGTATCTACCATCATTTGCAGAAATACCTTAATCTCAAAACCGTAAAACACATTTTATAACATTTAAACAAAATAAACTTTCTATAAAACAACTACTTTTCTTTTGTTAAAAATTTGCTAAATAATTGCAACTAATTTATCCATCTTCACTTTAATATACAAAAAGTAAACAAACCAACACACAAACACTAACAATAAATACTGTATTGTTTTTGTTTAACTTGACAAGTGTATTGGAAAAATGGCGGCAATTGTAAGACTTTTTCTCTCACAATTTTAAAGCAAAATTACATTGTTTTTGAATTATAAAAAAATAATTTTCTTAAATCTCCCAAAAATATAATAAACCAAAAAGAAAATGTTCAAGCTTTTAGTTGGTTTTACTAAAACAATCCAATGTTGTTAAATTCTAACTTGAGCAGAAAGGAAGTAATATTTTTTTTTAAACATTTCATGAAAAAACATAACTGCGGTATGTATGTATGAATGTATGTGTGTATATATGCATAAAGATTTATCCGAATTCTAACAAAAGCTTCGTTATTAACTTGTCATTAGTTAATAGTCGGTGGTCGGTGTGTTAAGAACGTTTTTCTTAAAGAAGTTTTAGCTTTGTGTTAATAAAATTTTATTTAAATTTATAAATAATTAAGATAATAAAAATATATTTTTTTTAAAATAAAGTTAATAAAGTGTGTTGTAAGAAAAATTTGTAGTTATAACCAAAAAGTGGTATATATTGCTTTAATATTTTCTGTAAAAAAAGTGTAAAATTTAATAAGATGCAATTGGCGCCATTTTCCCCTTGCACTTGTCAAATTAAAGAAAGCAAATGAGTATTTAATGTTATTGTTTGTGTGATTGTTTACATTTTGTTTTAAAGTAAATGAAAATTTTTAAATTTAATATATAAAAGAAAGGAAGTTAAATTGTTGTAATTATAAATTTGTTATAAGAAATTCATCGAAAGTTTATTATGTTTTAATGTTGTTAAGAAGTAATGTTTTTTAAAATGCAAAGTGTTTTGGCCATTTTTTGATAAAATAGTTTCTGGGGAGGATGTTTGACACAATTATACTTTTTAGTGTTGGCGGTTTTTACAGGTAAGTCTAAATTATTATAAAACTAGTCAAATTTTTAGAAAATACTTTGAAGTTATTAAAATTTTAATTAAAACCTTTTTACAAACAATAAAAAAATGTTATTTTTAATATAAATTAAGTAATTTATTTATTTCCGCAAATTAAAACAAAATGTTTATTATTTTGAAATTAAAAATGATGAAACTAAAAAAATAAAAAAATAATATTCTACTGAAAAAGTTACAAAATACTAAAAACAATGTAAAAATTTTTAGAAAAAAAAAACTACAATTAAAACTAAAGACTATGAAGCCACCATTTGTTTTCGACCCGCACACTGTGAGCCACATAAAACAATGTCAGCATAGATCAAACGATCTCGACTAAATACTAAATTCTTAACATTTTCAAAAGTGGCCAAGGCAGCACGTTCCAATACTACATCGCCATAACACAATTTACCACAGGCACACTTGGGAGCTTCTGATAAAATATCCACTAAAATCCATGGTAAACTGGCCGTTGAATAAGGCAATTTATGTTGGCACACAGAGCGTGAAGCCAACAGCCATAGGGGAGTGGCTGTATGTAAATTTTGTACCGATGAACAAGCATTGGAATTTGTAGTTTTTTGTTCTAAATCGTATTCTTTTTGTGGCTGAAAGTTATTGCCCCATACATCTAACATCTCTAGGCGATTGTTGTTAAAAGCAGCCGGCAGTGACTCCAATTGATTCGAAGACATGTGCAAAAAACGTAAGCTACGCATGCGTCTTACACCAAATGGTATACGTTTCAATAAATTATTATTGATTTTCAAAGTCACTAGTTTTTCCAATTTAATTAAAACTGGTGGAAAATATTCTAGTTTATTGGCCGAGAGATCTAGCTCTCTTAAAGATTCTTGCAGATTTTTGCCCTGCAACCATTGCCAGCAATTTTTATCACCCAAATTATTGTTGTTTAAATGTAGTTCAGTCAATTGTAGTCGGCCCATTTCATTGGGTATCTAACAATAGAATATGAAACAAATTACACATTATACATTACATTTCCTTAAAACATTTGGTAACTTACTTTTTCTATGGTATTAAAACTTAAATTCAACATCGTCAAGTTTCTTAACGAACAAACTTCATAAGTCACCTTACATAGTTGTATGCCAGATATAGTCAAGGATTTTAAAGTTCTGGGAAAACCTTTTGTTGGATAATCTCCTCTATTTAAAACTGACATCTTTGTTTGTGGTTGCGATTTCTGTGGTATGGCTGTGGCAGCCGCTATATTCATTCTCAAATTTATGGAGTCTTTGCCCTCTAAGCCCAATTTCAAAGTCTGCAGGAAACCCTTGAGCTGTATGGGATCACATTTAATCATTAAATTCTCTGCAGGCTGTATAAAACTTATGGTTGCTTTGCCATCTTTGAGAAATTTTGTAAACATTTTCTCTATATTATTCTTCACTTTGTAGCGTTTGCCTGTTTTGTCTTGCGGTGTGAAATGTATAATTTCTAAATCTTTTTTACTTTGGCCATTGCTATCCTTGGCTGAAGTATTGAAGCCCACCGCCAAGGTGGCTTTGACCATTCGAGGCGCCTTGCTCGTCTGTGTCAGACGATTTATTACTTGTGTCTCACAGAGTATTTTCATTATTGTTTAATTAATTGACGTTTATAACATTTGTTATTGTATTTATAGTGTTTTCTACAAAAAGGATTTGTTTCTTCTTTATCAATAACAATTAAACAAAAGATTTTACGAGATTTCATTTATTTATAAAACGATTTTTTTGCAAAATAAATAAAAAGAAATCCGCCTTTTCTGTAGGGTTTTGTGTTCTTTTGTGAAATGTCAAACAATTTTTGTTGTTTTTATGCGATGTTGTATCTCATTTGCACAAACAGCTGTTGAGTTTTTTTGTTTGGTTTTGTTAGTGACTCTCAAACTGTAACGTACGTAAAGTAATGTTAATGATTCTCAAACTGTAAAATACCTAAATGCTAATCAAAATGTTTTCCGTCAAAATTTAAGATATTTTATTTTAAGGTTTTCAATTGTAAATACAAACATAACGGCATTTTTGTGTCATTATTGCACAAACAGCTGTTGAGAATATTAATCCTGTACCCATCTCTCGTATATAGATAGGTAAATAGATTAATAGATAGATAGATAGATAGATAGATAGATAGATAGATAGATAGATAGATAGATAGGTAGGTAGGTAGGTAGATAGATAAATAGATAGATAGATAGATAGATAGATAGATAGATAGATAGATAGATAGATAGATAGATAGATAGATAGATAGATAGATAGATAGATAGACAGATAGATAGATAGATAGATATAGATAGATAGATAGATAGATAGATAGATAGATAGATAGGTAGATAGATATATAGATAGATATGAATTAAGTATAATTGTTTTTAAAGTATCTAAATTTAAATAAGTAGCTATTTAGGTATGATTAAAATATGACGATTTTGGTCTTTATCCAATTTCAATTTTAACCATACCATTTAACTAAACCAATTTATATGCTCTCAAAATAACTCTTTTTACACTTTTTTATATTTACATATGTACATATTTACTTTTTATAACAAAATGACTTCTTAACAAATATGTGTGTAAAAAAAATTCTATTTGTATTTGAGCTTATTTATAAACGATGTCCTTTTTATGAGTAGCACTTTGTCGTGTACGTTTTCTTTTGATTTAGTAGCTTTTCGAGAATGTACATTTGTATGTATGTTTGTTTATGTTCTTTTGTATGTTGCTGATTTTCCACTTGATTTCAAGTGTCACTGTTAAGTTGTCTGTATTAAATTTTTTCACAGACTTACATACGTATGTATATACATACACAATCTCACTATGCATACATTTAATCTACATATTATATCCTTTTAATAATATCCTTAAACTTATCCATTTATATTTACATGTGTGTATAAAATCAAAGAAACTAAACAAACAATCTTTGGGATATGTATATGTATGTACTTAAACGAGTATGTATGTGTATATATATACCCTTTGGTTTTAAAGGGGTTCCATATGAAATTTCTAATAATTTTGATTTCTAAATGCTTGGAACTAGCTCCATGATGGTTCTATAAACTAAACTTTCATTTCTAAAGCTGCAAGGTACATATTTGTCTCCTTGAATACATATGGAAGTAATTTTCTTTATAAATAGTTAGACGGAATATTACAAGTACAACAACAACAAAAATTACAGATCCTTTGATTAACATAAGAAAAAAAAAGGATAAAAACCAAAAAAAAGTGAAAAAAGGTTAAATATTGGTTTTGGGTTTGTCTTCCTTCCCATGTATGTATGGATGTATGTGTGTATAGAGTTTTTATACATTTTCTCTGTCAATGTCATCAATGCGAAAAAATCAAAATACATACATAAGTAGAAAAATAAATGTCAAATATTTACTTTGATTTTGTTTTTGTCTGGGGGGAAAGTTAGGTGGTGAAAAAAGAGAACATTCTTATTCATGACATTATAAAAATGGCAAATACTATAATCGTAATGTTGTATAATTTTTTTTGTATAGATTATTCAATATGTTTTTGTAAGGAAATGTACATTTTGTGATTATTTTAATGAAACCGGAAGAGATTTATTAAAGTTGTTTTCGTCCAATTATTTGAAATATTATGTAAAAATTGAGTAAATCTTAATTAAAGATCTGTTAAGGAGGGATTGAGACAAGGTACAATTCAACTTAAATGTTTTATTATGAAAGCTTAATTACATTTCACTTTTTGTAACAGATGTAGGGTATTTTATGTTCGGCCGCGACCGACTATAATTTCTTACTTGTTTTTACTTCAGATTGTGTACTTGGAAAATTTGTATAATCCAATTTCTAAACATAAACTCTAGTACATGTCAAATTTTATTCCGAAAGGATTTTGAACCAGTGGTCCACATACATAGGTCGCAGGATAAGAAATTTGCTTAAACAAATTATAAAAAAAAAATCGTAACAACAAATACAACAACAAAGATAGGATATACATATGTATGTGGTTTTTCGTAACCATCTCTTCCCTGACATGGAATTCTGTTTAAACCCATACATTTTATTTTATGATTAACATAAAATTTAAATTCTAATAAGTCATATCATCAAATTTAAATTTTATTTATAGACCAACTTTATACAAAAAGGACTTGTTACACTTTTCGTACATATAACTGCTGCTTATATATAGTATACGAATATATATTGTGCTAAACTTTTTATCCATAAATAAATCATAAATAATATTTACATATTATTTAACATTAAATTTTTATAAACTTCAAGCGTATAAAATGTGTCTTTGTATTGTATTTGTCACAATCTGCTTGTCTTATGACCACATTATGATTCCATTCTTTTTTTTTTCTTGGCCTTTTATAGGACGAACGTTTGTTTTTACTCTTGCGGAAATATGTCAAAAACAAATCAAGTAGAAGTTCAAAATCAAAGTTAAACAAATATACATACATGCATGCATATAAACAAATAAGATTACATACAGACCATACCATACATAAGTATGTAAAAAACCCACATTAAAAGTCAACAACATTGTGTTTTTGTCACGATTTCCTTTTTCCGGAAATAGGAAGAGTTGTAGTAGTAGTGAAGTTTAAGTTGTAAAATTAACCCATTCCAGTAGTTTTATAAGATGTGAATGTATCCTTTTTAACTTATGGTTTGTCTTAATCGTTAAAAAGATCGTAAGACAAGCCTCACTTTAGTGTCTACTAGTAATCAAGAGTATAGACACTTTAATAAAGTACAACAATTCCTGTAGGGTTTATTAAGAATTAATAGTGAATGCTTAGCTGTATTCCTAGAACACTTAGGTCTTAACAGCAGAACGCTCCCAATTCTCGGCTGCTAAACAAATCGAAAGTTTTTTTTTCGAAAATGAACTTTTGTTAAAGCTTTAGGTACTTTATAGACACTTTAATATAATACAACAATTCCCGTAGGATCCATTAAGAATTAATAGTGAATCCAAAGCTAAGCATACCTAGGACATTTGGATCTTGACAGCCGAACGCTCCTGATTTCTCGGCAGCTAAACAAATCGAAAGTTCTCTTTCCGGAAATGAACTTCCGTTAAAGCTTTACTTTATAGACACTTTAATATAGTGCAACAATTTCTGTAGGATCCATTAAGAATTAATTATGAGTCCACAACTAAGCATACCTATGACATTTGGATCTTGAGAGCCGAACGCTTCCGATTCTCTGCAGCAATACAAATCGAAAGTTCTCTTTCAGGAAATGAACTTTCTTTAAAGCTTTACTCTACCTTGAACTGTTGGGTTTTAAGTTTATAGAGAAAAACACTTTGATGTTTAAGTCCACGTTGATAAAAATAAGTTAGACGAAACAGTTAGTTTTGCTGGTAAAAAATATTATTTATTTATTCATACATACACACACATACGCACACACAAACAAACATCATATCATATGAAAGATGTTCGTTATTTTTTTTGTTCTTCATTTCTTTCCTTCTGTTTATCATTATTAATCTTTATAAAAAAATATTATAACGAGAAAAAGAAATATTTTAGCAAATAAATTTCAAAAACATACAGAGGAATAGTATTAAAACAAGTAAGAAATCTGGACTGAACCGAATCTTTAATACCCTTTGCATTTTGTGTTAAAAATAATATAAGAATATTAATACATATTAATTATATATATTTATCCAACTCTGACTTTGGTAAATAACAAAACAACAACAAAAATCCACAGATTCATACTTTACATGTTGTTGTTTATATTAATAGTAGTTGCAAACTGCCTCATCAACATAGAACAATTCCACTGTAGCGACAATATTAAATTTTGAAAATTTGTTTACTAACATACATATTTGTTTACACTATAACCAAAAAACGGATACAACAAATGCAATACCATATAAGCCAATGGCAAGGATATACAATAAATATACACACACATAAACTCATTTAATGTTTGCAAATTTATGTATGTATGTCTATGCTCTATTTTCAAATGACTTTGGGACAAGTAATTTTTTTCGATTTTCTTAAAGTTTTTTTTTTCTTGTCACTTCCTCTTCCTTTATTTTTCTTCTCTGTTTACTCATATAATTTTTTCCTTGCTTTCTTTTAAGTGCCATTTGACTAACTGTAGTCATCATAACTGAAATAATCTACTCAACATTAGAGAATTGTACAAAGTTGATTACGAAAATTTTGTTTTTTTGATGGTCGCAAAAATAGAATGAAATGTATAATATATATGAAAAATGTGAAATGAAATTATTGAAATGCTCAAGAGTATCTATATATATGTATATGGACCCCCGGTAGTGTTTTTGGAAAAAAATGAAAATAAAGTACTTATAGAAACACACATAGAAAGAAATGTTTATTCTACTAAGTATATGTTCAGTATTATATTTGTGGCAAAATATACTGTTAAAGAATTTAATATGGAAGAGAAACTTTAGAGTACTAAATCTAGTTCAGCTTTAGTTTAATTCTAGTTTAGTTCCAGTTCAGTTCTAGTTCAGTTCTAGTTCAGTTCTAGTTCAGTTCTAGTTCAGTTCTAGTTCAGTTCTAGTTCAGTTCTAGTTCAGTTCTAGTT
>NC_060950.1:7958827-8030551 GCF_022045245.1 Lucilia cuprina
GATAGATAGATAGATAGATAGATAGATAGATAGATAGATAGATAGATAGATAGATAGATAAATAGATAGATAGATAGATAGATAGATAGATAGATATATAGATAGATAAATTGATTGATTGACTGACTTATTGATTGAAAATCTCCTCTATTAGTGTTTTCCCGTACTTGCTACTAAAAATTTATGACACACGTTTTTTTAGTTTCATTATTATTTCTTTATTCAACATTATTTTTCTCTTTAATTTATTTAGCTAAATTTAAATACAATTTTGCAATAAATTTATAAAACAAAAAGCTGGCTAATAAACAAAAAATTTTGTTTATTTTTCCAACAAAAATAAATTGTGCAATACAAATTTGTGCTTTAATAAATTAGTTTGTAAAAAAAAATAAATATAAACCCTAATAAGGAACATTAAAGTATAAAAAAATTGTCTCTTTAATAATATACATATTAATATAAAATTAAATGCTAAGTACTTAAGGGGAAAGTCATTATTATTCACTTTTAACTACCAACAATGATGATACTAAAATTGAAAAAAAAAGTCCACATAAAAATTCAGAGTTCAAACAGGAAAACAAAAGAACAAAATTTTATTAAGAGAAATATTCGATAGGCAGTAGATAGATATTCAAAATTATTTAAATGAAAATTTTAATTATTATAAAGATTTGTGAAGTTAGTTGTAATCTATCTTCTCTGTTTGAACTCGAACACAATAAAAATTTGTGCGTTTTTTTAAATAAGAAAAAAATAAGCAAAAAGAACATTAAACTTGCAGGACCGCTTGGTTTGCATTTCCATACCACTACAGTTTGAAAATAAAATAAATCGATGTTTAAATAAAGCTAAGACAGAAAAGTCATTCTCGTTGGAACCTCAATCAACTCATAATTTACACAGACAGAACAATAAAGGTATAAAACAACCAATTGCTATAAAAACTGGCATTAAAACCATCGAGTCATCCATAGTATAGGGATTCGGTTGACGAGGACCACTTGTTTTACTATTTTTACGATTATCCGTAAAGGACAAATCGAAATCTTCTTCATCATCATCCATAGCCAAAGTATTATCCTCCTCTAAGGGTGGCGTTGGTATCTTGTTTTCCTCGGCTAAAGATCTTTTAATATTGGCCGATTTCTTAATGCTACTGGCTGTAGTTGTTATAGGCTGTTCCGTCATTTCTTTATAATCAACATCTTGTATGATGGCCTCATTGTGTAGCGGTTTCAATTTGGGTATTCTACTGACATCGCCTTTGAAGAGAACAAAGGCATTGATTTTGGGATTATCATAGGAACCCTTTATGAATTCCAAACGCACCAAATTATTGCGTATATCGGAAATTTCATCTTTGAAGTGTAATTTGCCTCGTGTTACGGTAAAATAGACATATTCATCATGTGCAGTACCACGTCCTACTTGAGCAAATATATCCAGATTAGAGACTACTTCGTGTTTACGATTTAGCACAACATCAAAAATCTGTAAAGTAAAAAGAAAAAGCATTTTGATATGATTTTTATGTGTTTAATCAAAATTTCAAATTATGGAAAAAAATCGAAATTTAGGAAAAAAATTTTAAATCCAAAAATTTTCAGTTTTGGAAAAAACGAAATTTTATCATTTCAACTTTTGTTGTAAAAACCCAAAATTGTTTATATTAACTTACCTTCATATTTGGTTCATTAAAATACACTTCACAGAATTTCAGCACTAATGCATATTCACCATCCCCCTCCAAGGGTAAATCATAGCCAAAAGTGGCAGTGTGATAACGTTCCGTACGATACAAAACCTCATCCTGTTCCGGTACTCTGCCAATAATCAACAAATGATTACCATAATCCGAGGCAGTGCCCACATTTAAGGGATCTGATTCATAGTGTATACTATGTTTATCAATATGATCATAGCCACCGGCATTAACAGCATAGATTACCTGTAGACTATTGTCTTTATTATCGGCAGCATTAGTAGAGGCAATGCAAATGCTGCTGCTTATCAATAATAGCAACGATGACCATGAAAATGTCACTATTTTTAACCTTTCGCTTAAACGTGTCTTCATGGTCTAGAACTCACGGTGTATATAAACAATTAGCTATAGATTTATTTGATTTTTAAATTTTTCTAGCTGCCTTCGTGGCTTTTGTCAATGCTATTTTTATAACAAGCTGTTTAGGGTACGTGTTCCTTTTAAATTTTTTTTCTTGTTTGCAATTTTTGCTGAGGTTGCAATTTGTTCAAGGCGTGCTGTAAGTGCAGAAAACTTCTATTATATTGTAAATATGAATGTTGGCAAGTTTTTAATGAAAATTTTGTAAAATTATTGATTTTTTCATTCACTTTTTTGGGGGAAAAATTATTGTTTACCTTTTTTCGGCGTGCTAGGTCAAATTATTTTTTTTTTCGGTAAATTACTGAAAATTTTTTGTTGATAATCGATCAGCTGTTAACTGTTTATGGTTTTTCATAATAAGCAGCTTATGTATATATCAGGAGAATGACAAAATTAGTGCTACCAGATTGAGTTGGGTAAACTGCTCTTTATTTACATAGAGAGTAGTTATTACTTATATCTGCTATTAAAATTCATTTATTGATATAATTTTGTGACAAACTTATTTCTTATTAATTTAATAAAATATTTTATAAAATTAAATTTTATTTTTGTTTTAATTCTTCCTGCTATAATATTAAGCATCACAATACGGCAACACTTTTCAGTTATTGTTGAAATACCTTCTCTAGCTGTCATTATTTTGAAAAAAAAACACTCTCTGAACATCAACACGTGCGGTAGATGTTGGAATTTATTAAATTTGCTTTAAATTTTAATAAATTTATTTAAAAACTATTAAATAAAAGTGCAGAAGATAATAATATTAAGTTAACAAATCCATAAAGTGTAAAAGTAAAACTTATTCTACTTTTAACACATAAATAATTGGCCGCAATATACTACAAAGAAGACACAAATATCCCAGCACGTCGGAAATATAAAATAATTTTTTTAACAACATGGATTTTGAAATGGAAGAAAATGACAAATTAAAGTTTCAACATTTAGCAGGTGGTAATATTTTAGAATATGCTCCTATCTATTCCAAAACTGGAGAGTAAGTACAATTACAAAGAAACTACAAAAAATGTTTAACAAAAATTTCCATTTCTCATTAGACACTTGTTGTTTTTGGCCCAGCATGAAGTTAAAGTATACTCCACAGTTAGTGGTCAATTTGTTAGAAAGCTAGAGGGTTCATCCGAACCTCTAATTGACTTTGAATTTGAATTTAAAGACGACAACATCTTAATTGCTTGTAATAATAAAGGTGAAATCTTTTCATGGGAATGGAAAACTGGTGTCCTCAAAAATACCCTACAAATACCTTCCATTGACGAAAAATCGATGGTAACAAATTTTAAACTTCTAAATTTATATGGCAAATCGAATTTGTCCCATGCCTTCGTGTGTTTTAAAGTTCCCAATAAAAATGTACAATGGCGGATATTTAATCGTGATCAGAAGTCATTCATTAATGTGCCTTGTGATTTGAGATTGGGGTAAGCAGATTTCTGTTTGTTATTGTTATATTTTATTAATTTTATAAAACATTTTGCAGCATGAAGAAACCTTTAGTTGCCGTGGATAATAAAAATTTTCCTAATCTCGTTCTGGCCCAGGGTTATTATGTTTATTTTGTGAATTACAAAACTTGGTTTAACGTAAGGTGAGTATTTAATTATGGGAAAATGTTAGTTCAATTCTAGTTCAGTCCTAGTTCAGTTCTCTTTCAGTTCTATTTCAGTTCTCGTTTAGCTCTAGTACAGTTCCAGTTCAGTTCTAGTTCAGTTTAGTTCTAGTTCAGTTCTATTTCAGTTCTAGTTCGGTTCTAGTTCAGTTCTAGTTCAGTTTTTGTTTAGTTCTGGTTCAGTTCTGGTTCAGTTCTAGTTCAGTTCTAGTTCAGTTCTAGTTCAGTTCTAGTTCAGTTCTAGTTCAGTTCTAGTTCAGTTCTAGTTCAGTTCTAGTTCAGTTCTAGTTCAGTTCTAGTTCAGTTCTAGTTCAGTTCTAGTTTAGTTCTAGTTCAGTTCTAGTTCAGTTCTAGTTCAGTTTTAGTTCAGTTCTAGTTCAGTTCTAGTTCAGTTCTCGTTCAGTTCTATTTCAGTTCTGTTTCAGTTCTAGTTCAGTTCTAGTTCAGTTCTATTTCAGTTCTATTTCAGTTCTATTTCAGTTCTAGTTCAGTTCTAGTTCAGTTCTAGTTCAGTTCTAGTTCAGTTCTAGTTCAGTTCTAGTTCAGTTCTAGTTCAGTTCTAGTTCAGTTCTAGTTCAGTTCTAGTTCAGTTCTAGTTCAGTTCTAGTTCAGTTCTAATTCAGTTCTAGTTCAGTTCTAGTTCAGTTCTAGTTCAGTTCTAGTTCAGTTCTCTTTCAGTTCTAGTTCAGTTCTAGTCTAGTTCAGTTCTAGTTTAGATCTAGTTCAGTCCTAGTTCAGTTCTAGTTTAGATTTCATTCAGTAGTAGATCAGTTTAAGTCCTAGTTTAGTTCCAGTGCAATTTAGTTTAGTTATAGTTCAGGTTTAGCTCTAGTTCATTTCTAGTTCACTCTTCACCAATAAGTTTTTTGTTAATTTTTTGCAATTTATTCACTTCCTTTTAGATTAATGAATGCCCGCAGTGTACCAATTACTGCACTTCAAGTACACACCTCCGAAGATTGTGTAGCAACAGGTGATGAACTTGGTAAAATTTTCTTATGGCGTGAATTTACCAGCAAAACAGATATAAAAACTGTAAGTAATTAAAAGGGGAAAAACAATTTAAACTTCATCACTTATTTTCCTTTCAATTTCCAGAGTCTATATCATTGGCATCATACAAGAGTTACCAGCATTTGCTTTACTGTTGCGGGTGCTCATTTCTATAGTAGCGGTGAAGAAGCTGTAATGGTTAAATGGAATGTAGAAAGACCTGAATTAAAACAATTTTTACCACGTATGGTTTCAGAAATACGTCATATTGTTGTTAGTCCCGACAATACTAATGTTGTTGTATGTACAATTGATAATAGTATACAGATCTATGGTACTGAAAATCTAGTTCATCAAAATCTACAAGAATTTACTTATATACATGATGATAATACTGAAAATTCAAAATTCCCAACGGGTTTACGTTTAAATCCACGTAATAATTCTTTGGTATTGAATGGTCGTAGTGGTTCATTACAATTTTATAATACCTATACAAAGAGTTTCTTGTATAATGTATGTTGTTGTGTTTTTTTTAATGTTTAATATGATAACTAAAGTAAACTTTTTATTTTAGGTTAATATTGTTAATCAAAATTTATTGTCTAAAGAAAGCGATAGAGTTCTGTATAATATACGTGTTACTAAGGCGGCTTTCAATATTGATTGGATGGCTACTGGTGAAGTTTTTAACGATGAAGAGCATTTGCCAGAATTACGTTTAAAATTTTGGAAATATCAGGAGGATACACAAAAGTAAGTAGATAAATTAAGGTGGGCTTATACTTATCACTATACTATCGAGGAAAATTTTTTATAATTACAAATCTGCATTAAAATATATGCAGATTTAGTACTGTTTATACTATGGGGATCTTTGAATTTATACTTTGATCTAAACTATTATGTATTCTGAACTGCAGAGTTCTTTAATTCGATTTACTTCGTAAATACTGTCTTCATTAACGTAATAAAATATTAAACCTTTTTCCCTCTCAAACTTATTATTCTTAGCTACGCTTTAAATACAAATATTGAATTGCCACATGAGGGAGGTTTTAAAGCCATTGAATTCTCAAATGACTATCAAGTAGATAATCTACTATGTGCTACCGTAGGCGAAGATAACATTATCAAAATGTGGTGTCTTGAAGACTCTGACAACATTTATAAAAGCGGCAAAACTTGGTATTGTGTAGCACAAACTTCGTATAAAGATTTTCCAGTCGATTCGATATCATTCTCCCAAGATGGTTCTCTCTTAGCTGCCGGCTATGGCAATACTTTGTGTATATATAAATCTGATAATCTAAAACTAAAAGCAGCACTTACTGGCTCTAATGGTCTAGATGGTTGTGTATCAAAAGCTCAAATTAGAATTCCAGCAAAAAATATAAACGGCGCCAAATCCGAATTAGCAGAGAAACGTAAAAAAATAATGCAATTATTTACCAATATGTTAGAGACAAATGAAGAAACCTTAATAAAAGAATTGCAAAAGATTTTAAATGATAAAAAATCTTTAAACAACATTACAGAAGAACCCTTAAAACAACTTGATGATGTACAAAAGACTACATTATATAAAAAGATTATACAAATGCATGAAATGAATTTATATCAAAAGGTATTACTTTATCAAAAATTGGGTATTGCCTGTAAAGTTCATCCTCAAATGGAAACAAAATTAGCTGAATATTTGAGTAAATTATGCAACACAAGAAATGTGGAAAATAAATTACACGCTCAGACTCAGCGTTTGAATTTAAGGCAACGTTTCAAGGCAAAATATCGTTTGCAACAACATTGTAAACAACAACAGAAATATGATGAACAAATTTCCAAAAATCTAGTGCCTCTCTTAAGTTTAATGAATTTGGGCCATACACCAGATAACAATAAATCAAAAAGTGTACCTAAACCAAAAAATATTGGTAATATTTTAAATAATACCAAAAAAGTTTTACCACCTAAAGGTACTTTGGCAGAAATAACTCATGTACAATTTGCCGCTGGAGAATATGCCCATCTGGTGGTTGTGTGTACTGAACGTCGCGTTTTAATATGGAATCTTTTGACTTTAAGATTGCAATCGGTTTTGAAATTAAGTGTTAAACACTTGACTTTTGATCCTCAAACTAATCTAATTGCGGTGGTGACACACAATAATGAATGTAAGTTTAGTTGTTAAAATCCTTAAAGAGAGTATTAAATGTGTGTTGTTTGTATTACAGTGCATCTTTTCCAACCTAATGTACCGCTGCCTATATACCAACGTCGTAATATACCAAATGTTTATGGTATTGCTTGGATACCCCGACGTTATCCCAAACAAAGATCTATAAATCTTGATTGGCAGGCTCAGTCTACTTTATATTTCTTAAATGAAGAACAGGTTTGTAATATTTTTTTATTATTTTATTAATCATTTTTTCTTTTTATTATAATCACATATTTTTTTTTTGTTTTTCTTTTTATTTTAGGAAATTGTTTACTTATCTTCACCCAATGACAATAAACAATTTGATTCTCCTGCGCCTATTGTTTTTGATAATGCTGCTAAAGAATCTATACATTATACCACATTTGGTACTTATGCCACTAAAGCTGTTAATGAGAAACAAAATGTTTCCTGTCAAAATGGTCCTTTAGTTTTAGGCAACAACGATAAGACAGCTGTTAAGGCGGTAAGTCAAGTTCATTTTTCTCATTTTAGTTATAGGCTTTAATGAATTATTTACTAAACAGTCTTAGACTTGTAATTCATAAGAGTTATTCAGTGGACTTTTTCTTTAAAAAGTTTTAAAGTTGATTTTATTTGTAGTTAGTTAGTTAGTTTGAAAGGAAGATGTTCATACATTAAATCCGAAGAAATACATCTAGACCTCTAAGAGCTTCTTAACCACTGCCCCTGGCAGGAATCGTGTCATTACCTACTGTTTACTAGACCACTAACATTTTGGAGGTTACAATAACACATTTGTAACACATTGAAGTTTTGTTTATTTAATCCATAATAGGATATATATTCTGGGTTTTAATTTTATTCAAAAACAATCTTTTTTAACCTCTTCCTCTATTAGAGAGTACGTTTTTAAGGTTCGGTTTCCTACTACTCAGTTAAATTAATCTTAACTTAACTACTAGATTAAATTCGAAACAAATTTAAGCGGACTTTAAAGTTTTATATTGTCGTGCATTCGCATCACTTCAAGTGAGGTTATGTTTTATTGGTGGAGGCTATAGAATACTCGAAACGTGTATACCCTAGTGGAGACCATTAAAACTCAACTGTTTAAACCCTGGTGGGAACCATCAAACCTCAACTGTTTATACCCTGGTGGAGACCATTAAAACTCTTCAAATTTACTGGTGAAGTATCATTTGAAACTCAAATTTATCTTAAGTGTTTAAAAGTATTTCAGCTTCCTATATCGAGATATAGGTCGACCTAAACAATGTTATTGTATAGTTTAGCTACTCTTGGGTTCCAAGTAGGTTTAATTGAATTCTGGATCAGTTCCAGTTCAGTTTTAGATCAGTTCCAGTTCAGTTTTAGTTTAGTTCTACTTCAGCTCTAGTTCAGTTCTACACTGAAAATAATCCATGCTCAACTTTACGAAAAAAAAATTCGTAACTTCCATTTTTAGTAATATTTACAAAAATTTCGTGTATAATACGAAATATTATTTAATAAAACCCTTTTCTATTTTAACGAAAGTACGAAAACCTTTCGTAATATTTTTTTCTTAAATTTTAGCGAAATTAAACATAATGATATTAATTATATTATGATTAAATAAAACTATAACATTTTTATAAAATTTAAGAAAAAGTATAATATTATTCTCGAATTATTTTCATAAAAAAATTGAAAATTCGTGTGGAGAATAATTTGAACTAAAATTAGAAAATTTATTTTAAAACGAACAAGAATGTTTGAATAAATTAATATTTCGTAAATTTTACCATATTTATTCAAAATTCCCTTTTTTCAATTTATGTAAATTAATTTTTTTTAAGAATATTTTGCATTATACTAAAATATTTCGTATATATTACGAAAGAATTTCATGGTGTGAAACAACGAACGATTCGTACAATGTACGACATTTTTCGTATATATTAGGCATGGATTTTTTTCAGTGTAGTTCAGTTCTAGTTCAGTTCTAGTTCAGTTCTATTTCAGTTCTAGTTCAGTTCTAGTTCAGTTTTAGTTCAGTTCTAGTTCAGTTTTAGTTCAGTTTTAGTTCAGTTCTAGTTCAGTTTTAGTTCAGTTCTAGTTCAGTTTTAGTTCAGCTCTAGTTCAGTTTTAGTTCAGTTCTAGTTCAGTTTTAGTTCAGTTTTAGTTCAGTTCTAGTTCAGTTCTAGTTCAGTTCTAGTTCAGTTCTAGTTCAGTTTTAGTTCAGCTCTAGTTCAGTTTAAGTCGTAGTTTAGTTCCAGTGCAATTTAGTTTAGTTATAGTTCAGGTTCAGCTCTAGTTCATTTCTCTCGTGGAGGATTTCCTTTAAACCAACGTGGGACACCCTAGCATATTGCCTATGAGCTCAGCCAACAATTCAAATAATCCAAAAAAAATATTACTTTTATAAAATGAAAAATTTTTTAAAAAAATAAAATAAACCTTTAAGGACGGTTTTCTTACTCCGCATTTAAACTAGTCTTAACTTACTGTTAGTTTAAACTCGGAACAAATTTATTCGGACTTTAACCGATGATTCTGTTTTTCAGTTTTAGATTTAAGCTCAGTTAACTTTGTTAGTATTGCCATCTTTTCACTCAAAAGCATAAACAATGAACAGCTGTTTTTAGCAAATTATACTTTTGCAAAATGAAAAATTTTGGAAAAATGTTAAAAAAAAAACATTAAAATATAAATAAAACAAAAAAAATCAGAAAATTACTATTTTCATAAAATATTAAGATCAGTGATAATCGTGTCTCTCGATAATGAAACAAAATTTAATTTTAATAAAATAAGTTTTTTTTTTATTCTGTACACTCGTTCAAAGGCGAAGTACATATATCAATCAATCGAATATATCTGAATCTTTGTCTAATTGTATATCCGAATATTTAATGCATAATAAATATTCGGACATACAATTAGACAAAGATTCAGATATACTATTCAAATTGACCAGAAATCTTCGAGATACTGTCCGTACTTTTTTAAACAAATTCTGAAGACTATAAATAACTTTTATAGAGAGAAATCGTTGTCGGTCCCTCTGTCTCTTTGTTCGTTCAAGTAAAGACTAAGTATATCAACCAAATATCTCTGGAATCGTTTTCTGTCCATCTGTCTGTTTATTCGTTGTTTATTATAAGAAAACTATTTCCCAATGTCTGCAGATATCTTCGAGAAAACGTCTGAAAGCCTATAGATGTCTTTATATCTTATAGATTTTCAAATCAAAAAGTTCATATGAACTCTCCGACTTATCGATATTCGTCTCTATATCTGTTCTTTTTTAATAATTTTCTAAAGACCCCCAAATATCCTCTAGATTTAGATCTTCAATAATTATATCAGAAGTTTAGAAAGAGAATTATATATAAGCGATAAAGAAGTAGAATTTAATCCATAAAAGTACTGAAATAGACCTGAAGAAGTGATGATTTTAACACTGGCTTGTTTCAAATCAGCCAAAAGGAACATAATGTCATGCTGACTAAACAGTTCCTCCTGGGATGTCACCGGAGGAATCATCCCAACTTTAACATCACATAGTTTAAATGCTCCCCCGAGGCATGTCAGGAAGTACCTTCGTGTATACGAAGAGAGCATACGAAGTTATGTTCAGGATCCCTTAGATCAGACTTCGTATACAGCAGCTTAGAACGACATTCATAGAGACGCCATCAATACCGCGGTTTCAGGTTACCGCTTGAATGTCGTTCTTGGAGGTCGCTCACCGCCCATAGCAGAAATAAAGAAGAACCTGCCGCGGAAAACAAGAGTAGCTCTGGCACAACTGAGATCGGGATGGAGCAACAGGCTCAACGCCTACTGGTCCCGCATAGACCGTGCCGTCCCCAATATATGTCAAGCTTGTGGACAGGGTCCCCATGATACCCACCACATATTCAACTGTCCAGCCCACCCTACTTCACTTAGTCCAATGGATTTATGGACTAACCCTATTGAAGTAGCCCAATTTCTTGGCTTGGACCTAAATACAGAACTCCCGGATTAAAAATTGTATAGTTTAAGCTGTTACAACAACAAGACAGGCTTGTCATAGGAGGGATGTCCTTTTTATGTGATTCCAAATTCATTACATTTAAAATCATTCTCAGAAAGTAATTTTAATGTTCTTTTTTTTGGAAGTTATTAGGGAGTGAAATTGTAGTAAAAATTAGTTTAATTTAAAAAATTCCTGTACAAAAAATATATTTACAATTTAGGAACAAAAATTATATACTTTTCGCTTCTTTGGAAGTCAACAAACATCACTTCTACAAAAGTTAAAAAAAAATTCACTTAGTGTTACTTTTGAAATGGTGATAAATGTTATTCTTTTGAAAGTACTTAGTTTTATTTTTGCTGGATAAAGGTTTATGGAGATTATACTCATATCTTAACCATAAGATTCATAGTGCAATTTATAACAGTTCTTGCTGTTTATTCAATGTTTAATTTTTGTTGCTCCCCTCTTAAAACTCCGTCTTTAAAAATAAAAACAAATCCACTTTTATTAATTCACAAAAACATTTTATTAATATTTTTAAATTTTAAATTAAAAAAAAATTAATCAATAAAAAAGTACGATTAAATAAAGCTTAAAAACTATAAAGTACTTTGGCTTGTTAAATAAATACTAAAACATAACAGGACAAGAGACCATGATTTTAAAGAAAAAAATTAAATAAACAGTTACAAGGCCCCTCCTGCAATATTTTAACATTTTTTGCTTAAAATTAAAAAAATTTTCTTATTTTTGTTAATTTTATAATTTTTTTTCTTCAAACAAACTTATGAACAGTGCATATATAAGTTATTTTACAAAAAATTGTATCAAATGTTCAATTATAATTATTACTAAAATCAACTACTTATGTATGTTTGGTATCAGTCATTTTAACTAGTTTATAATTAAAATACATATATTGTTTAAATTAAATATTTATATCAAGCCTTTAGCTTAATTTATACTTAAATAGCAAGAGTAGTTGGCACAAAAACATTTCTACCAGTAGTAATCTTAATTATTCAGATCACCCAATCTAGGCATTATGGGCACACGTATATGACGACAACGTCTTCTCATTAATACATCATGTTTGAAATAGCGTAGACAATGCGATTGTGGTACTTTCGGCATTAACATCTCTTGCTAAAAGAAAAAAAAATAGATACAAATATATTTAATTGGCGGTAATTCACTCATAAAAATATAAAAAACTCATTTAAATTTTACATTATTTAACTGCCTTATCAAAGTTTTGTAAGTCAAAGAAATAAGAAGATCAAAAGATCATTCCTTAAACTTCAAATTAGAATTTTCAATTCTAAACTGTACCATCAAGATACAATGAAATCAGTTAATAAAGCTCATTTAAGTTCACATTTGCCCTGTCAGTATATTGATCCTCTGAATCATCTGATCAAAGAGAAGATGTTCACTGGATCGTTGTCAAAATCTTAAGTTGTCAAATCAAACTAAAACTTGTCATGAAACATGCAATTATTTACTCATTTGCAAAGAAATAAGCTCTAACCAATTAGATTGCGATCATTATTAATCTTTGCTTAAATTATCTTTATCTGAAATGAAAACTTTTTTGTGAAAAAAAGATATTCATTAAAGAAATATATCGTATCAAAGCTGCCAGATACTGACCAGCAGTTCGACAAAGAGTCAATGCATCCACAGTGATTTCCATTTCGTCGAGGATGTACACAAGATTGAAGACAATCATCAGTATATTGTTCCCTTTGTAAGCGGGAGAGTGGACACTTGAAAAACTTTTGCTGTCTCTTCGTAATCTATGAGGTGACGATTGATCTTCTCGTAGGACAGCACAGTTATTCACCTGAACAGTCGGTGGCTAGGGGTAACCCTTAATAGTAGGTTAAATAGATAGTTCGGAACTAAATGAATGTCGAAGTGTTTTAAATGAACACCTGCATTGTGGGCCTTATTTTACGGTGATCTTTTTCAACCACTGTGTCAGCTTCCGTGACGACTCACCACCGCCATATTGTGCTTCTTACAATTTTCGGTCCTGTACATGAGCTATCCAAACTCTGACCATTGTTACCCCTTTGCTTAACATTCTATATGCAAAGACTTCACTTCCGTTTACAACCACGCAGACGTAATCGGTAGATGTAGACAGAAGTACGAATCTTTAAAATAAGCCATAGATTTTGTTTTAACTCACTGAGAACAAACTGTTGTAAATCTGGTATAAAAAGAGTTTTCTCTGAATATGATACCTTTCCGTAATGTTAGGTTATCGGTAGCCGATTTCTGCTTTATTTGGATCCAGTAAGATTACTTTGTAAAAATACCTTTTAGATGAAAAGAGAGTGATAGAGAAAAGTAGAAAGCAGAGAAAATATAAAAGAAAGAGAGGATATGGGAGGAAACTGTTAAGGTAAAATACCAGGTCTAACTGCCATAATTAGTGTGAGTAACAAAGTTCATATCCATATTGGTAAACTAATGAACGGCAGAAGACGTTCCAATTGTATATTCGACAACTCGGATATATTGCCAAAATAGGCCGATACAAGCATCCCAATTCTCTAACAATCGCAGAGAAGATGAGTAATAGTCTCTTCTTCATCCTTATTTTGACAACTTCTACAGAAGACATTAAACAGGATACCAATTCGTCTACCATGGTTACCAGGCGCGGATTCACAGGGGTGGATTAAAAAGGGAAATTCGCCCACCCCCCTCAAAAACCGAAAGTTTTTCATACAAAATATACAAATAAGAAAAAAGAAACTAAGTGAAAAAAACAAAAGTTGCCCCCAAGCACTCGAGCTGGATCCGCTGCTGATGGTTACCAAATCTACACTGGGCAGTAACAATCGATGTTAGCCTACCAGTTGAGGAAGACATTTGGACCTGATAGATTTTACCGTACATCAGTCTTTTAACTACAACACGATTTTCTCGAGAATTTGGTTGATACCGAAGAAACTTCAACCAATTGACAAGATACATAAGGCAACCAGTACCATATTATGTGGTTGGACACCACGTCAAATCATTGCAAAGAATGTCTAAGGAATACTGATACTAGTAGCATAGTCCTGATACTAGTAGCACCTCTTTTCCCCGGAATTGGAATAACACCAAGATGTGGTAATTCATCAAGGTAACATTCCAAGAGGAAATAATTATTTGGCCTCATGTTTGTAACACCCAAAAATATTGGTTCTGGAGTCTCAGAATTTTAATGATAATTTGCACATTAGAGTCTTTAAGGGCAATATTTTAAATGTCCTTTTTACAATATAACTTTCCGATCCCATAATGTAGATATATATTCTGGATCCTGATTTTTAAGATAAGTTTCTTTCCTAGATATTGGATTTACTTCTAAATCTTTTGAGACAAATGTACTAATCCTGATAGAAAATATTGTTCTACTTTCAAATTTAACATTTTTTTTCTTTGAAATGTTGGATGAAGTTGTATATGTACATATTTCTCATTACAGTGATTTAAACTGAAAAATAATAAAATACCATTACACTTTGTATACATGTGTTGAGATTTTTCATTATTTTCCTTGTTTGAGTTTTCTGATTTTTTAAATATATTTTTAGAAAAAAACTGTCTTCTTTTCGGCAAAAAAATAACACAAAACTGACGCCACATATACTATTATATGTGCAACTTGCATGAATGATTTCTTTTGTTTCCACACTTACCTCATTCACTCTTGGCACCGGTCCACATTGATCGACTGGCAGCAAAAGGATAATAGTAAAAACAAATATCACTAACAAATGAAATATTTTCGCCAACATTTTTTAAATTGTATTAAAAGTTTTTGATTTTAAAGGCTAAACTTTACAGATTATGTTTTTCTTTTTCTGTTGCAATACTTTAATTAAATTTCACTTTTGATTATTTTGTTTTCCAGTATTTCTTTTAAATAATCTTTAGTTAATGCTTTATATACGGAAGTAAAATTGTTTTTTTATTTTGTTTTTGTTTTTTTTTTGCTAATTTTTTTTAACTCCAGCTTGTTTTTGAAATATATTTTATTTTTATAATATATGAGACTATTGTGTCTCTCTCTCTGGTTGTATTCAGTTTCGTTTTACAATGATAATTGACTGAATGATTTCTAAAGCACACGTTTTTATATCACAACACGAAATTATTATTTTTTATATACTAAAGGCTGCTGGACTGACAACTACGACCACTGACTGAGTCTTTTTAAAGAATCAAGCGCCACAGACACTCAAGAATACAATACAGTTTTGTAAATATCACACATTTATGAGTTGAGCAGCACTTTAGAGCAGCAACTGTGGTACTGCGTAAAAGTATATGTATCTGGTTGGTTCTTTTAAGGCGAAATTCTTTATTAAAACGAATTCTATGCACATTGTCGTCTTGTGCCATCTTAAAACCGAAGTGTACACGTATGCACTTTGAATACTTGTGTTTTTTATTAATATACCCTACACTACAGGGAATTTGTTATAACTTTTTAACAATTATCAGATAGACATTTTTTGTAATCAAATCCTTTCTTACACAATCTGAAATAAATTTGATAATTTTACTATTAAAAGTAATTCAAATTGATCCACAAATTGCTCATAACCTTTACAAAATGATATATTAAATGAAAGCTTTTTCAAATATCTCTTACAGACACCTTAAGCTTTCGTATGAAAGCCCAACTTTCTTTAGTTGAAGGCTGCAAACGATTCGGTTTAACTGTCAATAGGACACTTGTTTTTGTTTTGTTTTGTTTACAAATATTATGCCGGGAAAGTTTGTAATATTTTCTTACGACATAAGACCAACTACATAAATTTTTTTTTTTCGTATAAAATCTTCTATTTTGTAGATAACTATAGCTAAAATTTTATAAAGTTTCAATATGGTCGCCTCGAATAAAACGGACTTAGTCGTCTTAGGGTTGTCAACTCAACGAGAATTTAATCAAATGAAGTTTCTTTTCCTAATATTATAAGAAACTCTTGCAGAATTACTGAGAATAAGCGAACACTCTTTGGCTCCTTGTGATACTATTAAAATTAAATTGAAATCTGAGCTATATTGTTAGGTCTGCGGTCCCCGATGGAACTCATTGATATTTCTATAGACTATTCTAATCTGAGCTATCTGGTTAGTTCTATGGTCTCTGATGGAACTAATCACTATTTCTTATGATTTTTATTAGCATTTATTACATACGATAGTCCAAATTATAGATTAGACAGTAGTCTCGATTATAGATTAGTCAATGGTCCAAACTATAGACTGAACTATAGGCCAGTCAAACTAAAGACTAGATTTTAGTCCAGACTATAGACAAAGCTACGTACACGATTTAAATCCAGTCTATAGACTTCTATATACAAGATTGATCCATATTATGGATGATCTTCTCTTTCGTTTTGTCGCCCTTTCGTTGATTAAGTGCTGAAATCTATATCAAAGTGTCGTCTGAGTTGGAAAGTTTAGAGTCATTATATGTCCATGTGGGTATGAATAAATCGACGATTCGTGTATTTTTTGCCTATCGTTTGGACTCCTTTAGAGTCTAGAGATTTTCGTAACAATAACCAGCAAAAATATTGGGTTTGTGCTGATGTTTGATGGTTCTATACCCACCTTAAAGTATACCAATCGGCTCAGAATACTTTTCTGAGTCGATTTAGATAAGTCCGTCTGTCCGTCCATGTAAACTTTGTATCAAACGAAGCCTATTGAAAGTGGTTAAGATCGGTCCATTATTTCACCTGGCCCCCATACAAATGTACCCCCGAATAGGGCTTGTAAACATTGGAATCAAACTACAGGTCGCAATTTTGGTGATAATTCAATGAAATTTGGCACATGATCTTCTATTTTAGCGTAGACGAAGCCTATTGAAAATAGTTAACATCGGTTCATTATTTCACCTAGGCCCCATACGACTGAATCCGCCAAATAGGGCTTTTAAGTTCATAATTATGTTTAATATACTCGTATCTCGAGAAAAAGCTGCACAACCAAGTTCTATACTAGCCTTGATGACTCTGATGATCTTTATCAAAAATCCCCCATCAAAATTTTACTTAAATATCTACAGTTTTATTAAACAATTAAACAATAAATGGCTTACGTATATCTGAGGCAAGGTACATTCAACTTAAACACAGCTGGTCACATTTTTCCTTAGGTGTGCATTAGAATTTAACACAATTGTATTTGAGTATTATGACACAAATGTTATATTCTACTTTTATACAACATTTCTTAAAAAGGGGGCAAATTTATACATATATTTATTTACTCATCTCCACCTCCTAACACTCGTAACTCCTGCTGCATATGCATTTAGACTACATCCTAATAGTTTTCATTTCTTTAAGTTTCCTCGAAAAAACAAAAACGAAAGAATAAACAATTTCGAGACAACTCTTCAGAGATATGTAGACGTAAATAGTTTTTGAAATTCTTTTCAATTGTAACTGACCAGAGCATTGTGCCAGCAGAGTTTGTATAATAAAATATGCATTATTTATGTTTTACTATCATATCACAATTATAATAATTGTAAGTGTAACTAGTGGTTGCCATTCTTGACATTATCTAGTTGTTTATGACATAAAGTCATCGTCGTTGGACTGACGGTTTGATTTGAGTATTTGAGTATTTTTTTATGTTATATGCGTATTTTTTACCTAAATTCAATTTGTGTGCGTAATAACAATTGAATTTGTGACACGCGTCATTTAGCACTGTTTATATAGTTATATAAAAATACCATTATGTTTATAATATTTTTTTTTTTTTTATATACACTTTTGGTCACAATAAACAACAATCTTGACAGTACTTATCGTCTGACGATTGGAATAAAATAAGATTTCTCCCTAAACATGACAATCGCCTACAATTTGTTTTTGGGGGCACAAACTTGCTTACAGTTTGTTTCACGTATTCACGTGTAAAACGAGCCGCTTTTGAATCACCATTTTTATGTAATTGGAAAATTGATATAGCGCCTCAATTTATTTACGAGCATCATTTAGTGGGTGTCCACTTAATAAGGGGTCATCTTAAAATATAAACAATTTTATTAGTGGGAATTTAATTTAATTCAGGAAATTTTTTTTAAACGTTATAGTGGAGAGAGTGGCTGATAATTGGGTTAGGTTCAGTAGGCATGCAGACAAGATGATGACCGATTTACTTGGGTTCACAAAACAGATCCTTTTTTTTCTATTAATAGATAATCTTTCAAATATTAATTTGGAAGAGTTTCCTCAAATTGTGCAAAAAAGGAAAAATGTAGTGTCGAATCCAATATCGGCCAAAGTCACAAGTTAATAAAGTGTTGTTGTTGTAACAGCTATACTTCAACTACTACTTCAACTACTGAGTACATACTACTTCAACTTGATGAGTACATAAATCCATTGGACGAAATAAAGTAGTGTTGGCTGAACAGTTGAATATGTTGAATACGTGATGGGAGTCATGAGGACCTTGGCCACATGCAGGACATTCGTTGGGGATGGCACGGTCTATACGGGACCAGTAGGCATTAAGCCAGTTGCTCTATTCCGATCTAAGTTGTGCCAGAACCACTCTTGTTTTCTGTGTCTGCTATGAGCGATCTCAATGTACTACATTCATGCGGTATCCTACGACCGCGGTATTTATGGCGTATCTGTAAATGTTGTTCAAGACTGAGGACTGATTTAATGGATCCTGCACAAATCTGCATATGTTTTCCTCGTATTTACGAAGATCCTTCCTGACATGCCTTTTGTGTGATGTTAAAGTAGGGATGACTTCTCCAATGATATCCTAGGAGAAACTGTTTAGTCAACATGACTGTTAAAACCTTCGTTCTCTCGTGCTGGTGATGTTTCTATGTATTTTGGGGACAGCCCGTTACAGTTCTTATGACGGCATCGGCTCGGTATCATTTTTTGAGTCGATTTAGCTATGTCTGTTCCTCTGTCCGTCCGTCCGTCCATATAAACCTTTTAATCAAACTACAGATCGCAATTTTGAAGATAATCCAATGAACTTTGGTACATGATACCGTAGATGCAGCCTTTTGAAAATGGTTAACATCGGTCCATTTTTTTTATCTAGCCCCCATACAACTGAACCCGCCGAATAGGGCTTTTAAGTTCATAATTATGTTCAATATACTCGTATATCGACAAAAAGCTCTAAAACCGAGTTCTAGTATAGAACTTGGTTTTAGATCCTTGATGACCCTCATGAACTTATATAGGACCTCATTTGACCCTAGCTGATATAAAAAAGCAACTTTCAAAATTTGACTTTAATTTTATTTTAATATCATAACTATATCTGAGGCGAGGTACAATTCAACATAAAATGATTTATTATGAAAATTAAATCACAGTTTATTTTTGTAACAAGTTTACCATTAAAATTGTCACATATGCACACATTTTATACATCAAATCCGTAGAAATACACCTAGGTCCCTATCGGGCCTGTTGTGCGCTCCTTAACCAGTGTCTCAAGTGGGAATCGAACCCAACACCTCCGGTCTACCAGACTAGAACACAAACCACTAACCTGCCGGAACTTCCAAATAAGTATAACGTTATATTACTGCTGCTTACTGGTTAGAAAATGGATCTACTTACAGTTTCTCTAAATTTACGAATTTTTACCATTTTTGTATATGAGAAAATTTAATGTTTTTATATTTAGATTTTTTTTATTTAACTTTTCAATTTCTTTATTATATTTCAAGATCAAACTAATAATATTCTCATAATCAGATAATCAAACAAACAGTTGATTGAACTTTTGTTTAAGATCAACTAAAAATTCATTGAAATTCATGTGAGATGAATCTTCACATAAGGAAATGCAAATTAATAAAACTTAAACTAAACTTAATTCTCAGACAAATTTATGTTTGTGAAAATAATTTTAAATGTTTATAACATTTGTCATGTTAATATAAACAATGAATAAGAGTGTTATTTTTAGAATTTTTGCAAATTTTTAAAATAAATTTTACATAATTTTGGAATAAGTGGGGTGTTACTCACCTTAAGGGTCAAATTTAGTTTATCTATAAATAAAAAGTCTATTCTTTAACGAGACTATTCATCAACGAAACAATATATTGTTTATAAGTAATACTGTATTGCTAATTTTATTTTAAACTTATAATTGTATTATTTTTTTTGATTGTGATAAACAATTTTTTTGTTAATGAAATCTTGTTTTAACCACATTTCTTGCATTTTAATTGTCAAATTAAAATGAATACTTATTATTAATTAAAAAGAACTTTTTTGTTTACATGTTTACTTTCCTTACAAAATTCCTCTTTCAATGGAAATAAGTTTGAGCAGATGTTCATAAAGTTGTTTTTGTTGACACGATTGATTTAATTATTAAATGAGTGAGAGTGAATGAATGAGTGTTTGACTGTTTTAAATGACCCCGTATGTAAATTGCAATTAATTAAAATGACCAAGATTACAAAGAAAAAATAAACAAAAATGAAAACAGGATAAATGTAGTTAAAGTGCCAGTGGTTTAAATAAATCATTTAAAAATTACTGTTTAAAATAGTTAAAGAAGTAAAAAATAAGTTTTTTAAGAAAATTTGGGATTTAAATGGATCTATTGGACGTTGTGTATATAAGTATAAGCTGAATGAATAGAGGGATAACTATAACAATGATCATTTCAGAAGTTGAGCAACTAACGAGTCAAATAAATTTGGTCCTTCGAACCAAGATCCACTATCAGCATTAGACATTAAAGAATTTCCATAAAATGTCGTTATGTACAGTGAATTTCGACTACTTTATTATAAAATTAACGATACAGCCCAAATATGCGGACGTCATGCAGACTTTTCTCTTTACAAGAAGATATTGAAGCCGATATCCGGAAACGAAAAAATACTGAATTCTTCTTAAGCTAAAACCACCAAAATTTTAAAGGCATATCTTGGTAATAAAATATGAATCTATATTCCGAATCGAGATTTCTCAATTACCTTCAAAACATTATTATATAAAGCGTCAGCTAAAGACATATTTGGGCCACTCTGGAACGATCCATACTTAACAGATCGTCAGTTCAGCGACCGCAGTATCGGACATAGTAACAATGTATTAACTTTCATTTAGATGGATCCGCTTCGATCAGAATTTTGTTTCATATTAAAAACCAGTCAATCGCGCGTTCGGAAGATTTTATAATTCAGATGTTATTTTCTATAAAATTGTAAGGTCATCAGGATAAATGCACTACCTAGCATAACCCGACTATACTCCGCTAAAGCTAGGCGGTGATAGAGAACGTGAATTACCTTTTCGTTTTTGAATTTTAGTCGTAGTCTTGATTAGGAAGATTTAATACCCATTACCAAAATCGGCAGTGTAATTTATACTTATATATAAAACTTATTTGTGCCAAAATTTGGTGAGGTGAGGTTGTAGAGGGGACCATTGGTCACAGTCGAACTGATACATTAAAAACAAAAATATAATTATATCTACATTCGACCAGAATTTGGGTAGAGAAACCAGCCAAACGCGCGTCTCAAAGCGTTTATACTTTAGATGTTATTTCGTATAAATTCGTCAGGTCAAAGTAGCTGCCTAGCATGACCCGACTATAGTCCGGTAAAGCTTTGCGCTTTTAAACCCTTGCCGTAGTCTCGTTAAGGAAGATTTGAGGTTTAGTATATGCTGATCTCGCTAGATGTTTAAATTTGGCACACTATCTTCGCCATTTTTTAAGTGGAGTCAGTGGACCAGTCAATATAGATTCAACTAAAATATATTATTTACATACATATTCAAACGTCGAACGTAAGGACTACGCTTTTAAACCCTTGTGGTAGTCTCGATTAGGAAGATTTAATAGGGCGGCATTAAGGACTCAGTGGACCAGTCAATCAAGATTTAACTTAAGTATATTATTTACATACATATGCGAAACGTCGAACGTAAAGACTAAGAGTATAAATCGGAGAAGTACGAAAGATTTTAATTTCAATTAAAAATCTGGATAGAAACTAACATGAACTTCTTTAGGTCTACCCGTATCAATATGACAAATCAAAGAATTGTGGATAATATATAAAACTTCATTCGGATTTAATCATTATCAATGACATTTTTGATAAAACATTTCATTTTCATACGAACAACTAACACCATGAACTGCATATAACACGATGACCATCCCATATAATTCATGATAAAAACAAAAACATACTCAACCTATCAAACTCAAGAACCCTAATTTCAAATGTTAATACGTAATTCTACCGATTTCTGATTTTAGCTAATTGACATGTCGGCCCATACTATGCCACCGATGAGTTTAATATGTGAAAACTTTCTCAAATCAATGGTTAAATCAAGTGAAACGAAATTATTGGACGACAATAACCATCTAAATCCATCCAATAATGATGAAGATGTTTTAACAACTAGACTTAATGGTGATCTAAACGGTTTTGCCACACACTCAGATGATGATGACGACGAAGAAGATATGAACAATGATGTTAAAATGACAAATGGCTCAACTCCCTCCCCTAAAGAGACTAAGAAAATACGCAAACATTTAATGGAGAAAACGGAGCAGTTTAAACGGAAATCTTTAGGTTTAACTAAGAATAATTCAATCACCTTACCTGCCGCCCATGAAGATGAGGAACATAAATTAAGATGTATGGCCAGACAGGCTATACAATTAGATTTTTAATTGAATTCACTTAAAATTTAGTTACAATGTGCACCTACTTTTAATTAAATTTTATGAAAAGAAAAAACATATTAGGTTTTTTATTTAAATCTTAAACTATGACTCCAAGTTTTGCTTGATTTATTGTATAAAACAAAAATAATAATTAACTGTTACAATTTACTTTTTACAATAGTTTTGTTTTTCTTTTCCAAAAGTTAATTTTTTCGCAAAAAAAAGTGTAAATGCATTCAAGTTATTTTTATATTAATAAAAAAAAATCATCATAAAAGTTTTCCTAAATAAATGCTATTTTCTTAAAAAAACAATATATAAAAAATAATTTTATTTTGTAATTGTTATTATTTTGTGTTAAAATTTACAAAAAGTTTCTTCTTTCTATGAGACCAGCATGACTTAAAACATTATAGATTTCCCGTCTGGCAATTTTTTCAGCTTGTCTATCCAAAACCTAAAAATAAAAATAAGAAATTAAACAATTTTATAGAGGTTTCAAGATAAGCAAGTTTTTGGTTATAAATTAAAGAGAGTGCACAAAAAACAATTTACGTTTAAAAAAAAAGTTTGTTGTTTTTCTTGCGGACTGAGCTTAAGAATCTATGATCATGGATTATATAACAATAATGTGCTATATACTTATAACTTCCAGGAAAGGTTATTTTAAAATACATCATAGGCATTTTGTCTTATTTACTCTGAGTTACCTCCATTAACAGCCTTCTAAGAAACCTAACCAGGAAGAATTTAGACTTGTCTGATATGCAAATAGTAGTGCTGATGAGCCTCTGAATACGGCCTTGAGCTTAGCTCAACCGAAACGCCTCAATGTTAACCCGGCGAAGACGGACATCTATCTTTTCACAAGAAGGACAAACATTTCAAGGTATACTGAACCCTTAGGCGTAATCCTTAACACCGCATAAAGAATAGGATCAACAAAGTACATCGGCGCTAGCTTATGCATCGATAATCATGTGGCCTTCTTTGGATAAAATTCTAATGCTGTTTGGGTATAAGTGGTGACATGAGTACTATGTCAACCGAGGCTCTAGAAACTTTGCTAGATATTCCACACATTGAAACATATTTGAGATATCAGGTGGCATGGCTCATAACTTAAGGCGTACTGGCCAAAGGGACAAACCATAAATGTGTACTGGACACATTGGAAGGCTCAATACAATCATTGAACGTGCTTGATCTCATAACAGACACGCAAAATGTCGGAAACTTTGTAACACTGATCGTAGAAAAAATGTCTACGTTTACCTAACCACGACACAAGCTTTCAAGCAGAAGTGCGAGCAATAACGGAATGCGTGAATTGGATTAGAATCAAATATGGCGCTCATATGGCATAACATATTTACCGACAGCTAGAAGGAAGTTAGGACGATATCAGGTGATAATGTATAATTTAAGACCGTATGATGTTTTAAGAATGCTTTAACATCATATGGATACCAGACCACTCGGAAGTAGTCGGTAATGAAAGCAAGCTAATACTAGCTTTAAAGGGAATGAAGCTCGAGGTAGGTAGGACGCAAAACCTCTCGACGTAAAGAAGGCTGAAATAAAAAGATGGGTGTATAACATAAGGCCTCTTGGAAAAATGAAACAAAGATTCTATGGGGTAAACCCATTGAGAGTAAGACGAGAAATGTCCTCTAAATAAGGAAGAACAGGCTATGGTCATAACTATAGAAGAGATCATAGTGTAAAGTATAGAACAATAAGACTTCTTTTAATAATGAGACGGTGGGTAGAACCACAAAGATCCAATGTAGTGAACCTAATGAGAGTAAGGCGAGAAATCTCCTTAAAATTAGCAAAAAAAAAAGATTATGGTCAGAACTATCGAAGATATTATAATCTACAGTCTGGTGTAGAGAACACATTAAAGTCTGGAGTAAAGAACAGACTACAGTCTGAAGTATAGTCTGAGTAATCCTATCAGACTATATTCTTGAGTGTAAAAGTCTGGAGTATATAACTCATTATAGTCAGGGATATTTAACAAACTATAGTCTGGAGAAGAAAACAGACTATAGTCTGGTGTAGAGAACAGACTACAGTATGCAATAGAGAACATACTGCAGTCTGAAGTAGAGATACTACAGTCTGGAGTAGAGAACACATTACAGTCTGGAGTAGAGAACACGTTACAGTCTAGAGTATGGAACATAATATAATCCTATCAGACTATAGTCTTGCGTAGAGAATAGATTACAGTATGCAATAGAGAACATACTACAATCTGAAGTAGCGAACAGACTACAGTCTTGTGTAGAGAATACATTACAGTCTGGAGTAGAGAACACTTTACAGTCTGGAGTAGAGAACACTTTACAGTCTGGAGTAAAGAACAAACTACAGTCTGGAGTATGGAACATAATATAATCCTATCAGTCTATATTATTGAGTGTAAAAGTCTGGAGTATAGAACATTATAGTCAGGACTATGTAATATACTATATTATGGACAAACTATAGTCGGTATGCACCCGAGTACATATAACAGTCCAATAGTTAAGTATTTCATTTATCACAGACCCTTAAATTTTAGCAAAAGTTTAACTTACCGGCATTTCGCCTGGTCCAAACCAAGACGACTTGGCCAATGCATTTCTTACTCTAGGCGTTTTATAAAAAGGATTACGTAGTTCACTTGGCAATGTCTGTTCCCAGGCATCATTTTCTATCACAGCAATATGTTGGAAACGATTTAATTGTGGTCGTGCTGTAACCAAGACCAACAAACTTAAAACAATAACTAAAATTGTGTTTAAAGGAGACCTAGGAATAAAAAGAGAAAAAGTAAATAATTCGATATATAATAGATAAATGTAGATGATAATCTATTAATAGACATAAGTATATTTTAAGTTAAGTAATAATTGTGGTTCTTTATTTTATTTATATATCGATGATCAAAGACATGTTTAAATATGTTTAAAATTTTTATTAGGATTTTTATAATTTTTATTATTTTATTTAATTTGCAATTGAATAACTTGGCAATATATATTTATCACTATACATATTTTGTAATCACGTTATTGGCCTTATTTATTTTCCATTGAATGTTACTAACTATGACAACATTTTTTTTATCAATCTGCCTGTAGTGTGTTTGGTTTTGTAACCATAAATATATCAAATTTTTTTTTTTTTCATTTTATTTGGCTTACTTTAAAAACGCAATAGACACCTTTAAAAGCTTACACTTTTTTTCGCATTACATTTTCATTTAGCATTTGGTTTTGGTCAAGGAGGGTTACGCACCATGAATATTATTATTATTAGGTAATTGTCGTCTGACGTTTATAGTGAGGTAGTAATGAAGAAAATCGCACCTTTTTTGCAAATGAAAATAAATAATAACAGTAAATATAGTTGCAAAAACTTTTGATCTATTTGTGTTTGAATGTCTAAATGATAATATTAAATGGACCGGTCTCGTGCTTTTTAACAAACTAAATAATAGCTGGTTATTTTCCTTTCCAAAAACGAGTCTTAAAGGATCAGTCGATGAATTGTAATTAGATCTGTCAACCTTAAGATAATACTCTGTCAGTGGTAAACTTTACATCACTTTTGTCTCAGGCTACTCGGAAATAATGTACTTACTTTAATGGAAAGGGAAATCATAATGAGTATGTCCGCAAGTCTTTGGATAAATTTAACAACAGAAGTCCGAGAAACTACCTCAGAAAGGATTCGATTCTACTTGACGCTAACTGTCAAGTAAAATCGAAGAGAATCCGTTTTGACCGGACCACTCCACTCTGTGTGAAATCTGAGGCTATCATTAAGTCTAGACTCAGATATCTCACCGAGGTTGGATATGAAGTTATTGCCAGAAAGCACTTTCTCTTTACGGCCAAAGCAGGGCATTCACAGATGAGATTAGAGACCGTTTCTTCCTTTTCCCTGTCTTTGCAACAGCAACAGTGATCATTGAAAGGGAGTCCAAGCCGACTTGCATGTCTGCCCAGTGTCCTGTTATTACTGATATCATGCCCCGCCTACTTCGGTTTATAAGGTGTCTTGTGCGCTTCTCATTGAAGGAGGTGAGATAGGCGACCCAGCCTTGACAGATATTTCTTGCATTGTCTAACCAATAGGGAAGAGGTAATATAAGTGTTTAGTAAATATTTCTGCCTGAAAGACACTAAAGCTGTTGGGAAGACGGTGTTACTAGGTTATTATGATGGCAAGTATACTAAACGAATACACAGGATTACGGGCACAACTATACAAAATGTTACGAACGGATTCCAATGATTATAGATCACGCAGCTTGGATAGTTTGACCATAGATCAATTTTTTCGTTATTGGAAAGCGAAAAGTGAAGTGATGTTATCCCAGATCGATGTCTTATTCTAAATCCGTCGTTAAATAATACCGTTATGGAGCTCTTTATAAGGTTTCAAAATATTCCATGTATTTGAGCGAATACAAGCATGATAGCGGCTTCCTTTCTTCCTACATAGCTTATAGCTTCAGCAGGTTCCTATCAAACATATACAGAAAGTTATTATCTCAGAACGATGTTATTGAATTCCTCAGAAACACTGATATGCAAATTGTATGAAACTACATCCAGTTAACTTTTGAAACCTCTGAATATCGGACAATAATACCGTAATTAAACATTTTGCAAAATTTAATTACACCAAAATATTTCATGTATTTGAGCAAAAACAATCCCGTTAGCGATCTCCTTTCTTCTTACATAGATTATAGCTTCAGCATATTCTTAAAAATCAAACATACGCCGACCTATTGAACCCACAACTCTAACGCCCGATTTCAGAATATGGAGCGTCGACTATACATTCATAAAAAAATCTTTCAACAAACAGAATGAGGGGTTTTCAATAACACATCGAAAAAGGAGATCTTAAAAGGTACAAAAACATGATATTCATAAAAATTTCTGTGAGGATCCTTCTGATTCTTACCGTCTTCCATAAAATTTTCTATACTCATTTTGTGATTTGAATAGTACTCAACGTATCAGGGAAATTATTAACGAATATCAAATAATCGTCAGTGAACTGTCAATTAAAAAGGTTGTATTTTTTTTATTATATGACTTTTTCTGACGCAAAGGTATTCATCCATCTGTCATGTCCCCCTCAATGGGTTAATGTAATAAGAGGAAGAACGAATGCATCCAATTATTACAATAGAATGCAACCTTGTAAACTACTAGAATAATGACACAGCTGTTTAAGGAGATTGGTCAGAAAGGGAGAGGAGGAGTAAAGACGGCGGATGCAAGAAAAAAGGCTAGAAAAATGAAAAGTAACAAGAAGAAAAGAGTTGGATTGGGGGAGAAAAAAGTCACTTTTGGAGTAGACATGAAATGAGATGGAAGTGAATATGCCTTAAGGGTCGTCGCTGTGTTTACATTTCTTTCACGACTTCAATGGACAAGTACTTCTCAATGCCAACTGCAAAATGTCGAAGAATTAAGAGGAAGGCTTGCTTAAGATCCAGAAGAGCAATCAAAAATCATTAACATTTTCAAAAGTCTGGTTCATTACCCCAAAAATTTTAGTCTGCGTTCATGTTTTGTTTACAAATGTTATATGCTTTCATGAAAATATTAGCCATCAATTCAATTTAATTTTCCTGACAACTTTTATGTTTTTCATTTGTTTCCAAAATAAAAATTATTAGAGCAGTTAAGTGACTACTACATGAAGCAGCAGTTTTAACGATTTGTAACCGGCATTTTAACTACAAGTTATTAGTCTACTAAAACTACTGTTAATACTAAGTTGTTAGTTGCACTATAGTCGTTTTAGTTTAATATGCAGCTCGCCTGTTGTCAACTCACGCATTTTTATCTTAACTTTTTTTCTAATCGAAAAGAGAGTGTAAATGCGTTGCACATTTGTGCGTAAGAAAGCGTTATCAGTCAGTCAATCGGGCGACTTGTTGTAATGAATATTTCCGCATGTTGGTGCAAACATTTTTCCCTTTTTTTCAAACACTTTTTTTCAACTTTTTTCATTTTTATCTTTATTTATATCAATTGCTGAAATTGTTAAAATTTATCCACATAAAAAAAGTTGTCCATTTGATCAGACAACTTTTCACTTGAGGATTTTTCTTTTTTTTTATTTCTTCTGTTTTCAAATATGTGGTTTTATTTAAAATACATTTTTGAAATTATTAAATTTTTTATGTTTTTATTTTAGCAGACGTAATTGACATTTTTGTAATTTACATTCAAAGATGTAAAAATGTTGAAAAAGATAAACATTTTTTATTGGAATTAAAACAATTTGAGAAATTTAAGTTTATACTGATTTGAAAAAAAAGATTATCTTAAAAATTAGTTAATTTAGAATTTGATAGAGTATAAAGTTTCGGTTTATGGGTTTTGACTTTTCCGACTTTTTTCGACTTCTCGACTTTTTTCGACTATTCTGACTTTTCCACTTTTTTCAACTTTTAGACTATTTCCGACATTTCGACTTTTTTCGACTATTTTTTTAAGTTTTTCCTTTTTTTCCACTTTTTTAAAATTGTCGACTATTTTTGACTTTTTTTCTACTATTTTCGAGTTTTTGACTTTTTCCGACTTTTTGACCTTTTTCGACTTTTAGACTTTTTTCGATTTATCTACATTCCGACTTTTATTTACAAAGTCGTTTTTTCGACTTTTTTCGCAGACGATAGTCGAGTTATCAACTTTTTTGGAACAAAATAGTTGACTTAGACTTTTCGACTTTTTTCGACAAAAAGTCGAATGTTCGATTATTCGAAAGTCGATTTATAGAACCCTAGTTTTACCCAGCCTCCATAAAAAGGTCCCCCTAAGTCGTTTAGCAATCTATGCATGCAAGTCTGTATAATTATAGAAATCAATGTTCTGAAGACCCCAGATCTTTAGGATCCAAATTTTCAATGATTCTTTTCGACAAGTTTTCAAAAAGTTTGATATTCAAAATCGATTCCTTACTAACGGCGATTTGAGCAAACATTAGAAAAAACTCATCGGTTCGGGAAAGATGAGAGAAGTTATAGTCCCCATATATAAATTTCTTTATAAAATGGTCAATATTGATATGAAATTCAAAATTTTGAGAAATATAAATTTCTGTAAAGATCGTACCATAAAAAATCCTAGTCCCCACAAGTGACCCCTTGTGATTTTGTAAACGTTGTAATTGCGTGTTTCAATTCCATGTTTTACACTCATGCGACCAATATTGTTGTTTACATGTTTTCTTTTTTTTTCAATCTTCTGTTACACCTGTGATTCTTCTTGTTGTGAAAAATATGCTTATTTACTTATTGTTTTCATTTGCCATTTGTTTATTTCTTGTTGAAATTGGTTGGCAATATTGAAAATTAACTTAAGTTTTTTATTTTTTTTTTTTGATGCAAATAAAATGTTGTAATATTCGTACAATGTTTAGATTTAAGTCAATATTTTACTGACAAATAAATACACAAGTTAAAAAGTATTTATTAGTAATAGTTAACAACATGAAATTTTGTTAACACAATTTGATAAGGATTTTTAAAATACATACTTTATTAAAATTGAAAAAATAAGAAAAAGTAGGGATCACTACAACTAATACTACTAAAGACGTAGTCTTTGACAAATTGTTTCTTTTTGAAGTTGAAGTAGTTAAGACGTAGTATAAAACGTAGTGTTTAGTACAAGGCTAAGGCTATGAAGTGTGTAATACGTAGTCGTTAGTATAAAACGTCAGTTCCATTCTCATGAGCATAAAGATGACGGGATGACAGGCAAACATTGACTACTAACCTGATAATTCCCCAGCATATGCTGATGTCCCATAACGGGATCGGCGTCCCAAAATCGATCGGATTCAGGTATCCAGCATATGCCGCTTTGTACACAGACCTGTTCGAAGAGAGAGAATAACCAACCCATTAGGTATAGGATATATCAGTCCTTAAATCAACATTCTCTCCCCACGAATTTGGGTTTAAATCACAGCCTCTACGTGGATCCCGAGGGAACCTCAACCAACTAACCAACCAGGACATAGTCCGACCGTAGTACAAGATTATAAGGTGCTCTGGTTTGACCCTTTTCAATCTATGCAAAGAATAAACCAGCCAGTAGACTGTACCACTTTATAGTCCCGGCCAGACTGAGTTATTGGAAACACCTCTTTTTCCCCGGGATTGCAATAACATCAAGGTGGAGGCTTCACTAAAGCATCATGAAATCAGTTTTCAGAAGACCCCAGATATCTGCGCGATCTGAATTTTCAATAATTCTATTGGAAATACGATCGAATAGAATGCTATTTAAAATCAGCCCAATCACAATTATTGTGATTTCTTGTTTATAAACACAAAGCAAAGAATGAACATCACGTTACGTTGTTATTGGCTAGAAACATGAAATTAAGTATGTATAGACTGGATTAGGCGAGAACACATTAAAAGGGACTTTTTGGTACTTTTTCATTCTGCAGAAGGTACTTTTTGAATTTTCTATAATATTAAATCTAGAAATATGAAATTTATCATGTAGGGCCTAGGGTTTTATAAATCGACTTTCGAATAATCGAAACAATCGACTTTTTGTCGAAAAGTCGAAGTTGAATATTTTGTTCCAAAAAAGTCGTTAACTCGACTATCGTCTATGAAAAAAGTCGACTTTGTAAATAAAAGTCGGAAAAAGTCGAATGAAGTCTAAAAAAAATCGGAAAAAGTCGAAAATAGTCGGAAAAAGTCGAAAATAGTCGAAAAAAGTCGGAAAAAGTCGAATATAGTCGGAAAAAGTCGGAAAAAATCGAAAAGTCGGAAAAAGTCGAAAAGTCGACTATTTATAAAATATTAAAAGTCGAAAAGTCGAAAAATGGACTTTTAATTAAATGAAAAAAGTCGAAAAATCGACTTTTAACTAAATGCAAAAAGTCGAAAGTCCAAAAGTCGACTTTTCATAAAATCAAAAAGTCGACTTTTCATAAAATTAAAAAGGCGAAAAGTCGACTATTTTGTTCCAAAAAAGTCGATAACTCGACTATCGTCTATGAAAAAAGTCCACTTTGTAAATAAAAGTCGGAAAAAGTCGAAAAGTCGACTATTCATAAAATTTTAAAAGTCGAAAAGTCGAAAAATCGATTTTTAATTAAATGAAAAAAAGTCGAAAATCGACTTTTAACTAAATGCAAAAAGTCGAAAGTCGAAAAGTCGACTTTTCATAAAATCAAAAAGTGGTAAAGTCGACTTTTCATATAATTAAAAAGACGAAACGTCGACTTTTCTTTTCAACTATAGAACCCTACTAGGGCCTTCACTAGGTAAAGAATTATAAAAGGGGACTTTTTGGTACTTTTTCGTTCTACAAAAGGTACTTTTTGAATTTTCTATAATATTGAACCTAGAAACATGAAATTAATTTTGTAGAGTCTGGATTAAACGGGAACTCATAAAAGGGGACTTTTTAGTACTTTTTCGTTCTTCAAAAGGTACTTTTTGAAATTTCTATAATATTTTATAATTCTATAATAACAGAAACATGAAATTAAGTATGTAGAGTCTGGATTAAGTGAGAACCCATAGGAAAAAGCCTTTGGTATAAGACGAAGTCTTTGGTCAAAGTCTTTTGTATAACACAAAGTCTTTAGTATAAGACGACATTTTTGGTATAAGACGAAGTCTTTGGTCAAAGTCTTTTGTATAACACAAAGTCTTTAGTATAAGACGACATTTTTGGTATAAGACAAAGTCTTTAGTAAATAACGAAGTCTGTGGTATAAGATAAAGTCTTTTGTATAAGATAGTCTTTAGTATAAGATGAAGTCTTTAGAAGACAAAAACTTTAGTTAAGTCTTTAGTGAAAGATGTAATTTTTAGTAAGAGTCTTTAGTATAAGATACAGTCTTTAGTATTGGATAAAGTATTTAGTATAAACGAAGTCTTTGGTATAAGACAAAGTTTTTAGTATAAGGTGAAGTCCCTCCTTATAAGACGAAGTATTTATTATAAGCCTTAATATGAAGTATAGACAAATTCTTAAGCCTTAAGCATTAATATCTTGTATGAGTCTCAGTCTTTAGCATAAGATCAAGTATAAGATTAAGTCTTTAGTATTAGATGAAACCTTTAGTATAATATTAAGTTTTTAGGAAAAGTTAAAGTCTATATTATAAAACAAAGTAATTAGTAAAAAGTCTTTAGAAAAGAAGACCAATTAATTAGTATAAGACTAACCCCCTTATACATAAACAGCATTTTATTTTATAAAAGGTTTATAAAACAAAATTTCCATTGATTTATAAATCGTTTATAAAATAAAAATTTGTTTATGAATATGGGGGCAAGTCTTTAATATAAGTCTATCCCATAAATCCATACATGCTTAATAAAGTTGTTAATGATTTATTAAAGGAATTTTATATGGGTGCGAAATAAACCTTAAATAAACGCTTACTATCGTTATGAAAACGGTAATAAGACAGTTTTTAAAAAAAAAGACGTAAGTCCTTGACATAAGATATACTCCCGTATTCATAAAGATATGAATCGCTTATTTTAGGATTATTACACACATATTCAATACAAAATTCCTAAAATAAATCATCAATAACTTTTTTTAACATTTATGAATATGCGGTATAGTGTTTAGTATATGACTTTGTTTTTGACCGTTTAACGATTTAGAATAAGAAATTTTGTTTCTAGCATAAGACGTATAAACATATATATATATAACGTATAACTTTGATCAGTAAATGATTTAGAATAAGAAATTTTTTTATTACGAGAGTTCATCTTTCTAGCATCTCTTTGTAGAGGTATATAACACAGATAAGATCTTAACAAGATACTCCTAACTGCCGGTCCACACTAGGAAACTTTTTTTGGGAAACTTTTGATTTTGCGTGAGAGAGAAAAAGAAAGAATATCATTCGTCTCGAGTTTCTCGTACTCGGAAACTTGTTTCGTTTTGTTATTCTTCTCATTCGTACAACAACAAATCAATGCAATTAATACGTAGTTTCTGAAACAAAAGTATCTATGTGTGGACATTAAGGAAACTTCAAAAGAGAATTAAGAAAAAGTTTCTCAACAAAAGTTTCCTAGTGTGGATCAGGTCTAAGTCGTTCTAAAATTATTGATTACATTTACGTAATGAACAATTTTTAATCACTAACTCAACACCCTGTATTACTCGTTATGAGTGAGGGCAACCAATACAAATATTAAATCAAACTTGTTGATAATACATGCAACCTGTTGTTGTAAGTCAAAAGCCTAAAACTAAAATATTATCAAATTATTATAAACAAGAATCTATTAAATATTATTAAATAATTTCAAATACACCCCCTGCAAGAAAATAAAAACTTAATAAAAATTTACATAAATAATTAAATTTTTGCACCAAAATAGTTGTTGTTGTAACCAACTAACCAACCAACCGGCTTCTTGCATTATTATTATTATTATGTACGATGTACAATTGTTACATAATAATAGTGCAATTTTAAGTGCCAAATATTGTTGCAGACTGTTGTATGGCAGTTGCCAGACAACAGACAACAACTTTACAGAAAGAAAAGGAGACAGAAGCTAAATCAACAAGAAAAATATTAACGGATTAATTTAAAACTGCACGTTCGCAATTACATATACATAGAAGTGTGGTCAGTGTGTTTAACAAAAAAAAAAAAAATAATAAATAAATAAATTATTTAAAATTCAGGGAATGACAATCTGACACACTAAGTGAGGGACACAAGCTCTGTTTTTGGTAGGACGTTTAGATGGCCGTATTATGTCTAAAGCGGTCATGGTAAAAAATTTGTAAAAAAAAATATTACATCTTCTATAAAAACTGGAATTTTACATTTATTCAGTTTATGTTTTGCTTTTGTGGTCTGAGTAAATGCATTCCATATAAACCACCATAGTGCAACTATTTACTCAATATTATGCAAGGTTTATTTTTTCTTTCTTTCTTAAGCTTCTTTTTCAACTTTATAAAGACAGTTCCGTAAAGTTTTCATTTATTGAATAAACATTAATTAATAAGGATTTATTTTCTTATATTTCGTGAGAAGGGTATGACTGTCGAGAGTTTTACGTGAGCATCTGCCTTGACGGCCTTATGTCACGGTGGTCTTTTTCATCCACTGGGTATACTTGAGAACGGTCTGTCTACCATCGTCTCTTTGTTCATCAATGAAGAACTCAGGTGGCAATTTTTGTACATTGGCTTTGACCGGTCCATGCTCAAGTACTTTGCTGGAGTACTCGAGCTATCTAATATCTCACCATTGGGTGGCCTCTGTTGATAGGCAACAGCACCTAAAGACCCTAAGAACGGTCTACCATCGCCCCTTTGTTCATCAAAGAAAAACTCAGGTGGCAATTTTTGTAAATTGGCTTTGACCGGTCCATGCACAAGTACTCGAGCTAACTAATCTCTGACCATTGGATGGCCTCTGTTAATTCGGCAACAGCACCTTGAGACGTAACCGGTGGATCGAAGTACGATCCATCAATAAGCCGTAGACATTGTAATTACTCACAGGGACAAACTGTGGTAATTCTGATATAAACATAGTATACTCTGAACATATCTGGACAAGAAAGGAAAATATGAATATGATACCTTTCATCCATCATCATTTAACCCAGCACACATCTCATTTATACGACACATTTAAAGGAGAAAAACATACGACACATTCATTAGGTAGACGGGTGGGTTAAGGCCCGCCGAACCTCACATTCATCCCGTACCATATACAATTAATACCAACTCATTTCCAACGCTTAGTTCCACAGCCACTCCTCTGAACATATCCCGAAATATTGACTATTATCATGCATCAGTCTTTTAACCGCCACTTAATCTCCTCGCGAATATGGGTTTAAACCACAGCTACTACGTGGATACCGAAGGAACCTCAACCAACTGACCAGCCAGTACATAGTCCTGCGGGCAACTGGCCACCCGTAGTACCAGATTATGCGGTGTTCTGGTCTGACCTCTGGCAATCTATGCAAGGGCTAAGCCAAGCAGTAGACTGTAACTAATTTTTCAGTCCCGGCCAGACTGGAGGTATTGGCCACCATTTTATAACCCGGAATTGCAATAACACTGAGGCGGAGATCTCGTCAAGGTAACATGCCCCCGGGGGGACGTGAGAAGGATATATTTAAGTTTGTCATTCGGTTTGTAATTTCTATAATATAATTTCCCGACCCTATAAAGTATATATATTCTGGATCCTTATAGATAGCGGAGTCGATTAAGCCATATATATATATTCTGGATCCTTATAGATGGCGGAGTCGATTAAGCCATGTCTGTTTGTATGTTTGTTGAAATTAGTTTTTGAAGATCCCAGATTCACTTTTTTGTATATAAATCGTTTTTTCAGTGAAAAGAAATAAGTTCTGGAACGATCGGCTTACAAATTATCATATCTCTCTTATAATCTTGTTCTGATAACAGTTCTCCTATTGATGATGATAATGACAAACAAATACATTTTCATGATCGGTTGTTGTTTGTTTATCATTTTCTATAATGATTAAATTCCTTAAAATCACTGTTTATTATTAACTTTTATTTTTTTCAAGCAAAAAAAAAACAAGAAAAAAACTAAATTGCAATAAAGTACTGGAAGCCAGAGTCAGTCAGAAAAAATATTAAAAAAAAAAAAATTCAATGAAAATAAAGAAGTCTGAAACTTCATTATGATAATGGTAAAATATAGTGTTTTTATGCTTAAATGTAAAAAAAGATATATTCATAATAAAAAAGATATTTAGGTCACAAGGTTCATAAGCAGAAGATGACGATTTTTGTCAATACAAAATAATTTATGTTGCAGATGAAAAATGTTGCCCAGATACTTTTTAAACTGAAACATGTTTAAAATTATTTAATTTCTTTTTTTTATTCAAACATGACTAAACATGTATTGCAATAAGTAAAATGTAAATTATTCAACTAAAAGGGTTTCTCTTGATTTTTATATTTTTTCGCTTCAATTAAAACCTTGATTCATCTCTGTTTTTTCTGCATACCAGCTTCAATATGGACAATCATTTTTAATCTCTAAAGTTTTAATTTTATATTTGTTTTTGTTTTCTTAAAACATTATTTGTTTACATTTATTTCTTTAATTTTTCATTGCTCACAATTTGTGCTAATTGTTTGCACTTACCCACGTACTAGTAGTAATACATACACTCGAAAAAATCACTATATCATATACGTTAATGAATTTAAAGTATTCAAGTTCAAATGCGTACTTGTTGCTCTACTTATGCCATCATCATTAATCTACTAAAGAAATATATAAAAATAAATAATACTTATGTATGGTTGTATGTATGTGTGTCTCCGTTTGCAGATTTATTTTTAAGCCAAATTACAAGCAAATATTAAAATAGCGTGAAGATTAATAAAAATAAAGAAATTAAATAAAAGGTCAGTATTAAAGACAAGTGAATAAATAACAAATGTAATTGCAAGTGTAAATGGTACAAAGTGTTTATATGAAAAATGGGTAGAGAAACCTAAGGTACGAAAAGGGGAATTATTTGAAAAACTACAGATTTGACTATAGATAACACAATAGACAATAGAAAAAAGATTATTCTGAAGGCTGGACCATAAACAATAATAGACTAGTCTACACTATAGACTAAATTATAAACTCGAATTTCCATCAGATTATATACTATTGACTGATTACAGATTATAGATAAAACTATAGACTAGACAATAGACCAGACTATAAACTAGACTATAGACTAGACAATAGACTAGACTATAGATAAAACTATAGACTAGACAATAGACCAGACTATAAACTAGACTATAGACTAGACAATAGACCAGACTAGACTATAGACTAGACTATAGACCAGATTATAGACTAGACGATAGACTAGACTATAGACTAGACTATAGACTAGACTAAAGACTAGACTAAAGACTAGACTATAGACTAGTCTATAGACTAGACTTTAGACTAGACTATAGACTAGACTATAGACTAGACTATAGACTAGACTATAGACTAGACTATAGACTAGACTATAGACTAGACTATAGACTAGACTATAGACTAGACTATAGACTAGACTATAGACTAGACTATAGACTAGACTATAGACTAGACTATAGACTAGACTATAGACTAGACTATAGACTAGACTATAGACTAGACTATAGACTAGACTATAGACTAGACTATAGACTAGACTATAGACTAGACTATAGACTAGACTATAGACTAGACTATTAGACTAGACTATAGACTAGACTATAGACTAGACTATAGACTAGACTATAGACTAGACTATAGACTAGACTATAGACTAGACTATAGACTAGACTATAGACTAGACTATAGACTAGACTATAGACTAGACTATAGACTAGACTATAGACTAGACTATAGACTAGACTATAGACTAGACTATAGACTAGACTAATAGATACGACTATAGACTAGACTATAGACTAGGACTATAGACTAGACTATAGACTAGACTATAGACTAGACTATAGACTAGACTATAGACTAGACTATAGACTAGACTATAGACTAGACTATAGACTAGACTATAGACTAGACTATAGACTAGACTATAGACTAGACTATAGACTAGACTATAGACTAGACTATAGACTAGACTATAGACTAGACTATAGACTAGACTATATAGACTAGACTATAGACTAGACTATAGACTAGACTATAGACCTAGACTATAGACTAGACTATAGACTAGACTATAGACTAGACTATAGACTAGACTATAGACTAAGACTATAGACTAGACTATAGACTAGACTATAGACTAGACTATAGACTAGACTATAGACTAGACTATAGACTAGACTATAGACTAGACTATAGACTAGACTATAGACTAGACTATAGACTTGACTATAGACTAAACTATAGACTAGACTATAGACTAGACTATAGACTAGACTATAGACTAGACTATAGACTAGACTATAAGACTAGGACTATAGACTAGACTATAGACTAGACTATAGACTAGGACTATAGACTAGACTATAGACTAGACTATAGACTAGACTATAGACTAGACTATAGACTAGACTATAGACTAGACTATAGACTAGACTATAGACTGACTATAGACTAGACTATAGACTAGACTATAGACTAGACTATAGACTAGGACTATAGACTAGGACTATAGAATAGACTATAGGACTAGACTATAGACTAGACTATAGACTAGACTATAGACTAGACTATAGACTAGACTATAGACTAGACTATAGACTAGACTATAGACTAGACTATAGACTAGACTATAAGACTAGACTATAGACTAGACTATAGACTAGACTATAGACTAGACTATAGACTAGACTATAGACTAGACTTATAGACTAGACTATAGACTAGACTATAGACTAGACTATAAGACTAGACTATAGACTAGACTATAGACTAGACTATAGACTAGACTATAGACTAGACTATAGACTAGACTATAGACTAGACTATAGACTAGACTATAGACTAGACTATAGACTAGACTATAGACTAGACTATAGACTAGACTATAGACTAGACTATAGACTAGACTATAGACTAGACTATAGACTAGACTATAGACTAGACTATAGACTAGACTATAGACTAGACTATAGACTAGACTATAGACTAGGACTATAGACTAGACTATAGACTAGACTATAGACTAGACTATAGACTAGACTATAGACTAGACTATAGACTAGACTATAGACTAGACTATAGACTAGACTATAGACTAGACTATAGACTAGACTATAGACTAGACCTAATAGACTAGACTATATACTAGACTATAGACTAGACTATAGACTAGACTATAGACTAGACTATAGACTAGACTATAGACTAGACTATAGACTAGACTATAGACTAGACTATAGACTAGACTATAGACTAGACTATAGACTAGACTATAGACTAGACTATAGACTAGACTATAGACTAGACTATAGACTAGACTATAGACTAGACTATAGACTAGACTATAGAATAGACTATAGAATAGACTATAGACTAGACTATAGACTAGACTATAGACTAGACTATAGACTAGACTATAGACTAGACTATAGAATAGACTATAGACTATAGACTAGACTATAGACTAGACTATAGACTAGACTATAGACTAGACTATAGACTAGACTATAGACTAGAATAGACTATAGAGTAATATAAAAAGTAACTTATTTTGACGTTTTCATAGCGGTTCAGTCTATAATTGACCTAAATCCTCATAAGAGCGTGCAAAGTTTTGTTAATTGTGCTTATTTACTTGAAATGAATAAATCTTTATTCGTTGTGCATGAAACTACCTTAATCAATCTTTTAGTTAAATAATATTAACTAAAAAATCTAAAAGTTATTAATAAATATGCAGTTCGAAAAGAACCACTTTATGTCCACCTTCTACAACCAAATTATGCAATTACAAAAAACACAATTTTGCAAGCTTAAAGTTTACCTGTAACACAAACACTCCCCTAAAAATCAAGTTAAGGCGGGAAAATAACAAATTGCTAATATTTGTAAGATAGTAGTACTACAAGCGGTTTGTTTAAAAACAAAATAAATAACAACAAAAACAACGAACAATTAATAAACTAACTAAAAGTGTACATTGTTTTTATTCTACCATTGACCATCATCGTAAATTTGTAATAATACACACATACGTACATAAGTAGTTTGAATGCCCGTCCATAGTTAGGTCCGTCGGTTTGTCTGTCAGTCGCAGACATATATTAGCACAGTGGGTATGCAAGTCACACATCTTTGCATAAATCTATATACACAGACAGACATTCACGTTTACCCGCAGCAAATTTTTTTTCAATAACGATTGCATTAATATTATTATTAAGTAATAAAATTTTATTTAAGTTTAAACAAAAAAGCATAAATAAATTAAAATACTGACATTAACAGCTAAAAGTGAGTTGTATACAAGAATATTATGAGAAAATAATTAAAATCTAGGCCATTTTATTAAGGGAAGGTCTTTAAATAGATCAGTATTCCTGACACCATCATCTACATATATATGTATATGTATTTGATCTTTATTTTCCGTTGAAAAAGTAAACGGTTAATTTATTTATATAAATTTGTTTAAAAAGAATGTTATAAATTTTAGTTTTATGCTAATCTAAAGAGTATTTTTCACGGCTTTTTCACACCCGTGTTATTTTTTTATATTTCTACCTAATTTAGTATTTTATTTATTTTAATTTTTATATCACGATGACCGCACTTTTGTTATAATTCGAACGTGAAGTGCATTCACAAATTGTTGGTGTTTCGCTTTTCTTTAGTATTAGTTAGTTTGTTTTTGGGAATTTTATATTTATTTAATTTATATACGGTAGCGTGTTATTTTACTTCACCAATACCTAAAGTGCCATCACCATTACGAACGGTGATTTGCAAGTCTTTATGTTTTAAAATTTCTGACCTTGAAAATATGGCTAAATGTTTTGTTCCTCTTATTGTTTTTAGCAGATTATAATATTTTCCTCTGTGGTGGGCAATATTGGGCCCATGTCTATAGTCTTAGCTAAGAACTTTTTTTATAGTCTTGCCAACAGACTATTGTATAGTCTGAACTATTCATAGACTATTCCATAACCGTATTCTATAGTCTAGTCTATAGTCTAGTCTATAGTCTAGTCTATCGTCTAGTCTATCGTCTAGTCTATAGTCTAGTCTATAGTCTAGTCTATAGTCTAGTCTATAGTCTAGTCTATAGTCTAGTCTATAGTCTAGTCTATAGTCTAGTCTATAGTCTAGTCTATAGTCTAGTCTATAGTCTAGTCTATAGTCTAGTCTGTAGTCTAGTCTATAGTCTAGTCTATAGTCTAGTCTATAGTCTAGTATATAGTACAGTCTTTATTACAGTCTATAGTCTAGTCTATAATATAGTCTATAGTATAGTCTATAGTCTATAGTATAGTCTGTAGTCTAGTCTATAGTCTAGTCTGTAGTCTAGGCTATAGTTTGTTATATAGTCTAGTCTATAATATAGTCTATAATCTAGTCTATAGTATAGTCTATAGTCTGTAGTCTAGTCTATAGTCTAGTTTGTAGTCTAGGCTATAGTTTATTATATAGTCTAGTTTATAGAATGGACTATAGTTTAGTCTATAGCCTAGTTTATTGTCTAGTCTGTGGTCTAGTCTGTAGTCTATTGTCTAGTATATAGTCTAGCCTTTACTTAAAAGATTCCCTCTCATGAATATTTACGTTTTTTTTTTAATTTTTACTTTAAACTTATTAAACACTTCATTTTACTTTCAGTTTTAATATAAACAAATATTAGTTTAATTTTTTAAACAGTTAAACGACTCACATTATATTATTTATATCGAATACGAAGAAAAATTATTAAAATCGCCAAACCAATTATAATCCTTTTATTTTAACTATTGTGTTTTACAACAATTGAAACCGTTACAAATATCTAGCGTATGCTAATTAATTACATTAATATAACCGTTAGTTTAATATTAATATTTTATTAATATTTTGCGTTTTAACCGCTAAATGAAGTTTAAACAAACACGATTTGAAAACAACTGAATTTAATAGTTTTTGCTTGAAAATTATAAACCCTCAATAGTAAAATACACTGGCTTTTAATAGTTGTGGCAAGTAGGGAAGTTAACAGCAGCTGAAAAAGAAAAAAACATAAAATATTTTGTTGTTTAATTGTTGTTGGCTTTTAACTTTTTGGCTAAAACAAAAAACTAACAAGTTTAAGCTTGGAAAATATTGTGTGAAAAAAAGAAACAAGTTGTTGGAATGAGTAAGAAATAAGCTTAAACTAATGAAGCTAGGCTTAAGTGGGGACAACAACCAAGTATTTAAAAAAAATAGTTGGCAATGCGGAAGAGTGGAGAAATTGGCTTTGACTATAAGATATCATGATCTTTTTTAATAAAGTTTTCTTTTAAAGCTATTTTTGTGATAAAAGGCGAATGTTAAAAAAACGAAAATAGTTCCGTTATATAAATTATATTTTATATCCTAATAAAATTATTTTGTAGTAACCAATCTGTTACTTTTTTCACTCACAGATATTATAGTTTATATTTATGTGCTTATCTGAACTTAAAAAACATTGAATGCATAAATTTTCACTTAAACTAATATTAAAACATACTGGCACATGTTTTTGTTTAAAAATAGTCGCAAAAATTTATGATTAAAAGCGATAAAAACAGAAGCGAAATTATATTTTTATCCCAAAAAAAACAATTAAAAGCAAACAAATAAATAAGATGTGTGAGAAATCGTAAACTGATGAAATCTGTGACGATCAATGTCTCTTATCTCCAAAACAAATTCTTCAGTTTAAATATTTGCTTAGATTTTATCTTGGACTTTTGTCAAAATATTGTTTTAAAAATAAAACCAAAAAAGGAAAACTCCGTGAGCTTAAGAAATTTTGTGAATGGAGGGGTATTTCTTGTGAAAAATTAAGATACACTTTCATTTAGATGAAAGTGTTAGGAGTGATCATCACTTCTACTTTGGCTGACTCTCGAAAAAGAAGCGTTAAAATGCTAATATAATTATTTTACAATTTAAGATATTGGCGTTGTAAATTAAAAGCAAAAAAAGAAGGCAAACAAAAGACAACAGATTTAGATTATAGAGCGAGTTGTGTAAAAAAAACAACAACTTTTTAGAGAAAATTTTAAAATAAAGATAAAATGATCTTAGAATATAAAACACATTATGTTTTAGGCAGTTAAACTAAAAAGTCATAACACTTGCGGATAATTAATTAACTTAACTCTAAAACAATTATTTAATTATAAACTTGAAACAATGGCTGCTGTCATAGAATTATCCGCAAATGATGTTCAGGGTTTGTGTCGCCGCTATTTTAAGGATTATGCCGCCAACGATAAAGAACAACAGCAAGCGGCACATATCAATAACTTTGAGGTGAACTATTATAAACTGAAACCCATATCAGATGATCCTGCTGGCTTTTTAGGCAATCATCGTTATTTAATAGTGGAAATCTCTAAGAAAAATGTTGACAATCAAGATTGCGTGGAAAAGTTGAGATTCTTTACAAAATCTGCTCCTATGGAAATTGCCTCACGCATGGAGTATATGGAAGAATTTGGTGTTTTCAAAAAGGAAATAGCTGTCTATCGTGATGTCTTGCCCAGACTACAGGAGGTTTTTGAGGGCATTGCACCCAAGTGTTATTATGCTGATAACAATTGGTTGGTATTTGAGGATTTGCATCAGCAAGGCTATAAAATGGGTTCTGGCCGGGATGGTCTCTATGATGCGGAACATTTAAAATGTGCTGTTAAGAATTTAGCCGCTTTACATGCTGCCTCGATAGTGTTTGAGGTAAAACATAAGAAAAAATTCGATGAACTACATCCATTGGCTGTTTCCGAGAATGCCTATCCTAAGGACTGTTCTCCTCAGCATGTTCGATATCAAAATTTCAGTAACGCTGTAGGAGTATTTAAGGAATTGATTAAACTCATGCCTAAATATCAGGATAAGCTAGACTATATACTCAATAATATACACGATAAAATGGCGGTTATTTTTAAACTAGTGCAAACTTCTCAGAAATATAAAAATGTCTTTTCCCATGGTGATCTTTGGGCCAATAACATTATGTTCCAGTATAGTAAATATGGCGATATACCCACACACTGCCGTTTTGTAGACTTCCAATTGGCACGTTATGCTCCGCCTATGATCGATTTAATTACCGTTCTAACCATACCCACTACCAGAGAATTCCGCTCGAAATATCTAATGGAATTTGTAGCCGACTATTATCGTTTTATGAGCGAATTCTTAAAACGTGAAGAGTTGAATATAAATGATTTCCTCACCGAAGAAGAACTATATGCTTCATTGAAGGAGTTCCGTATTTCCGGCATTATTGAATCTTGCTTATTCTCTCATTTAACCATATTACCATCGGAACTAACACAGAGTCTAACCACCTCTACAGATGGTTTTAGTGATTTCTTCGATCGTAAGCGTATTGAAATATGTTTGAAGGCCTTCCAAACGGATGAAATCTATAGGACCAGATTGACCGATATGTTGGAAGATTTAGTTGATAATTTTATTTTAGTTAAGTAACTATTTAAGATAATAATGATAAAAATAAAAGTATATATTATAACTCCATATAAATACAATAAATTAAAAGTATTTCAATCTTAAATTATTTTATTGATAGATATTAGAAGATTGCTGTGAGTAAATATTTAAACAGTTTAAGAGCGAGCAACAGATTGTAAATGTTATGAGGATAATTATTATACTTTACGGTTTAAAAAAAAACTTACCGAATAAAGATAAAGGGTGTTTAAAAAATAAGTTTTAGAAATTAAGCGGTTTCGATAGCTGCAATCCAAAGAAATGCCTATGCCTCGGTGCTGCTGTAACTTCCTTTATCAGTGTCTCAGATGTCTCCGATCTGACAGACTCTAGTCCTAATTACTAACCTAAATCCATTTTCTAGCAAAACTACAGATGATATGGCAAAAGTTCACTTCTAGTTCAGTTCTAGTTCAATTCTAGTTCAGTTCTAGTTCAGTTCTAGTTCAGTTCTAGTTCAGTTCTAGTTCAGTTCTAGTTCAGTTCTAGTTCAGTTCTAGTTCAGTTCTAGTTCAGTTCTAGTTCAGTTCTAGTTCAGTTCTAGTTCAGTTCTAGTTCAGTTCTAGTTCAGTTCTAGTTCAGTTCTAGTTCAGTTCTAGTTCAGTTCTAGTTTAGTTCTAGTTTAGTTCAGTTCTAGTTTAGTTCTAGTTTAGTTCAGTTCTAGTTCAGTTCTAGATCAGTTCTAGTTCAGTTCTAGTTCAGTTCTAGTTCAGTTCTAGTTCAGTTCTAGTTCAGTTCTAGTTGAGTTCTAGTTTGTAAAATCCTAAAATTCCATTTTCTAAGAGGTGCTAATCATCTTTCAACAAAAGTATAAGTGAACGTACAAAACTTGTGAATGTAGAGTGTCTTAAAGTAGCTTCCAAATATAATTCTTTTTTATGCTTCCATCCATAAACTTTTATGATTTTGAAATGAAATACCTCAAATAAAAAGAAAATTATCTCTACAAAGTAAATAAGATTTAATTTGTCAACTAAAAATACATTTCGTTAACTAAATCTAGATAAATTGCAGCAGCTAGAGAACATTAGCTCTTAAGTTAGTTAAGTACAAAAACCTGACTGCTTAAGTCGTTAGAAAAGAACTTGAATAAATATCATCGACCTCAACTTTAAAGGAAACATGGCCACAAATATAGCATTAACTCCCAAAGATATAGAGAAACTATGTCATCATTACTTAAAGGATCATGGAGAGGAGGATAATGTAAATATTGAACTTATTGACTAAAATTTAAAGCCTGTGTCTGAAGATCTTTCTGGATTTTTTGGTTATCATCGATTCTTAACAGTTAATATATGCAAAAATAAAGATAAAGACAATGAAAAAACATCGCAAACCATTAGATTTTTTACGAAAACAGCCCCCGTAGAAATAGAATCACGTATGGAGTACTTGGAGCAATTTGGTGTTTACAAAAAGGAAATGTCAGTTTTTTGTGAAGTTCTGCCTAAATTAGAACAAATTTTTCCAGGAATTTCGCCCAAATGTTATTATGCAGATAACACTTTGTTGGTTTTGGAGGATTTAAATTTGCTGCAGTATAAAATGGCAGCCGGGCGAGACGGTCTCTTGGATTATCCACATTTAAAATGTACCGTTAAAACTTTGGCCGCCATGCATGCGGCCTCGATAGTTTATGAGATCAAGGAAAAGCAGAAGTTCAATGTATTACATGCAGAAGCTTGTGTGGAAAATGCTTATCCCTTAAATTATCCAAAGGAACACATGCGTTATCAGAACTTCCGTAATGCTTTAAAAGTTTTTAAGGAATTTATTAAACTAATGCCTAAATATCAAAACCATGTAGAGGAAATTTTAAATAACTTGCAATCTAAAATGGCTGTTATATATCCCATGGCTCAGACTTCTAACAAATATCAAAATGTTTTCTCTCATGGTGACATGTGGGCTAATAACGTCATGTTCCAGTATGCTGAGGATGGCAAAACACCCATTCAAGCACGTTTTGTGGACTTCCAATTGGCTCGTTACGCTCCTCCCATGTTGGATTTAATAACCATTTTAACTATTCCCACTTCTCGGGAATTTCGATCACAATATCTAATGGATTTATTAATGGATTATTACACGTTTATGAAGGACTTTCTGCAGCAGCAAAAACTTTCTATTGATGATTTCATACCGCGAGAACAATTTTATGAATCTTTTAAAGAATTTCGTGTTTGTGGTTTAATAGAGTCCTGCTTCTTTTCCCACTTGACCATTTTGCCACCTGAATGTACCGAAAGTTTAGCAGGTTCTACGGATGGTTTTACTGATTTCTTCGAACGCAAGCGAGTGGAAATTTGTTTGAAAGCCTTTAATACTGATAGAGTATATCGTGAGAGATTAACGGATATGTTGGAGGATTTAGTAGATAATTACGTCTTAGAAAAGTAAATTCTAAAATTTTGATAAAATGAAAATAAATGTGAATGTGTTTGTTTATTACTGATATTTTTATTAGTTTAAATTCAATTCAGTTCTAGTTCAGTTCTAGTTCAGTTATAGTTCTAGTTCAGTTCCAGTTCAGTTCTAGTTCATTTCTAGTTCTAGTTCTGTTCTAGTTCAGTTCTAGTTCAGTTCTAGTTCAGTTCTAGTTCAGTTCTAGTTCAGTTCTAGTTCATTTCTAGTTCAGTTCTAGTTCAGTTCTAGTTCAGTTCTAGTTCAGTTCTAGTTCAGTTCTAGTTCAGTTCTAGTTCAGTTCTAGTTCAGTTCTAGTTCAGTTCTAGTTCGGTTCTAGCGATATAACTTTAATCTATCTTTTCCACTTTCAAGGTTTTCATTTTGGGGGAAGAGGAAGTTCCTACTTTAGTCACGCCCAAAACTGATTATTTAGTAGTGGGTCCATACATCTCTTTTGTGTAAGTTAATCTTCATATAGCTGTGGCAATCTTATTCCCCTACTAATAAGAACTTTTCCCTGACTATTCGCATCAAAGACGTCACATTTCTAAAAGAGACATTCAAAATGATGAACAAATTCGTGAGACCAGTGTAGCGCAGCGCAATTGCCGTTTTAACGATGAAAATAATTTAGATGTACATCGCTATTATAGCTATAGTGCCTGTACGGTTCAATGTCGCAAAGATAAACAAATGGAATTGTGTAATTGTTCCAGTCATCTGTCACCGAACACACCCAGTTGGCAAAAATGCAATATGGATGGCTTGGAGTGCCTCAATCGTAACTATGAAGATTTATCGGTTATTATAGCAAAATGGTCTAAGGGTCGTAAAGGTTTGGTATGTGATTGTTTGCCTTCTTGTACTGAGGTGGATATTACCACAGTGGTGGATAGTAAAGAGAAGTAAGAATGTGTTGTAAAGTCATAAAAAAGAGTAGTAATATAATGAATATTTTAGCATCTACAATCAAAATCCTGTATCAAAAGTAGAAATTGCTTTAGTGGAATTACCTACCGAACGTTATAAACGCAATGTGGTTAGAGGCAAATTGGATTTAGTGGGTAGGTTTTTTTTTGATTTGTTTTGAAGTGGCAAAAACTTAGTTATAATTATCTATTTCAAGTATCTATTGGTGGCACTACGGGCTTATTTGTGGGTGCTAGTCTCTTAAGTTTTGTGGAAATTTTCTACTACATCACCATACGTCCCTATGGTAGCATGTTGTACGAGAAACGTTTAGTACGTCAACAATTACAACAAACTGCTTCCTAATTGTGTCGGTGTGTGTTTGTTGTAAATTTATCTCTATGATCTTGACTTTGTTTCTATGTGTCGTTAACTTAAAATGATCTAGATAAAAAGATGTTTTGTTTGCTTTCTGTGTGGATAAAATTCTGTAATTGCAATTATCGTTGCACATAGATAGCGATAATTGCATTCACATTTACTAAGCTAAATTTATCTAATTAATATTTTTTTATATTTTTGATATTACTGCAATTTTAGCTTTTATGTTATCTGAATAATAATTAATTTCTTTTTTGTTGTCGTAATTTTGTACATAAATATTAAACAAATAAAATAGATTCTAATTTTCATACTTACTGACATAAGATAAACTACATATTAAGTTCAATCAACATCAATAATTAACCAGCAAAGGAGAAGTGTTCACTGCAAAACTGTAATGAAAGGCATTACAGAAATTTTGTAATGATCAATTGTATAGACTAGACTATAGACTAGACCATAGACTAGACTATAGACTAGACTATAGACTAGACTATAGACTAGACTATAGACTAGACTATAGACTAGACTATAGACTAGACTATAGACTAGACTATAGACTAGACTATAGACTAGACTATAGACTAGACTATAGACTAGACTATAGACTAGACTATAGACTAGACTATAGACTAGACTATAGACTAGACTATAGACTAGACTATAGACTTGACTATGGACTAGACTATGGACTATAGATTAGACTATATATTCGACTATAGACTAGGCTATAGAAGCTGGACTATAAAAGCTATACTATATATATTTACTAGACTATAGACTAAACTGTAAAATATGTGTATTTAAAATAATTATAAAAAATATAAACACATTTTTTATTTTGTTCAATAAATCAGTGACAATTGTTTATTAATAAGATCCAAAATGTTTGTCAAAAAATTCTCTTTACTTGTACTTTTATTCTTATTGCTTAATTATAAATAAACAAAATAATCATGTCACCTATAATAAATAAATTATTATAAATTTATGAGTAATATTTCAAGAAATATGAGATAAAACTTAAACGACTTGAATTTGTGGCCGTTGATACTTAAACGTCATAAATAAGTAGATTGCGAGCAAAACAATTATCAAAATTTTAAACTGAAAATTTCGATGACAAAAAACTAAGAATAATATGATATCAGTTCATGTAACTTAAAGCATGTACTATTATTTACTTAAAAATTAGTGCAAATATTTATAATAAACAAGGTTATAAAAATAATTTAAACTGTTGGCTTAAGGAATTCTCACACTGTTTCTGAAGATATTTTCGCACTTGACACTTTACTATACAAATACGCCCTCTCCTAATTATTCACAAACACTAAAATTTATTTTTATTTATCATAATTGATAATGCAATTCGTTAAACAAATTCTATACGCTATTGAAATAATAAAATTTGTCTTAATACATAATCGGCTAAATGGGGGAAACAAAACGTACGAAAATAAGCAGTTAATTAAATTAGACATTTTGGTGAGCTAAAAAAAAAGTGGCAAGTGGGAACACTTGTACAAATGATTAGATTAAATAGCAAACATATTTAGAACCTTTAAATAGAAAAACTAAAAGTGTAAAAAATTTCTAAACTAAAACGGGCGATCAGTGAATTCCAAAGTTTCGAAAAGAGTAGATCGCGAGCAAAACTATCTTTTGTTAAGAGTATATGAGTATAAACGAAAAATATATATATACATATATATAGTGCCATTTTGGATTTAAGCCAAAAAAAAATAAAAAAGTTCTAAAATTAAAAAAGAAAAAAAATCAAATAAATAAACAAACATGTCTGCAGAAAATCTGGCATCTTTATTAAACTTAGACGAATGTAAAGCAATTGTTGATAAATTTAATCAAGAAACCGGCCAACAATTACAAATTAAAGCGTTAAACATTATTTCGGCTACAGAAGCTAAAGGATTTTTGGGTGAATATTTTCATTTAACAATTGAGTGTTTTAGACAAGACAATGATAATGAGGTGGGTAAGCATTATATATGTATTTATTAAAGTCAATTAGTTGAAAATTAAAGCATATTTATAGGCTTTAAATTAAAATTATATTTACAGTTAATTGATCAAGATGTCGTTGAGAATGATGCCATATTTTTGAGATTTTTTATTAAAAATCTACCACCTGTCGATGAAGAACATGAAAAAGTTACAATATTTCGTAAAGAAAGTGCTTTGTATGCATCGTTATTGCCGAAATTGCAAAAATATTGTAAGTTTTAAGAATCATTTATTTTAATAAATATTGATCGATAACATAGTTTTTTTGTATGGAAAGTTTTATCGATTTACTTATTTTCTTCTTGTATTTGTAAAGAAATCTAAACGATCAATAACTTTTTATTTCTATCGATCGATTAATTTCTACTGAAATATTTTTGTTACATAGAAAAGTTATCGATTAGTAACTTTGTGTTTTTATGGAAAAGATAACGATCGATAACTATGTATTTCTACAGAAAAGTTGTCTACCGATAACTATTATTTCTATTGAAAAATACATATATTTCCATAAAAATTTTATGTCTTCAACGTTCTATTCATTTAGAAATGTTATTGATCGATATTGTTTCATGCCCATAGACATGTAACTGACTACACTATAAATCCTATAAAAATCATTCTCTTCAATTTCTAAAGAAATAATATCGATCTGTAGCTTACCTATAGAAATATCATTGATCGTTGGTATTTTACACTGATAATTATGTTATCGATCTATAGGATTCTATTTCTGTAAAAAATTATCGATTAATAACAGATTTGTTATCGATCGTTGACATTCTTTACCTTCCAATATGTTATCGATCAATAGGATTCTATTCCTATAGAAAAGTTATCGGTCCATAGCTTTATATTCCTACAGCTATGTCGTCGATCGCTAATATCTTCTCCTAAAGAAAACTTATTGATCAAAATCTTTTTATTCCTAAAGAAAAGTTATTGATCGAAAGCTTTCTTTTCCTATAGAATCGTTATTGATCGATAGCTTCTTTTCCTAAGGAATAGTTATCAATAGATAGCTTCCTATTCCTATGGAAAAGTTTAAGATCTATAGCTCTCTATTCCTATAGTAAGATGATATGTCGAAAGTTTTCTATTTCTTTAGAAATCTTATCGATCGGTCTCTTTTTATCACTATGGAAATGATCGGTAGCTTTCTATTTCTATATAGAAGTTATTGATCAAAAGCTTTCTATTCCTAAAGAAACATAAAGAACTCCTCGCGTAGCTTTCTATTCCTATAGAGAATTTACTGATTTAATGTTTTCTATTCCTAAAGAAACATAAAGAATTCTTTACGTACATCGCATTTTTTTAAAGAAATTTTACTTTATATGTTTGCCTTCTTACAGCTACCGAATCCTGGTGTCCCAAGGTATATTTGTGCTATAAAAATCTTTTGGTTTTAGAAGATCTCGAAAGTTTAGGATTTCAATCGTTAGCTTCAAAAGAAAATCTAAATGAAAGTGAAATGTTTCCAATCCTAAACGGCCTAGCGGCAATGCATGCTTCCAGTCTTCTCTACGAATTAAATAATATGGAAAGTATTGAAGAAATCTATTACGAAAGCCTTAAAGAAATCACCGTACATCCCGATATACCCTGGTTTACAACTGGTCTTAAGGCCGTTATTGAAGTAGCTAAACATCATTCAAAATACCAAGCAGAAGTATCACAAACATTTATTGCTAACGAATTGCCTCTTCACTTGAAAAATATTTACTTTATGGTGAACCCTTCACCCAAATATCGTAACGTTTTGTGTCATCGTGGTAATATTTTTTTGCACCAACATATTCCTGAAAAATCGGCTGTGTTTGTGGATTTTCAAACATGTCGTTATAGTCCGCCAGCCATTGATGTTATCTTTACATTATTTATGAATTTAACAAAACAGGAACGGTTGGAAAAACAAGCGAATTATTTGAAATATTACTACGAACAATTGGTGCAACATGTAGCTAATCATTTACCCAACGATAAATCCCTAGATGAAGTGGTTTTCTCAGAAGCTGAATTTTTGGAATCAATTGAAGAATTCCAGTTATTTGGTTTAGTCTACAGAGCTTTGGCGTCCTCTATTTTAAAAGTACCCAAAGAAATTGTAACAGATTATTACAAAAATGAAGAACGATCGGTCAAGCTATTGGAATATATGGAAGAAAACGAAGAATTCAAAATGTTAATGGAGGAGTGTATAGAAGACATTATAGAGGCAGTTGTGGATATTTCTATAAAATCAAATGTTTATTAAATGTAATTAAGACTTAAATAGTTTTTTTGTAATAAAAAAGCTGCCTTTAGAAGAATTACAAGTGATCGCTTCGATCAAATATGATCGCCAATGAAGTAAATTATTCATTTAACAAATTTATATTTTTATTTTGTTTTATTTTTTAATACTTTTATTTATAAATGTATCTGCCCTCTTATTTCAAAGCGTACCGTTATAATAATCGATCAGATTAAAATGCTTTTGTTAAAAAGCACATGTTTTTAAAGAGAACTTTCGCATAGTGTGTGATAAGTTTCTCTTATCTCTTCTCTTAATTTATAGTTCTCGTAAACTCTAGCATTTAGTATTGTTCACATTAATTAATTAAAAATGATTAGATCACTTCAATCTAAAATGTTCCCCATATGTCTCTTTATACATTTATAATCACTCTTACTTATCTTATCACCACCACAACGAAAAGCCTGAAATAAAATAAAAAAATATAATAATATTGTAAATTTTAAAATAACAATTTATTTAATATTTGCAATGAAATGAAACTTTAACAATTAGTTGTATACAAACAGTGAAAGCTAAAAGATCTTTGTTGAACTGAGCAAAATTTTAATCTACACGTGATTATCTCAAGTGCCTTAAGAAGATACAATAAAAACAATTTAACATAAAATAAAAAAACAAAAAATTAAAATGAGTGAAACCAACAATAATAAAGAACTTTTAGAAAGACATCATCGCCATGATTTAGTTACTACAGCAGAATGTCAATTGATATTGGAGAAAATTTTAAAAGAGGAAAATCTTAAGGGGTCATTGGTTGCATATGATATCGTACCAGAGCTGGGTACTGTTGGCTATTTGGGTGAATATTTTCATTTGTATATAAAGTATCAATTAGAAAATGTAAGTACAAAAGTGTATTTTGCTTAAATTTGGTTTAAATTAATATGTTTGCGTTGTACTCTCAGGAAAATAATGTAACAGAAAGACGTCTATTTGTTAAAACAATGCCTTATCAAAATCCCGATATGTCGGATTTTATCGAAAGATCGGGTATTTTAAAAAAAGAGTCAACGCTTTATATGAGACTTCTAAATGAATTGAGGAAATTTTGTAAGTTTTGTGAAAAGTTGAGATACAAATAAGTAAATATCTATGTATCTATCTATCTATCTATCTATCTATCTATCTATCTATCTATCTATCTATCTATCTATCTATCTATCTATCTATCTATCTATCTATCTATCTATCTATCTATCTATCTATCTATCTATCTATCTATCTATCTATCTATCTATCTATCTATCTATCTATCTATCTATCTATCTATCTATCTATCTATCTATCTATCTATCTATCTATCTATCTATCTATCTATCTATCTATCTATCTATCTATCTAATATAGTTAGTTAACGAAAACATTTTTACGAATACACATAAAAAGTTATCGAAACGCTTCTGAATCTTTTTGCCTTAGCTCCCAACATCTGGTGCGCCGAATGTTATTTGGTGAAACCCGATCTATTTGTCATGCAAAATATTGTAGACTTGGGTTATGAACCCTTAAAGGAAGTGACGAACTTTTTAAATAAATCATCAATAGAAACTATACTACGAGGATTAGCCTCCATGCATGCCTGTAGTTTGGGATTTGAGCAACACAAACAAGTTAAAATTGATGAACTACTAAAGGATGTGCTATACGAGGTAACAGTTTCCCCGAAAGTGGTCTGGTATACTGCAGGTCTTAAGGTATTTTTTTTCCATTTTTCAATGTAAAGGAGTAATATTTGTAATTATTGTATAATATTGACCAGGCTGTTTTGGCGGTTACCCTCAAACATCCCCTATATCAAGCTGAACCTTTACAACTTTTTATAAAAAACGAATTGCCTTCGATACTTAACACAGTATACGATATGGTTAATCCTTCCACGAAATATTGTAATGTCTTCTGTCACCGTGATGTCTGGGGTGGTAATGTTTTCTTTTCAAAAAGCGATCCTTATAAGAAGGGCGCCGTATTTGTTGACTTTCAATTGTGTCGCTATTCACCGGCTGCTATAGATATTCTAATGACTTTATATATAAATATGAAACCGAGCGATAGAAAGCTGATTGAAAAAGATTGTTTTCGATTTTATTATGAGGAATTTTCTCGGGAGTTATCAAATATGGGTTTAAAGTCTGCAGACTTCATAACATACCAGGATTTCTTAAAATCTCTTAAGGAATTGGCTTTATTTGGAGCCCTTTACAATTGTATGTGTGCTACGATTTTAAGAGTTCCTGGAGATTATTTAAAGAATATGAAACTGAATCGACCAGAGGATTTTCATCGTTATACTAATGTCGATCGTACACAGGAGGTTTTGGAACTAATGAAAAGTGACAATGAATTTGGTAGTTATATGCTGGAATGTGTGGAAGATATGATGGAATTAATATTGAAAAGTAATTATGTTTAAGGTGATTAAAATAATGTTATAAAACTAATTAATAAACTATCAGAAAATAAGCTTATTTTTCAATTTAAACGTGTTTTAACGGAGTTATAAGCGATTTTAGTTTCTATATGAATTTTTATCAAAATATCGATTTTTGAAGGTTTATATGAGCGATCACAAAATAAGCTTATTTTTCAATTTATAACGGAGTTATAAGCGATTTTAGTTTTTGTATGAATTTTGACCAAAATATCGATTTTTGAGGGATTTTATGAGTGATCACAAAATAAGCTTATTTTCCAATTTAAACGTGTTTTGACGGAGTTATCAACGATTTTAGTGTATATGAACTTTGACCAAAATATAGATTTTTGAAGGATTTTATGAGTGATCACAAAATAAGCCTATTTTTCAATTTAAACGTGTTTTAACGGAGTTATAAGCAATTTCAGGTTTTATATGGATTTTGACTAAAATATCGATTTTTGAGGGATTTTATGAGTGATCACAAAATAGCTTATTTTTCAATTTAAACGTGTTTTAATGAACTTATAAGCGATTTTAGTTTCTATATGAATTTTGACAAAAATATCGATTTTTGAGGGATTTTATGAGTGATCACAAAATAGCTTATTTTTCAATTTAAACGTGTTTTAATGAAGTTATATGCGATTTTAGGTTTTATAAAAATTTTACCAAAATATCGATTTTTGAGGGATTCTATGAGTGATCACAATATAAGCTTATTTTTCAATTTAAACGTGTTTTAACGGCGTTATACGCGATTTTCGATTTTGTATGAATTTTGACCAAAAATATCGATTTTTAAAGGATTTTATGAGAGATCACAAAATAAGCTTATTTTTCAATTTAAACGTGTTTTAACGGAGTTATAAGCGTTTTAAGTTTCTATAACAATTTTGACCGAAATATCGATTTTTGAAGGATTATATGAGTGATCACAAAATAAGCTAATTTTTCAATTTAAACGTGTTTTAACGGAGTTATAAGCGATTTTAGTTTTTGTATGAATTTTGACCAAAATAATATTTAAACGTGTTTTAAAGGAGTTATAAGCGATTTTAGTTTCTATATGAATTTTGACCAAAATATCGATTTTTGAAGGATTGTATGAGTGATCACAAAATATACTTATTTTTCAATTTAAACGTGTTTTAACGGAGTTATAAGCAATTTTAGTTTTTATATGAATTCAACCAAAATATCGATTTTTGAAAGATTACATGGGTGATCACAAGATAAACTTATTTTTCAGTTTAAACGTGTTTTTACGGAGTTATATGCGATTTTAGTTTCTATATCAATTTTAACCAAAATATCGATTTTTAAAGGATTATATGAGTGATCACAAAATAAGCTTATTTTTCAATTTAAAGTGTTTTAACGGAGTTATAAGCGTTTTAAGTTTCTATAAGAATTTTGACCGAAATATCGATTTTTTAAGGATTATATGAGTGATCACAAAATATGCTTATTTTTCAATTTAAACGTGTTTTAACGGCGTTATAAGCGATTTTAGTTTGTATATGAATTTTGACCAAAATATCGATTTTATAAGTGAATTTTGACCAAAATATCGATTTTTGAGGGATTATATGAGTGATCACATAATAAGCTTATTTTTCAATTTAAACGTATTTTAACGAAGTTATAAGCGATTTTAGTTTTTGTATAAATTTTGACCAAATTATCGATTTTTGAGGGATTTTATGAGTGATCACCAAATAAGCTTATTTTTCAATTTAAACGTGTTTTAACGGAGTTATAAGCGATTTTAGTTTCTATATGAAATTTGACCAAATTATCGATTTTTGAGGGATTTTATGAGTGATCACCAAATAAGCTTATTTTTCAATTTAAACGTGTTTTAACGGAGTTATAAGCGATTTTAGTTTCTATATGAATTTTGACAAAAATATCGATTTTTAAGGGATTTTATGAGTGATCACAAAATAGGCTTATTTTTCAATTTAAACGTGTTTTAACGAAGTTATAAGCGATTTTAGTTTCTATATGGATTTTGACTAAAGGGATTTGAGGGATTTTATGAGTGATCACAAATAAGCTTATTTTTAACGAAGTTATAAGCGATTTTGGTTTTTAAATGAATTTTGACCGAAATAACGATTTTTGATGGATTTTATCAGTGATCACAAAATAAGCTTATTTTTCAATTTAAATGTGTTTTAACGGAGTTATAAGCGATTTTAGTTTTTGTATAAATTTTGACCAAAATATCGATTTTTGAGGGATTATATGAGTGATCACAAAATAAGCTTATTTTTCAATTTAAACGTGTTTTAACGAAGTTATAAGCGATTTTAGTTTCTATAAGAATCTCGACCGAAATATCGATTTTTGAAGGATTATATGAATTATCACAAAATAAGCTTATATTTAAACGTGTTTGACCAAAATATATTTTTGAAGGATTATATGTTTCTATATGAATTTTGACCAAAATATCGATTTTTGAGGGATTATATGAGTGATCACATAATAAGCTTATTTTTCAATTTAAACGTATTTTAACGAAGTTATAAGCGATTTTAGTTTTTGTATAAATTTTGACCAAAATATCGATTTTTGAGAGATTTTATGAGTGATCACAAAATGAGCTTATTTTTCAATTTAAACGTGTTTTAACGGAGTTATAAGCGATTTTAGTTTCCATATGAATTTTGACCAAAATATCGATTTTTGTAGGATTATATGAGTGATCACAAAATAAGCTTATTTTTCAATAACGGAGTTATAAGCGATTTTCGTTTCCATATGAATTTTGAACAAAATATCGATTTTTGTAGTAAAACATAAGTGATCACCAAATAAGCTTATTTTTCAATTTAAACGTGTTTTAACGAAGTTATAAGCGATTTTAGTTTCTATATGAATTTTGACCAAATTATCGATTTTTGAGGGATTTTATGAGTGATCACAAAATAAGCTTATTTTTCAATTTAAACGTGTTTTAACGGAGTTATAAGCGATTTTAGTTGTTATATGAATTTTGACAAAAATATCGATTTTTGAGGGATTTTATGAGTGATCACAAAATGATTTTAGTTGTTATATGAATTTTGACAAAAATATCGATTTTTGAGGGATTTTATGAGTGATCATAAAATAAGCTTAATTTTCAATTTAAACGTGTTTTAACGAAGTTATATGCGATTTAATTTCTATATGAATTTTGACCAAAATATCGATTTTTGAAGGATTATATGAGTGATCAGAAAATAAGCTTATTTTTCAGTTTAAACGTGTTTTAACGAAGTTATAAGCGATTTTGGTTTTAAATGAATTTTGACCAAAATATCGATTTTTGAGGGATTTTATGTGTAATCACAAAATAAGTTAATTTTTCAATTTAAACGTGTTTTAACGGAGTTATAAGGGATGTAAGTTTCTATATGAATTTTGACCAAAATATCGATTTTTGAGGGATTTTATGAGTGATCACAAAATAAGCTTATTTTTCAATTTAAACGTGTTTTAACGGAGTTATAAGCGATTTTAGTTTCTATAAGAATTTCGACCAAAATATCGATTTTTGAAGGATTTTATAAGTGATCACAAAATGAGCTTATTTTTCAATTTAAACGTGTTTTAACGGAGTTATAAGCGATTTTAGTTTCTATATGAATTTTGACCAAAATACCGATTTTTGAAGGATTATTTGAGAGATTACAAAATAAGCTTATTTTTCAATTTAAACGTGTTTTAACGGAGTTATAAGCGATTTTAGTTTTTATATGAATTTTGACCAAAATATCGATTTTTGAGGGATTATATATATATATCGATTTTTGGAGGATTATTTGAGTGTTTTAACATAGTTATAAGCGATTTTAGTTTGTATATGAATTTTGACCAAAATATAGATTTTTTAAGGTTATATAAGTGATCACAAAATAAGCCTATTTTTCAATTTAAACGTGTTTTAACCGAGTTATATGCTATTTAGTTTTTACATAAATTTTGGCCGAAATTTCGATTTTTGAGGGATTTTATGAGTGATCACAAAATAAGCTTATTTTTCAATTTAAACGTGTTTTAAGGGAGTTATAAGCGATTTTAGTTTCTATATAAATTTTGACCACAATATCGATTTTTGGAGGATTATTTGAGTGTTTTAACGGAGTTATAAGCGATTTTAGTTTCTATATGAATTTTGACCAAAATATCGATTTTTGAAGGATTATATGAGTGATCACAAAATAAGCTTATTTTTCAATTTCAACGTGTTTTAACTGAGTTATAAGCGATTTTAGTTTTTATATGAATTTTGACCAAAATATCGATTTTTGAGGGATTATATGAGTGATCACAAAATAAGCTTATTTTTCAATTTAAACGTGTTTTAACGGAGTTATAAGCGATTTTTGTTTTTATGAAAATTCGACATGTTAATAGAAAAAGACTATCGTATTTTTGAAGGGTATTTAAGATACGGCATAGCCGTATTTTATTACTCTTTATTTTGGCTGCAAATCAAAATATTCCAACAGTTCCTGTACAGGCAATAAAACTTTATCCATATAAGTTGAATCTATAGCAGATACGCGGCTAAACATTTCCGTTCGATCCGAATTCATATAACAATCAAATGTTTCCGGTTCTGTCTCACGCATCGTTTGTGAAAACCCATTTGGTAACTTCATTAAAGGTTCACAAATTGCTCTTAAAGTTAAGACCGGTAATAAAGCACGTTGACAATCTTGATTAAATTCTGCTTCAGTTATTAAATCTTCCGGTAAAGCCATGCGTTTGAAAGCTTCCCTTAAAGTTTGGTGATAGTAACTTAAAAGATCTTTTAGTAATTTCGATCGTTGTTGTGGACTTTCAAAATTATTATAAAGGAAGTATAATACATCTATAGCGGGTGGACTGTAGCGTGTTAGCTGAAAGTCTACCATGCGACAAGCAATAGGTTGATTGTGGGCATCTAACTCCCAGAAGATGTTACGATCCCAAGAATCACGATGACACAAAACATTTCGTAGTGTATGTGAAGGTTTGGTAAAATCTTCCATATTTAGAAGAATATTATAAAGTTTATGATTAATGAATTCCAAAGCTTGCTCATACTGATATTTTGGATGCTGTTGAGCTAGAAATAAAATGGCCTATAAAGGAAATTTAAGTGAGTTTTGTAGATTAATTTTATTCCAAAAACTTACCTTTATGCCGGTTATATACCATTCGTTCGTGTTGATCAGCTGTAGTTCATATAAGGTTTTTTCAAATTGCTGACCAATATTGATTTTATCCTTAAACTCCCAAGCCAAACTGGCGCTATGTAGTTCCGCCAAATGTTGTAAATATAATTGATAATGTTTGAGAGTATAAATTTCGTGCGATTGCATTTGTTTGAGACGTTTTTCGGGTCTCGAAAAATCCTCCAAAACTAATAAATCTTTGCGTGTCAAATAGGCCTGGGGATATAAAGGCCTCGGGGTATACTTCTGTATATGGGGTAGAATACTGCGATAAATTTCCGATTCTTTGGTAAAGAAACCTTTACGTTCACATTCATCCCGATAGAGTTCGTTATCCAAAGGCAGAGATTTAAGAAAATAACTACGTTCTATAGTTTCCAGGGAAATCTAAATGGAAAATTTTATATATTTTTTTAATTAAAATAATTTTTTTAGATATCTTTTTACCTTATTTATAGCTTCCACTTCCAATTTATAATACTCCCCCATAAACCCCACCAAATCTGCTGAACACTTTTTAATCTTATATGTTTGTAGTTTTATATTTCTGGTATCGTTGTGTTTTAAATCATATTTTATAATTTCTAAACACTCTTCCTCCGTTAAAAGCTGCGGTCCGCTTTTGGATGACATATTGCGCTTCAGGTTGAATTTTAAATGTGACTGATTGTCGTTAAAAGTTTAAATAAGATATTTCTATTTAAATTTAATCATAATAGATATGAGATTTTGTTGTTATCACTTTTTTGTGAATCTGAGAGAACTCATATTAATGCATACATTAAGAGAGAGAGAGAGAGGTGAATAATTTAAAAGATATGGCAGTGAAGGGCAAATAAATATCATCTGACACAAGTTTTTCAAAGTGCATATTTTTTAGTTCTAGTTCAGTTCTAGTTCAGTTCTAGTTCAGTTCTAGCTCAGTTCTAGTTCAGTTCTAGTTCAGTTCTAGTTCAGTTCTAGTTCAGTTCTAGTTCAGTTCTAGTTCAGTTCTAGTTCAGTTCTAGTTTAGTTCTAGTTCAATTCTAGTTCAGTTCTAGTTCAGACTTGTGATATGAAGCAGAACTACTGAGTAGTTTTTCAATAATTAAAACTATTTTTATGTTATTAATTTTTTATTTTTAAGAATTTTTCGTTTATTTTTCATTAACAATACTCCTCTCTCCTTTCACTTTATATATATGTAAGTATATAACTTTAATAAATGTCTTATTATCTAAAAAATGGTAAGCCTGTACAAAATCGTTAAATTGTATTTTTTGTTTATTAAATCTTAAATCGAAATAGTTTTAAATTTAATTATTTGCAATATAATTGAGATAAAATTGATCATAAAAATTTCGTCTAATTAAGTTTTAAATATAGTCAAAAAAGTTTGGTTGGTTTTTTCTTCGATTCTGGCAATTAATTACTTAGTTTTTTTTTTGGTTTTTAGTATGTTTGTTGTATGCTGAGGCAAAACTTTAAAGCATTTTAAAAATCACTTGCATAACACCTTTTATGGGTTCAATATTTAATACTTTTCTTTCCATTTTCACTTTACTACTCCGTCCAACAGTCATTATTTTCGTCATCATCTTCTTCGAAATCACGTATATTAAAGTCCTCATTGAACAAATCTTCACCCTCCGAGGACTCGGATTGTCATCTGGGTGCATTGACTCGTGTGGGTATGGTAACAATACCTTTAGGTGGTCTAGGCATACGTATGGTTGTTGTTGTGGTTGTTGTCTTGGCCGAAACACTGGGTATTAGTTGTTCATTGATGGTGGAAGTTTGATTGAGACATGCACAACATAGATTATCACAACGTATGAGCATGATTAGACCGGCCAATATCCAAAATACTATAGCGGGCCAAGAGTTCTGAGCACATGAAGCGAAAAGAATACCACCGATAAATATGCTCGAACAGCAAATAACAGGACTGACATTTACAACGCTGCCGGTGTATTTGGGTATTAAAGGCATCATGAGACTAATAATAAAGACACCTAAGAGAGAAAAAGTTCAAATCATTTAATTGTTAAGATCGTTTAGTAGATCATACAACTGATGAAAGTTTTTTACCTATAGACCCCGTTAAAGCTGCCGGCGGCCAATGCATATAAATTCCTGCTAAACTTAAAGCAATACCTAAAAATACCACAACTATAGCGAATATGCTAACTCTCCACGAGGATACGGTAGGCACACGAGCTGTACGATCCAACGGACCAGCAGTGGTTACTTTTACCTTTTGTCTATACTCATCGACAATTGCATCGATATCGGTCGAAGTATCCGAATCGGAATTATCAAATTTATCGGGATACTCAAAATCAGAAGGCTAGTGAAAAGATTGAATTATTAATTTAATATTTCAATTAAATTTGTTTAAAAAGTACTCTACCGGTGGTTCTCCATCTGACAAAATCGTGGACTCTACATCTTTAGGTTCCCTTTGGGGACAGGGCGAAGTGGGTTCACCTAAAAGTAACCATTCCTTTTCGACTTCTTGTTTGTTTTTCGGTTTATTTTTGGGCTTTTTACTGGGCACCTGTTTGCCAACACTTAAATTCCATAGACTGCGTTTTAAGCGAGAAGCTGAGGAACTATGGCTAATGGGTTCGGTTGAGAGACGACTATAGGATAAAGTAGAATCGGTGTCTAAAATAAATATTTTAAATTCTTAAGTTAATTTTATGTTGTAATTTTTTCGTAACAAACGAAACTTACTTGATTGTAATATAAATTTCGGTCTAAAGGGCGAATAAAGCAAATAGAACGCTCGAAAGAAGACCGCACACAAATGACTTGCCGCCAAGGTATGACTGAGATTTTGCAGGGGACAGGCAAATGACAACATGGCACATAAACTACCTGTTGTTAAAGATATATATGTAATTGTGAATTATAAAATGTTATATATTTCTAAGAACCCACCTGCTATAAACACTGCCAGTACCGGATTACCACTATCCGAACTTTCATAGGCAATTTGTTTGGTTAAAATTCTCCACTCGGAAGTGGCAAATCTTACTATAATACGATACAATTCCGGAAATAGTTCCAGAAAACCTCCGGTCACTGTTAGCATTAACATACAGGCCGCAGCTGGCACCAACTTATGGAAATTATTTTCTTCTAATATATGAAAAAGAGGCACTGCAACATATTCTTCAACAGTTCTAAAAAAAATCGGGAAAATAGGATAAGTCCATACAGTTTTTTTTTCAATATTTAAGTTGTTATTTTCTTTTCCTACTTGTAATGTAAAATTGTGGTTAAACAACCGGAAGCTAATAGTAGTGATATTGTGACCAGAAGTATAAGAAAAAATCCCGTAAATCTTTGCCATCCGGTTCTTTGTGTAGGATAGTCAGCCGGAAATGAAAACGTTAGTAAAGCTGTGGCGGTTAAAAACTGTAAATAAGATAAATAGAAATTGTTTTGTTATATTAATGAAAAGGGTGAAAGTGATCACAGATTTCATATATTTATGGATCTAAAGTCTTTGTATCTTATACACAGTGTATAATTTTGTAAAATGTCAAAACCCAGAGATTTCGCTGTATCAGAATCAGGATTCGAGATATTTGTGTTGTACATTTTCGTTAAAAAAGCTGAATCGTCAATAGATGAAATCCGTTGGTTCCAAACTTGGCGTAATGATATCGAAACTTGTGACACGATATCTCGAAAACCTTTTGTGCTAGATTTAAGATTTAATGCAGATCGATTTGTGCAATTCAGAAGTGATCAGGCAATGATCGTTTAGAACACCCAAAAAGTGTAAAATTCAAGAATTAAAGTTACAAAAGGAACCCTTCTATTATAAGCAGCCGAAATAAGGATTGAAGTTTCTCATTAACATTTTTTAGTCGGAACTTAAAGGAAAAATTTTAGTTTCTGTATCAAAAAGGGGACTTATAGCTTAAGTGTTTAGGGGTACTAGGGTGATATGCTACCAGAGCAACTTGATTGATATATTTATAAGCGAAAATCACCAACCAATGAATATTTTTGTAGTAAAAAATTATTAAATTTCTTTAGTTAAAGTTTCAACAATTGAAATTCTGTTACTCCTGTAAAACAAAAACATGTCATGTGCGTTACAAATTACAATGAACACGAAAATATCAAACACGAAATCTACAATAAATAAATATTTTTAATAAAACATATGTTTGAAATAGCTAAAAAAACATGTTCATAATGTTTAGACAATAAAATAAATTATTAAAAAAGTCACTTAGTCACAAATGAAAAGAAAAACACAGAAAACATAATAAGTATGATGAAAATAAAAATCAATATAAAATTATAAAATATATTAAAATTAATGAATAATGCTGTAAATCACAATATCAACTTCAGAGTTGTTAAAACAACACTTACACTTTTAAAGCCATTTGGCTGCAAAATAGTTTCATGCCAGGCAACAGCATCACCATTCCACCAGCCGACTGCACTTAGAATGGCATTTAAACCAAACATGGCCAAAGCCATTATAAAGCTAAAAGCCTTTGAGTGCTTTAAATAGAAAAATTACAAAATGTAAAGAAAAAGAAATATTAAAAAAAGTATAATAAAATGCCAAGAAAACTTTTAACATTTAAATATTTATTCAGCATAACATAACTTCTGAAAAAAAGTATTTAAATATTGGTTTTTCTTATTCTACAAAAAAAAATATATATATCCCACATACCTCTAGGCCCAACATAAACATGCCCGTTACTAAAAACACCACACCAACACCCAAAACATCTGGCCATGGTTCGTTGGCTGGTGAATTGCGGCCTAAAAGTAGACATTAAAAATTTAACTTAAAACAACAAAGCACAAGTGTTTTTTCTCTACACTTACCTAAAATCATAATACGAGCCAGACCGCCAGTCATGGCATCCAAACACATGCTAAGTGTACGAGCCAGTGCGCCACAAGCACACAATATAGCCAACATATCCATCCAGGTGGCTAAGAAAAGGCAACCAAAATCAAATTTGTTACTGGCTCGTATATAGGGAATTTGTAGAGTTTTTAAACTTGTTTTACAACGAGCTGGAGAGGAAATTTAAATTGTGATGAAAAAGAAAGTTTGTTTTAGTTGTTGAGAATGTATACCTGCCAAGATACCAAATAATGTTGCCATTATAGTGGCTAAGACCACACATGGTGCTGTTGTCTCATTGTAGGCGATCAGATAGACAAGGACGGCAGAACCCAAAGTCAAGCGTGCACCACTGCCATTGGAAAGAGTCTCCAAAAGGAAGCTGCAAATAGAAGAGAACTTTTGTAAGAAAATTGTGCAAGAATTAGAAAAATAGATAGTTAGATAGATAGATAGATAGATAGATAGATAGATAGATAGATATATAGATAGATAGATAGATAGATAGATAGATAGATAGATAGATAGATAGATAGATAGATAGATAGATAGATAAATAGATAGATAGACAGACAGACAGACAGACAGACAGACAGACAGACAGACAGACAGACAGACAGACAGACAGATAGATAGATAGATAGATAGATAGATAGATAGATAGATAGATAGATAGATATATGCATGGCCTCACTGCACGCATAGGTAACCATGAGATCCTAACGTGACTACACATCGAAATGGAGATAGCGGCCTTGAGTTGGAATGATTATGTCGTAAAAAGACAGATGGTCTCAGATGGCTTTCGAGAAAATAAAAGAATTGGTAATATTTTTAAGGCCATGTAAAAATATTCATAAGGAAATACATATTTTAGTTCATGAAGTGCAAGCTCTCTTCCTACAATTGTTAAATGGATCAGGTGGTCCTAGTAGAGCAAGTAGCTTACCAAAAACAACGAAGAGTAAGGAATCAAAGAAGGAAGCTTGTTTAAAACCACAAGCTCCTGTGACATCAGCAAACAACCAAGATGTTAATTGCCAAAGAAGACTATTGAACTCACAAGTGTCGGAGTCACCGGCTGTGAAAGGAGGTGCTAAAACCCAGAGTCGAAAAGTAAACGAGGACAAAAGGAAAAAAGAAGTTGGATATACTCCGTCAGGTGAAGCGTGACCCCAAACTCAATGTTCTCGATAAAAATATTGAAAACATTAGAAAGACTTATAATGGTGAGCTACTCCTAGAGTTAAACAAATCACCTCATAAGAACACAGCCCAATTTAGAGAAGCTATTGATATATAGATCTTAATTTTCCCTTCAGTATTATATTAAACTTTTTTTTTAACTCATGCCAAAAACACTAACTTAATACATTATCTCTGTGTGAGCTTTACTGCCAACATTTCAATTTAGATTTAAAATATTTATATAATTTCCTGACAACAAGGGAACCACCAAAAATGACTAATAACTTTGTTTATTTTGTAACTTTACCCCTAACAGTCAGCAACTTTTATATTACGTATGTTCATAGTTTTGTCGTCAGTAAACTTTTGCCAGGGATATAATTGTCAAAAATCAAGTTCATGGTTTTATCCTTGAGTGCTGAAATGGGCAAATAGTAAAACATATACTTGCCACATTACACCCACCTTCAATTTACTAAGTAATGGAAATATTCTATTATATATATATTTTTTTTGATATGACAACTCATGCTGAGGCCTGTTTGTATCAAGATTTAGAAAGAAGAGTAAATAAATTTTTAGTGGTAGTATTGGTGTAAGTATTTTTAATAAGATTTAAATCTCTTACGTATTATGTAGGATCGACAATATGAATATTATATAAAATTATTCAAAAAGACAATTTATTTGTGTTTTCTTTTTCTTTCATAATGCCAATTTTCTGTGGAATTATATGATTGATTTTTTGGGATTATTTTTGGAAGTTTAATACTTATTTAACCAATATTAACCTTCCAGCCATTTGTTTAAAAAAAACGTCCTTTTAAGATATTCACTTAAATACAAACATAATCTACTATACTTAAACATTAAAACAAATGCGTTATTATTTGTTCATTCTTTTAAAGTTAACAAATCACTCATCCGTATGAAGGTAAACAAAAAATAAATGTTGATCATACGCCTGCATCTGCATACATGTATACGTGGAAATAAAAAATTTCTTTTCTCAGTTTCTTTTTTGTTTTGTTCCTCTTTCATTACCGAATGTTTGCAAAATTTTCTATTACATTTTCCTATTTAATTTCAGTTTGTTTGACGATGTTATTCAAAAGAAAAAAGAGATCGAAAGGAACAACGTGTTAGAGTAATTCTTTATGCTTTTGTGTAAAATTTCTCTTTTCTTCCTTTCATACTTGTTAAATAATTATTTTTGTTAAGTAAAATATAAACATTGCTATAGAAGAAACATTCAATGACAGTGTAATGGTTGGTTTGTATGTAAATACGCATATAGAATAGAATGTAGAATAGGGCGGAAAGATAAAGTTGGTTTTGTTAGTTTTAATGTTTGATTTGGCGCCATTTGTTTTCATTAAGTTTGTAATTTACACTTTGTGTTTGCTTTGTAGTCTACGCTTTAATATACACACATACATACATAGAAACATATTTACACATAAGTTTGTAAATTTGTATAACTTTTGGTTTTCTTGTTTGCTGTTTGTTGTTATTTTAATAAATGTGTTTTCTCCTTAAGTTTTGTTTATGTGTGTGTGTTTGTGTTTCACCGGTGTGTAAGCTACTAATTTTGTTTTATTAGCCTGATTTAAATAACACATTTATGTGATTAGAAGGAAGTCCTCTGTTTTTATTTACTAACAAATGCCTTGATTATAATTTCTACTCTTTGCGTTTTGCTTGAGTGTACATGTCCTCTTTAGTGATTTTTGTCAGTTTTCAAGGACAACAAATGAGTGAACTTATCTGTATTGTATTATTTTAATCTTTTAATGAAATAAAGTTTTTCTATTCATAAAAATTGTACAAGTAATGATTTGACCTTCTAAAAGGGTTAAATAGAAGATAAAGTTGCTGAATATGTAACCTGTTATATAATTCTATTTTAACAGGTTTTTTTTTGTTCTACTATAGACTAGACTATAGACTAGACTATAGACTAGACTATAGACTAGACCATAGATTAGACTATAGACTAGACTAGACTATAGACTAGACCATAGATTAGACTATAGACTAGACTATAGACTAGACTATAGACTAGACTATAGACTAGACTATAGACTAGACTATAGACTAAACTATAGACTAGACTGTAGACTAGACTATAGACTAGACTATAGACTAGACTATAGACTAGACTATAGACTAGACTATAGACTAGACTATAGACTAGACTATAGACTAGACTATAGACTAGACTATAGACTAGACTATAGACTAGACTATAGACTAGTCCAGGAAATATTACTGATTATAGGCTAGAAACTGATTATAGGCTAGACAAAAGTTCAGGGGATATACTCAATATCCCCTGAACTTTTGTCTAGTTTTTAATCTTGCTTAAAATCTCTGATCTATATGCTATGTTCATGCATCAATTTCATATGCTCTCAATAGGGTGTAAGAAATTTGCACTAATTTTTGTATATGTATATAAAAAACGTAAAAACTGCATAAACAAAAAAATTTTGCGATATATTTTTAGATCCCATAAACAGACAATATAAAAGAACATAGAGACCCCACAGAACACGCAAGTAATGCCACTCACAATACAAGCACACAAAATATGTTAACAAAAGGCTACACGATAGATGAACCCAGTGGCGGGCGAGGGGTGTGTTCATTAAAAAAAAGTGATTTGTAATAATAGATTAGACCACAATCTAAGTAAGTATGCATGTTGTAGTAATTGTTAAATAGAAAAAAGGTCTTCATATCAAATATGTACATATGACATACATACTTACAACAACTCAATTTATTGATTGGAAATAAATAACAACATGGTTATTAAAATTATGTGTATATTGATAAAAATAAGCAAAATTAACAGAAAAATTGTAATTGTATATAAATTACGAGTACAACTTAAGTTGTTTCTTATAGGCCCTTATAGATATATTAGATCCATTAATAAGATATTATTTATTATGGTATAAATGTGAAAGACATACTAACCTTGTGGTAGCCATCATTCATGCAGCACTGTAAAAAAAAATAACCAAAGAAATTCCTTCTTATTAGTGGTTTAAAAATTTATTGGCTATTATCCAAATATGGATTTTTTTGTGTCGCCACTCGAACTGCTGTGTACGGAACGCATACATGTACTTTGGTTGGACAATCTATAGAATCGCCTATAAATATTTTTTATTATATTTATATTTTTTTTCTTCCAAATGATAATTATTTGATTTCAAACACACTTTTACATTATTAAGGAAGAAAGTAATTTTTCTTAAGAGGACATTTGATTTGCTTTAATACAGTAAAAATGTTTGATTTAATGTTGTTGTTTTTTTTTCGTTTTATTACAAGTATCCGTTTATAGTGAATTGCAAATTATTGGTAATTCATGACATTTAACTAAAGGCCATTAAATATATTTATTTTTTTTCAGTTGTTGTTTTTTTATTGACCCCTTTCTTGCGAAAGGTTTTACGGGCACCAAACACGCTCTATTTGTTGTTGTAAATAATTGTTATTACACGCGTTCAACTGCTTCGATGATCAAAATTAATCCTTACGCTTTCAAAATTAATAAAAAACTAATGTTTTCCTTTTGTATTGCAGTTAATCATAGGTATTATTTTATTCAAGTAAAAAAAGCTTTAAAGCTTTATTTTGAAAGCTTTATGGTTTAACATGTGTTAATTTAGCGCCTGCTTAGTAGCTTTTTTGTAAGTCAATTTCTGTCTGTTTATTTGTTTTGGTTATCTAAAGAGTAAATTTCAAGAAATAGCGCCAATTTTTTCCCCATAAGATTTTCCGTCTTGTTTACATGTTTATGTCTAAGTAAATAGAGAAGTAAAATAGTTATTAATTTTGTACATAGGGCAAGGTCGAATAGTGGGTGGATGCTATAGACCCAAATTTAAAGAATCAGATTATTGTCTTTAAACGTCATTACACTTAGACTAATCTGACTCAAGATACATCACGTTAATTGGCATAATTCAAAATTTTACGTGGAACTTTAAAGGACCTCACATAATCATTTTATTAACCTAGGATACCAGTATTGAAAGAAATTGTAAATCTTTGAACTATATATAAAAATGTTACATACCATCTGATAAAGTGTCATCATACCCAATACTTCCATTTTCAAAATACAAAAATATATTTCTTTTCATGCCTGCATAATATGGCTAAGAAAGTGCAGAGAAGCAAAAAAAAAATGGCAACAACTTTGGTTTCCTTTTATATACGAATGTTGTTTTTGTATGTTTGTTTATGTCGTTTATTTACATTGTAAATCTTGACACTTGTTTTACTTGAATGATACTTAATCCTAATGGCTTTAACTTTTTTCAAATACTATTTTACGTATATTTACAAAAAACAAATTTCAAAACATAAGAACCTTTACAAATGCAATTGTAAAGTGTATGATGTTTTAAGTTAAATAAACTTTTTGATTTGAAGTATTTAATGAATCCGTTTTTGTTTTTTAAAAATTAAGTAGAAGCTGACTTTTATTGTTTAAGTAATTAAAGATTTTTTTTTTCAAAAAATATTTAATTATTTAAAATTTTAAATAAAAGAATCTCGTTTTAACTGAAAATAAAGCAATTTTAACTGGTTTCATATAAATTTTTAATAAGAATTAAAGCGCCGTAAGATAATTATTTCAAAAGCATCTTAATTATTTACTGTTAACTGTTTTATAATCCAGACTATACAATGTTTTACAGACTATAAAATGTTGTGCAGTCCAGAATATAGAATGTTGCACAGACCAGACTATAGAATGTTCTATAGTCCAGACTATAGATTGTTCTATAGTCCAGACTATAGATTGTTCTATAGTCCAGACTATAGATTGTTCTATAGTCCAGACTATAGATTGTTCTATAGTCCAGACTATATATTGTTCTATAGTCCAGACTATAGATTGTTTCACAGTCTAGACTATAGACTGTTCTATAGTCCAGAGGTATAGACTGTTCTATAGTCCAGAGGTATAGACTGTTCTATAGTCCAGACTATAGACTGTTCTATAGTCCAGACTATAGACTGTTCTATAGTCCAGACTATAGA
>NC_060950.1:8030651-8032188 GCF_022045245.1 Lucilia cuprina
ACTAGAACTGAACTAGAACTGAACTAGAACTGAACTAGAACTGAACTTGAACTAGAACTGAACTTGAACTAGAACTGAACTTGAACTAGAACTGAACTAGAACTGAACAAGAACTGAACTAGAACTGAACTAGAACTGAACTATACGGGATCTAAAATAGAACTAAGGTCAAACTGAACTTATTCTTCTATTATTAATCAAAAATCCAGTATTTTGTAAAATATCTATTTGTTGCCAACGTACCACTGCCTCCGTATAAATATCCATTCGCAATGCACCCGGTCCCGTGTAACGATTTGACCACATACTCAACTTTGGGCCATTATTCTTTCTGCAAAATATATAAGATATAGATAGACATTTTCAACTTATAAATTTGTTTCACCAACTAACCCTGCCTGCAAAGAATTTATAGCATAACAGAGACCCAATTCGGTTTCCATGCGTTGAAAATATTTACAACATTCTAAAGGTTTATTATTCCACAAACAATTCTTAATGGTATTCTCACAACTGCTACGAACCAATTGAGCATAATAGGAGAAATTTGAATAGAAACAATTTTCCGATGGTTCCTCACCACCACACTCGTGTACTGTGTGATACGATTCGCCACGAAAGAAAGCTATTTCACTAAGAACTTCTTCTAAGGTGAAATCGTGGTCAGCGCCCCAGAGTCTTAAATTGAATAATAAAGTAGATAAGTTTGAATAATATATATATATATATATAATAATCCGAAAACTTACTGCTCTGCCACTTCTTGTATTCTATCCATATTTTTGGATTCACATACTACTATAGCCGGGAAATTTGTCTCCCAATCACGGTAACTGGATTCTACACCAAAGCTGATGGCATTATTTTCAAAAGCAGCTAGGTAAACATAATTATTATGAAAGATTCCTAAATTGTAAAAAAACTCATTCCTTTACCCAATGACACCTTAATTAAATTCCACGATGCAAACCATGAGGCCAACAGACATAAACCCCAAAATGTCTTTTCCAACCAGGTTAACTCTTTATCCACTATAAAACGTGCTCCATGTAATGTTGAATTTTGTAAATATTCCTCAACCACATCACGTACACGCATCATTTTCCGTTTCCTTTTTTATTACAATTTCTACGGTACTTAGCTGTGGTTTAGTTCCTCTTAACGGTTCTCCTTTGACTGTGGATTGTGTCGTTTATTCTAAGCGTTTATAAATGTTTTCTGTTACCATAGTTTTGTATTTTAATTATTCTTTAGATGGATTATCTTAATTGTCCAAGTATGCAAGTGTTGTAATTCCCATTATTAACTATTACACTTTTCAGTGTCTTATTTATGAATGTTGTAAGACAAATTGTTAATTTCAGGGATTTGAGGCAATTGCTATAATTGTGAAACTTTAGTTATTTCGATTAATATGATTAATAGAAATGACTAGAAGTAAACTAGAACTGAACTAGAACTGAACTAGAACTGAACTAGAACTGAACTAGAACTGAACTAGAACTGAACTAGAACTGAACTAGAACTGAACTAGAAC
>NC_060950.1:8032288-8034106 GCF_022045245.1 Lucilia cuprina
AGACTAGACTATAGACTAGACTATAGACTAGACTATAGACTAGACTATAGACTAGACTATAGACTAGACTATAGACTAGACTATAGACTAGACTATAGACTACTATAGTCTAGACTATAGACTACTATAGTAACTATAGACTACCAGTCATACTATGATAGTTACGTATCATAGTATGACTACCAGTAGCACAAACACATAATATGTACTATTGCTTTGTACTACAGTGCTATGTATTATTAAAATATAACCGACATATTTTGTTTAAACGACGGCTTTACAAATCAAAAGTTTTGTGTTTTTCTGCTTTGAAAATATCAAAAACACTGTTATTTTCAAACAAACCTTAAAACAGGTTTAAAAATCTTCCGGTCTATTTTAATACGTTCAAGAATGGTTTTTTAAGACGTTTAGTCTTTAATATTTGGCAAAGAAAAACACAAGAAATTAAATTTAAATTAACATATGTAAAATAATTATTATAAATTATAAATCTTGTAGTTGATGATGATGTTTTTTATGTTTTGGTTTTAATAAACATTCTCAATAAAAAATAAAATATTAAACAGGTATGTATTCTGAATTCAATGTGAATCTTTTTAGGAAGAATACTACTCATGCGTAAGCATGAACGTGTATATTAAAAGATATGATTTTGAAATAGTCCAAACACAAACACATTGAATGAAGAATCACCATCATAGGAGTTTGAATATTTTTATTAGTCTTTCTACTTGTCTTATAATACTGATGGCTGGCTAGCTGGCTGGCTGTCCAATTCAAGGTCAATGTTAAATCTCTATTATAAATAAATTAAAAACGATAAAAATGGTAAAATAAAAATAAGAAAAAAATAATAATAAACAAAATCAAAAATAGGTAATAAAAAATAGGTTTTTGTTGTTGTTTTTGCCCTATAGATTGATTTGCATTTCTATTAAAATTAAAATATTTTTGTTTTAGTTTTGTCTTGAGTTCTTAAAACATTTAAAAGAACTAAATATTGTCAAATATTTCCATGGAAGATTTTTGTTTTCTATAATCTTAAATCCTAAATTTTTTCATTCTATTTTACATAATTGATTCTATTTAACCTCTACAAATGCTTAAGGTGTTTTATAAGAAATATGAATAAGTAAATAAGTTTTATTATTTAATTTTTCAATATTTACATTAATTTATTATTGTTTGTATAACATGTCTGGAGAAGTTTTTGATCATACTAGTCGGAGACTCTATTAATTTATTATTTTTTTTTTACTAATAAAATATTTCAAAGAATTTTGAAATCATTATTTATTGTGATCGATTTTCAAAAATTTTTTAACAATTTTTGGATAAATTTTCTGTTTAGAAATAAAAAAATATTTTTATTTAAATTCAGACTATAAACTGGTTTATATTTCCCGACATTCAAACAACCAGTAGAACTGAACTAGAACTGAACTAAAACTGAACAAAAACTGAACTAAATCCGAACTAAAACTGAACTAATACTGAACTAGAACTGAACTAGAACTGAACTAGAACTGAACTAGAACTAAGCTAGAACTGAACTAGAACTGGACTAGAACCGAACTAGAACTGAACTAGAACTGAACTAATACTGAACTAAAACTGAACAAAAACTGAACTAAAACTGAACTAATACTGAACTAGAACTGAACTAGAACCGAACTAGAACTGAACTAGAACTGAACTAGAACTGACCTAGAACTGAACTAGAAATGAACTAGAACTGAACTAGAACTGAAGTAGAACTGAACTAGAACTGAACTAGAACTGAACTAGAACTGAACTAGAACTGAACTAGAACTG
>NC_060950.1:8034206-8037019 GCF_022045245.1 Lucilia cuprina
GGTAGATAGATAGATAGATAGATAAATAGATAAGTAGATAGATAGATAGATAGATAGATAGATAGATAGATAGATAGATAGATAGATAGATAGATAGATAGATAGATAAATACCCTACATCAATATAACTAATGTGGTTTTAAAATATGCACATATATTTCTGAGTTTCTATTAACCCTTTGACGACCAAACTTTTTTGGTTTAGCCAATTAAATTTTTTGTTTGATTGTCAATATCTATGACCCCAAAATAGTAAGGATAAGGAAATTCTTCTCCTAGGTAATTTCTAAGTCTTATGTATCCTTTCGCAAATAAAGTTTTCATGAACGGTTGACAGATTTCCCCTAATTGTCACTTAAACATATATAGATATACTAAAAATTTTATGGCAAGTATATTTGCCTATGGTCGTTAAAGGGTTAAATGGTTATATAACCAAACTTTATGCCATTTTGCATAGATAAACGTTTAAAAAATTTTTTATCGTTCGATTGATATGATTCAATTCAAAAGTTGGACTAATGTTTTCTCTCTATGGTGGTGTAGGGTATAAAAACCACAATATTGTAATATCTATACTAAAGTGTAATACACTTCAATTATTCACACTTATGTCATGTTCTCTTTTAACTGATTACTAATCTAAATGCTAAGAGGTTATTATAAGATTAAGATTGTGAACATTTGTGAACAGAGTCGTGTAATGTATGTATAAATTATTTCATTATAAACCAGGAGTTAATTGCTTTATAAAGAATTAAATTCGTTAAGTTGTATTTATAGGCAGCAGCATCTTAAAAAAAGTAATAAAAAAATGTCTTTGAACTTTTAAATAAAATTAATACAAACAATTACCTCCTAATATAACGAATGAACGTGGCTAACACGTGTAAGAGTTTAAGTTTTTTCTTTTTATTGTTTTTTAATTATATTAAACTCATTAATAAGCCACGATTAACAGATAAATTGTGTTTTAGCAGATGATACTGAAAACTGAATGAAAAGTCATTGAATCTGTTATTAGTTTTTTTTACTTTTATAACGAAAGCGTGTCATTTTGTTATAGCTTTATGTCTTACATGATTTTTTTAGTATTTTGTATTTAAGGTAAAGAATTTTTGCAGATTTTTTTTAAGACAAAAGATATAAATCAATGTAGATAAATTAGTGTTGCATGGTTATACCAAAATAATGTTTAAGTTAAGTTTTGTTTTTGTCATCTTTTTATAAAATTACAATAAATTTTTTGACCTATTCATAATGGACGTTGTTGTGTTGTATAGTTGTATGTCGTGTTTTTTTTTATAAATTCATGACATACAACGATACAACGCCGATAGTAAATTGGACGATTGAGTCAATGTCACTGTTCGTTTAAGGTTTATTTTACAAAAGCCCCAATTACAAAAAAAAAAAAAAATTAATTTTAAAATTGCGCATTAATTAAATAAGTTCTAACATAAACATTCATTAAAACACACACACTTTTTCCTAACAAACAATCAAAATTATAAAAAATAAACAAAACTTCTCAATCTCAACTTGTTTTTCAACTAAATGCATTCATATCTTAAGAATTCCTTCACAATTTCAAACAACTTTCAGTTGAATATGTTTTACCGATTTTCAAGTTTTCATTTAACATTGAATAAGTTTGTTTCGTTTTTTTTTTGCAAACTCAAAAAAACCATATATAGTTCAAGGTAGGACAAATAATAATTTATACATTAGAATTTCTTATTATATTAGGATTTAATTATGCATATAGAATCTAGTTTTGGGAACAAATTTATTATTGTGGTTTATTAGGTTTAGCACTGCACAACTACATAGCTAGAAACGAGATTTCTTTTTTATCCAAAGTTTGGTAGTAGGTTACGGATATCAAATAACTACTACGAACTGGTTGAATGTTTAAGTATTTTTGCAAAATATTAAATATTCTTTTGTCATACGTCATATTGTGTTTGATTTTGCCAATACTATTTTTAATAATTTATTTATTTTTATTAAAAACTGTTTGGTTTTTTCATACACTAAACTACTATATCAAGGAGGGTATTATGTGTTTGTGCTTATGTTTGCAACAAACAAAAATTTTGCACCTACACCCACATAAAGTATTCGAATAGGATCAGCATCACTTTTTGTGGCAATTTATCTATGTCCGTCCGTCTGTTTGTTATTGTTAACCTTGTGCACACGCTACAGGTTGCAACTTTCTAGATAGAGTAAGCCATTAAAATTGTTTGAAATCGGTAATTTTTTCCAATATCCCCAGCACTTGGGATCCAAAAGTCGGCAAAACTGAGTTTTATTTAAATCTAAATTATATTGTTGCAAATCCATCAGGGATTTGCTAGGGGTTTAGGATTGCCTAGTGAGTTGGATAATATGGATGCTTGTATTGGATTGGATTCGGAAATGAGTTACCAGGGATAGTTACACCAAGTGCTATCACCGCTATTATGTTTTCTGTCGGTCATTACTATCCTCAGGATTTTTGAATCTAAATGTAGGATATTCGGATACAATGGGATAGTCGCTTATACGAATGACGTGGTGATGCAGTTAAATTTCTCCCGACAATCAGTGAGGTCATGCAATCAACACTAAGTGATCTATCAACCTGAGCAAATAGGAAATTAAAAATTGTAGGACCTTACTCGACCTCAAATTGTCTTGATAGAAGAATATACAGGAACGGTTAGTTAGTTAGTAAGTTAGTAAGTTAGTAAGTTAGTAAGTTAGTAAGTTAGTAAGTTAGTAAGTTAGTAAGTTAGTAAGTTAGTAAGTTAGTAAGTTAGTAAGTT
>NC_060950.1:8042119-8056591 GCF_022045245.1 Lucilia cuprina
TTTCATTATAAACCAGGAGTTAATTGCTTTATAAAGAATTAAATTCGTTAAGTTGTATTTATAGGCAGCAGCATCTTAAAAAAAGTAATAAAAAAATGTCTTTGAACTTTTAAATAAAATTAATACAAACAATTACCTCCTAATATAACGAATGAACGTGGCTAACACGTGTAAGAGTTTAAGTTTTTTCTTTTTATTGTTTTTTAATTATATTAAACTCATTAATAAGCCACGATTAACAGATAAATTGTGTTTTAGCAGATGATACTGAAAACTGAATGAAAAGTCATTGAATCTGTTATTAGTTTTTTTTACTTTTATAACGAAAGCGTGTCATTTTGTTATAGCTTTATGTCTTACATGATTTTTTTAGTATTTTGTATTTAAGGTAAAGAATTTTTGCAGATTTTTTTTAAGACAAAAGATATAAATCAATGTAGATAAATTAGTGTTGCATGGTTATACCAAAATAATGTTTAAGTTAAGTTTTGTTTTTGTCATCTTTTTATAAAATTACAATAAATTTTTTGACCTATTCATAATGGACGTTGTTGTGTTGTATAGTTGTATGTCGTGTTTTTTTTTATAAATTCATGACATACAACGATACAACGCCGATAGTAAATTGGACGATTGAGTCAATGTCACTGTTCGTTTAAGGTTTATTTTACAAAAGCCCCAATTACAAAAAAAAAAAAAAATTAATTTTAAAATTGCGCATTAATTAAATAAGTTCTAACATAAACATTCATTAAAACACACACACTTTTTCCTAACAAACAATCAAAATTATAAAAAATAAACAAAACTTCTCAATCTCAACTTGTTTTTCAACTAAATGCATTCATATCTTAAGAATTCCTTCACAATTTCAAACAACTTTCAGTTGAATATGTTTTACCGATTTTCAAGTTTTCATTTAACATTGAATAAGTTTGTTTCGTTTTTTTTTTGCAAACTCAAAAAAACCATATATAGTTCAAGGTAGGACAAATAATAATTTATACATTAGAATTTCTTATTATATTAGGATTTAATTATGCATATAGAATCTAGTTTTGGGAACAAATTTTATTATTGTGGTTTATTAGGTTTAGCACTGCACAACTACATAGCTAGAAACGAGATTTCTTTTTTATCCAAAGTTTGGTAGTAGGTTACGGATATCAAATAACTACTACGAACTGGTTGAATGTTTAAGTATTTTTGCAAAATATTAAATATTCTTTTGTCATACGTCATATTGTGTTTGATTTTGCCAATACTATTTTTAATAATTTATTTATTTTTATTAAAAACTGTTTGGTTTTTTCATACACTAAACTACTATATCAAGGAGGGTATTATGTTTGTGCTTATGTTTGCAACAAACAAAAATTTTGCACCTACACCCACATAAAGTATTCGAATAGGATCAGCATCACTTTTTGTGGCAATTTATCTATGTCCGTCCGTCTGTTTGTTATTGTTAACCTTGTGCACACGCTACAGGTTGCAACTTTCTAGATAGAGTAAGCCATTAAAATTGTTTGAAATCGGTAATTTTTTCCAATATCCCCAGCACTTGGGATCCAAAAGTCGGCAAAACTGAGTTTTATTTAAATCTAAATTATATTGTTGCAAATCCATCAGGGATTTGCTAGGGGTTTAGGATTGCCTAGTGAGTTGGATAATATGGATGCTTGTATTGGATTGGATTCGGAAATGAGTTACCAGGGATAGTTACACCAAGTGCTATCACCGCTATTATGTTTTCTGTCGGTCATTACTATCCTCAGGATTTTTGAATCTAAATGTAGGATATTCGGATACAATGGGATAGTCGCTTATACGAATGACGTGGTGATGCAGTTAAATTTCTCCCGACAATCAGTGAGGTCATGCAATCAACACTAAGTGATCTATCAACCTGAGCAAATAGGAAATTAAAAATTGTAGGACCTTACTCGACCTCAAATTGTCTTGATAGAAGAATATACAGGAACGGTTAGTTAGTTAGTAAGTTAGTAAGTTAGTAAGTTAGTAAGTTAGTAAGTTAGTAAGTTAGTAAGTTAGTAAGTTAGTAAGTTAGTAAGTTAGTAAGTTAGTAAGTTAGTAAGTTAGTAAGTTAGTAAGTTAGTAAGTTAGTAAGTTAGTAAGTTAGTAAGTTAGTAAGTTAGTAAGTTAGTAAGTTAGTAAGTTAGTAAGTTAGTAAGTTAGTAAGTTAGTAAGTTAGTAAGTTAGTAAGTTAGTAAGTTAGTAAGTTAGTAAGTTAGTAAGTTAGTAAGTTAGTAAGTTAGTAAGTTAGTAAGTTAGTAAGTTAGTAAGTTAGTAAGTTAGTAAGTTAGTAAGTTAGTAAGTTAGTAAGTTAGTAAGTTAGTAAGTTAGTAAGTTAGTAAGTTAGTAAGTTAGTAAGTTAGTAAGTTAGTAAGTTAGTAAGTTAGTAAGTTAGTAAGTTAGTAAGTTAGTAAGTTAGTAAGTTAGTAAGTTAGTAAGTTAGTAAGTTAGTAAGTTAGTAAGTTAGTAAGTTAGTAAGTTAGTAAGTTAGTAAGTTAGTAAGTTAGTAAGTTAGTAAGTTAGTAAGTTAGTAAGTTAGTAAGTTAGTAAGTTAGTAAGTTAGTAAGTTAGTAAGTTAGTAAGTTAGTAAGTTAGTAAGTTAGTAAGTTAGTAAGTTAGTAAGTTAGTAAGTTAGTAAGTTAGTAAGTTAGTAAGTTAGTAAGTTAGTAAGTTAGTAAGTTAGTAAGTTAGTAAGTTAGTAAGTTAGTAAGTTAGTAAGTTAGTAGGTTAGCAAGTTAGTATGTTTCATCAGTCCTCCTCTGTTATGTGCTTTACCAGTACTTCAGTTTGTTATCAAAACTTCGCGCAAAACCGTGATGAATACTTGAACTTTGACATGATTTTTTGGAAAAGCTCTCTTATACCTGAACACCCCTAATGAATCTTAGATTTTTCAATATATTGAATAAAGAACACTTTTTTAAATTATCTTAACACTAACTGACACTCATGCAATGCAATTTCATTCATAACAACTTGAGCCAAAAGAAAATCAAAACAAGTGGCAAGTGAAATGAAAAGTGGAAAAGCAAAAGCTGGAAAAAAACAAAGAAACATGCTTCCCCCCAATGAATAGAGGAATAAACAAAAAATCTGACCAACATATTTTCACACACTCGTGGCGTTGTTTCACTTAGTGTTTATTTAATAACGAAGGTCTAGAGTAAAATTGTGTTAATATTGTATTTTTCGGGCCAAGTTAACACGTAAAGTGAATTTTCTTTTACTTAATAAACCATAAAGTATCTGGTAGATATACAAACAAACACACACACACACATGTAACTTAGTTAGACTTGGCTAAGAAAATTGTTGCTTATTATTTTTGTTAAAGCTTTGATAGTACATGCATATCATGTGTATAAGTCAAGTTTGTTTTAAAGCTAAGGCTTTAAAACATTAAGCTTAAGCCATACAAATACAAACGTAAATACAAAAACAATAAAGAAAAACAAAAACAGTATAATTTTTTTTTGCTTTTGTTTTTTTTTATTGTTTTTGCTGATTTTTTTGTATTTAGAGTCAAGAAGGCTTTTCGCTGTATCTTAACGTTCACAAAAGTTGCTTACGCTCATGAGAGCGGACGTGTAAACGCGGTTAAAAACCAAAAAAAAACAAAACGTTTTCTTCTATTTTCTGTGTTTTTCAATTACTTACGTTTTTCTTCTACTTAAACTTACAAAATTCCAAAAAAAAAATAATAACACAAAGTTATAAAAAATATATATACGTTACAGTTAAAACAAAATTTGGCAATAATTTTGGTGGTTAAAAAAAAAACAAAAGCAAATTGTTTAAAAAATATACAATTTTTTTTTTTAAAAAAAAGTTCAAAAATTCTTAAAAATTAAATAACAAGTGTTTTTTAAAAAAATATTTTTAAAAAAGTAAAGTTTAAATAAAACAATTTTAAAAATGCTGGAAGAAAATAACAATGGTCATATCTCAAATGGTCATTTACCAAATTCAAAGGTGCCAACAACCACCACCACAACAACAACAACAACAACATCAGCTGAAGCTGATATGGCTCAGTCAACTTTGTTAACAAAGTTTATGACTTGGATTGACCCATTTGTTGATTTCTCGTGGTTTATCATTTGCTCCATTGGTTTCATATTTCAGGTGGGTGGATTTATTAAGTTTTTTATTTCTACCATTTCTTGTTTAACAGATTTTATATGTTAAGGTTGGAATTTCATCAAATTCACATAAATATTTTTAAAATTTTTAGTTTGTGTTTATTGTAAGTTTTTTTTTTGTTTGGTTTTCTTTTGCTTAAAAAGTCTGTTTATTTTTTCTGTTTTAATTCGTTTAAAATTTTAAATGATATTTTCTTTAAAACAATATTAAAATAAATTGTTAATTTTTTGTAAATTTAAGGTCAATATGTTTTAAAAAAAATTCCATCAATTAAGTTCAATATTTTCAAAACTAGAGCTCTGATGTAGTATGGATGGACGGACATTTTGATGATAGATGTTCTTAAGGAATATAATTTTGATCGAAAATTTTGTATGAAACTTTTCTATAGAATGACTATTCGTAATGAAAATTTTCTAGAGAAAACAAATTTTGATTAAAAATTTTTTTAAAGAAAACAAATTTTGATCAAAAAATTTCTAAAGAAAAGAAATTCGGATCGAAAATTTTCTATAGAAAAGTAATTTTAAATAAGGAAAGACAGTAGAAAGACAATTTTGATTTAAAAGTTTTCTATAGAAATATAATTTTGAAGGGAACTTTTCTATAGTAGAATGATATTTTTGATTGAAATTTTTTTATAGAAAAAAACTTTTTATCGAAAATTTTCCATAGAAATATAATTTTAAATGAAAATTTTCTGTAGAAAAATAATTTTGATTAAACATTTTTTATAGAATGATAATTTTGAATGAAAAATTTCTATAGAAAAATAGTTTTGACTAAAACTTTTCTATACAAAGATGATTTTGAACAAAAATTTTCTATAGAAGGATAATTTTGAAAGAAAATTTTCTAAAGAAAGAATACTTAGAATGCATATTTTCTATAGACACATGATTTTTTTCTGTAAAAATATAATTTTGAATGAAAATTTCCTATAGAAAGATGATTTTGAAAAAAAATCTATAGAAAGATGAATATGAAAAGAAATTTTCTGTATAAAGATATTTTTGAATGAAATTTTTCTATAGAAAAAATAAAGAATTTGGAAGATGATTTTGAATGAAAATTTTTTTGTTAAATGATTATTTGCTGTGAAAATTTTCTTTAGAAAGTAATTTTGAATGAAATATTTTGATTTTAAAAGAAAATTTTCTATAGAAAGATAATTTCGAATAAAAATTTTCTACAGAAAAATTATTTTAAAAGAAATATTACTATAGGAAGATTATTTTGAATGAAGATTTTCAAAAGAAAGATAATTTTGATTGAAACTTTCTTTAAGAAAGATAATTTTAATTAAAACTTTTCTATGGAAAAGAACTTTCTAAAGAAAATACATTTTTATAAAAAATTTGTAAAAAAAATTCTATAGAAATTAAATTTTGATCAAGAATTGTCTATAAAAAGAAATTTATCTAGAGAAATATTATTTTGAATGGAAATTTTCTGTAAAAAAAAAATGTTGATCTAAATATTTCTATAGAAAGAAAATGTTAATGAAAAGTTTTCTATAGAAAGATCATTTCATTTAAAATTTTCAATAGAGAATAAATTTTAATCAAATTTCAAACTATAGAAAAGAAATATGTATCAAAAATATTCTATAGAAAAAAAGATGATCTAAATTTTTCTATAGAAAAAAAAGACGTGGATCAAAAGTTTCCTATAGATAGAGCATTTAGATCAAAAATTGTCTATAGAAAATCATTATTCTATACGACAAACATTTTGATAAACAATTTTCTATAGAAAAGAAATTTAATAAAGATTTTTCTCTAAAAAGGAAATCTAGAACGAAAATTGTCTATTTAAAGAAAATTTGTTTAAACATATTCTATAGAAATATAGACTTGATAGAAAAATGTATATAGAATGGAAATTTTGAATTGAAATCATAAATTTTCTATAAAAAGGAAATTTGGTATACGAAAAAAATTTTTTTGGAAAATTTTTGTGAAAAACTTTCTATAGAAATAAAGTAACAACAAGAATTTTGTACAGAAAAATATTTGATCAAAAAGTTTATAGAAAAATTCAATAATAAGAAAAATTCTGATATGAACAGAGTATTCTCCGAACATATCTGGACAAGGAAGAAAAATTCAATGGTATCATTTGTATATGATACCTTTCATCCATCATCATACAACCCAGCACACATCGCATATATACAACACAATCATAAGAGAAAAACATACGACACATTTATTATAGATAGACGGGTGGGTGAGGCCTGCCGTAACCCACATTAATCCCATACCATATACTATTTATACAAACTCATTGCCAACTTAGTCCCACAGTCACTCCTCTGTGGGGTATCTGTTGTTTCGGCAACAGCACCGAACTTATCCCCAAATATTGACTATACAGTGGATTTTGAAGAAACCTCATCCAACTGACCAGCCAGGACATAGTCCTGCGGGCAACTGGCCACCCATAGTACCAGATTATGCGGTGCTCTGGTTTTACCTCTTTCACTCTATGCAAGGACTAAGCCAGGCAGTAGACTGTAACCAATTTTTTAGTCCCGGCTAGACTAGAGGTATTGGAATAGCCCCTTTATTCCCCGGGATTGCAATAACACCAAGGTGGAGGCTTCACCAAGGAAACATGCCCCGGGGGGGGGGGGTGGATAGTGGCGAGGATATAATGCATTTGTGCTGTTGTTTGTAACACTCATAAATGTTAGTCCTATGCCCACCTTAAAGTAAACCAATCGGCTCAGAATCTCTTGCTGAATCAGTCCTTCAATCCGTTTGTTCATCTGCTCATCCATTTAAACATTGTGAGCATCCTACAGATCTCAATTTTCAAGATAATTTTATGAAATTTTGAACATACTCTTGCTTTGAACCAAAAATGAATCCTATTGAAAATAGCCCATTTTTTTTGGCTTAGACCCCAATCAATTGTACCTCCCTAGTAAAATTAAATAAATTTTTCCAAAAGTTTTAATAAAAACATTTATTTCTAAAATGTTACGTTTAAGAACAAAACATTTATTTTTAAAATATTACGTTTAAGAACAAAACTAATAGTTTTTTTTTAGTTTTAAACACCCCTTAGTTTTTGCGGAAGCATTTAGGATCAAAGCTACGTGACTAAATGTTTTACTTTTAAATACATTTTAAATACAATATTTAAATAAAGATATAATTAACTGTGAAACCATAAAATACTTGATATTATTATTAATATGTTTTCAAGAGTTTTTACATTGAAAATTAAATATGTAAATCAATAAAAATATTTTAAATAATTAATAAAAATTTAAATATTTTAACTCTTAAAAAATGTACCTACAAATTTTCGCCAAAAAAAAACATGTTCATTCTTAGATAAAGATTTATTTATAAACAATTTTATAGGTTTTGTTTAAAAAAACTTAATTTATTAAACTTAAACAAAATTCTTAAACATAAATTTAAATTCATTCATTTAATCTTTGAATAAAACATTAATTTAATACAAATAGTATTTAAATATAGAGATAAAAATATTTAAATAAAACTTAAATTTGTTTAGTGTGATATTTTTGTGTTTGTTAAATATAATTTATGGTTTTTTAGTTTTATTGTTGTTGTTTGTTTAGAATTTTAGTTTTTAAAATATAATTTTTTATTATTATTTTTGTTTTAGTTTCTTTTGATTAATCAGAAAAAAAGAAAAAAAATTTAACGGAACTAAATGTTGTTTTAAAATTAATTATCACACTTGCTTCCTTGTTGTTGTTTTTTTAAATATTTTTCCTTAGATTTCTTTGAAAATATGTTAATTTTTATATTCTTAATAATAAACAAATTAAGTTTAAAGAATAAGATGGCTTTATATGTATTAAGAAGAAAAACACCTAAGATTTTGTCTTTTTTTCAAGCCAGTCTTCTTCAAATCAGTATTAAATACCAACTTGTTTTTAAACCATTAGTTCACCAGTAAAAAAAAAAATAAAAAATATTTTTTTCTCTTAATTAGTTAATTATATAATTGATTTACTTTTTTTTAAAGAAATTCTTAACCAAAAAACAAAAGACTTAAGAAAGCAACTCGTTTTATTAAGTTCTTGTTGTTTTATTGTTTCTTTGTAACTTTGATACCCTACAACACTCTGGAGGAGTGGTTGCTGATGTTTGTTATGTACAAAAATATTCATTCTACCCTTAAGTATACCAATCGGCTTAGAATCGTTTTCTAACTCTGCCAAGTCATGTCTGTCCGTCTGGCTGGCTGGCTGTCCATGTAAAGCTTTGGCGAAATTTTCAAGATAATTTAATGAAATTTTGCACAAATTCAAAGGAGAGGCCTCTTGAAAATGCTTAAAATCGATCCATTATTTCGCCCAGTTATCATACAACCGCAACCCGCCGAAAATGGCTTTTGAACTCATAATTATATTAAATTTTGTTGCATAATTGTATTTTTTTTACTTATGATTCACTGTAGGGTATCATATGATCGGCCATGTTCGATTATTTATTCTTGTTTGTTTTTTTGTTGTTTTTGCTGTTTAACATAAATATTTTACATTATTTTTATTTTATTTGAAAGAAATTCTTAACCAGAAAACAAAAGACTTAAGAAAGAAACTCGTTTTATTAACATCTTGTTTTGGTTATTTTTGTAATTTGTTTTCTTTGTCTTAAAATTGTTTTTAGCTTTCTTAATAATAATTCACAATCAAATCAATTGGAACTTATGTTTTTTTTTAATTTTTGGATATTTCTATGTTGTTTTAGGTAACATTAACCCTTTTTTAACACATTAAAAAATTTTACTTAGAAGAAATCTTCATATTGATCGTTAGAGTATATAGTGAGGAGGTTGTTATGCATTTATACTGAAGTTTGTAACACCCGAAAATATACGTCCTAACGCTTTAAGTATAAAGAATGGCTCAGAATCACTTTCTGCCTGTCTGTCCATTCGTCCGTCCGTCCGTTGTGTATTCATGTAAACCTTGTATGAACGCTATAGTTTGCAATTTTCAATAATACTGGAAGAATATTTGTATATACTCTTCTTTTTATACTAATCTATTGAAAGATGTTAAAATTGGTCTATTTTTTTCGACAAGTCCTTCATATAATCGTATCCTCAGAATATGGCTTTTAGTTTATAATTATGTTTTATATACATAAGTCTGAATTGCACTACCGATTATCATAATGAATGGGCAACATATGATCCTAGACCTCATGCAAAGTTCCCTACAGAAAATGTCCTGGTGGTCAAAATTGATTGTAAACACTAGTGTCACAATAAAATTCTGCTTAAATTGTTGTATTGTAAACATAAATGTCTCTACTTATATTATATTTATACCTTAAATACACCCACCTTAAGTTATACTTATATTTATAAGAATAGGCCCATATTAACCCTTAACGTACGTTCATCTATTATACCTCAAACCCCTAAATTAAAAAAAATAGTAAATAGGAATAATTTGTAAGAAAATTAGACAAAGTCTTTTGACTAGTTTTTTAGCGTTTTATTTAAAGTAATAATTTTTGTTTTATTTTAAACATTTCTTATTCATTTGTATACTTTTAATAATATTAATTTGAATATTTTAATAATTTTTTTTTAAACATCTTAAAACTAGGTTGAAATTGTAAAAACCGTCTAACCCACTTTAATGTAATAATAATTCATTAATTAAGAAGGTCAAGGCATTTGTTTGGTGACAAATTTGCTTAAATGTTTCAATTTATTTAAATTACAAACAAAAATAAAAAACAAATATAATTTTATTATATAAAAAGAAATTAACAACAAGTAATAAATGTAATATTTTATTAACGAAAATAATTTGTTAGTAAATTGTTGCAGCCTTTAATAACGAAGTATGAAATCTAAAAAATCCCTTTTAATTTAACAAATAACTCCGTTAATATTTATACCCTACACCATTATAGTGGGGAGGGTATTATACGTTTGTGCTGATGTTTGTAACATACAAAAATATTGGTCCAATACCCACCTTAAAGTATACCAATCGATTCAGAATCATTTTTTGAGTCGATTAAGACATGTCCGTCCGTCCGTCTGTCCGACTGGCTGGCTGTCCATGTAAACCTTGTGCGCAAGGTACAGGCCGCAATTTTCAAGATAATTTGATGAAATTTGGATGTTTTTTGGCACAAGGACGAAGCCTATTGAAAATGGTTGAAATCGGTCCATTATTTCACCTAGCCCCCATACAACCGTACCTCCCGATTTGAACTTTTTTTTTTGCTATAATTACGTCAAATATTCTGCTATCTCTCTAAAAATTGGCACAAATAAGTTTTATATAAGTATAAATGATACTGCAGATTTTCGTAAGGATCGGCCTATATTTGACCCTAGCCCCCATACAAACCCCCCTTCAAAAAATGACTTAAACGTCTAAAATTGACTTGTAACCATTTGTATCGTAATGAAACTCAACAAAACTAACTGTTATTTAGAAATATATCCTTTTCCCAAATTTACCGAGGATCGGCCCATATTTGACCTATATAAAGCCTCATTTAGAAATTTTAGTTTTTTATCAATAAATGGCTTAAATATTTTGAAATTATGGTAATATTCAACATAAAAGTTTCTTTACAAAAAAAAAATTTATAAAAGTAAAAATTTTAAAAATATACTCATGGTGTAGGGTATCATATGGTCGGCCATGCCCGACTATAATTTCCTACTTGTTTTATTTATTTTCGTCTTCAACATCTGCCTTTTATTTTATAATTCTTGTTTTAGATTTATGTTTTTTATTCGTTTCTTTTTGCATATATGACTTTTTTATTTTAAATTATGTTTTATTTTTGTTTTTCATACCTTCCAGTAAGAGCTTTAGTATCTTTAACTTCTTTTTTAATTTCGTGAGCTTGATGTTTAAAAAACAATCTACATTTGTAACGCCTTAAGGTGTTGCTGCAGAGAACAACATTTATTTATTTATTGTTTTCTGTATACCTTTTAACTTTGTGGGAAGGGTATATATACATTCATTAGTTTATCGATCCATTTGTAATTTCCCTTCAATGGATATATCAACAGAGTCCTTACTTAACAATAGATAGATAGATAGATAGATAGATAGATAGATAGATAGATAGATAGATAGATAGATAGATAGATAGATAGATAGATAGATAGATAGATAGATAGATAGATAGATAGATAGATAGATAGATAGATAGATAGATAGATAGATAGATAGATAGATAGATAGATAGATAGATAGATAGATAGATAGATAGATAGATAGATAGATAGACAGATAGATAGATATATAGATAGATAGATAGATAGATAGATAGATAGATAGATTCTCATTTACTCCGGGCTCTACCTGATTAATTTCATGTTTCTAGGTTCAATATTATAGGAAATTCAAAAAATACCTTTTGAAGAACGAAAAAGTACCAAAAATGCCCCTTTTATAGATTAACATTTACTCCGGGCTCTACATGCTTAATTTCATTTTCCTAGGTTAAATTTTAAAGAAAACTCAAAAAGTACCTTTTGTAAAAAAGTACCAAAAAGTCCCCTTTTATATATTCTCATTTACTCCGGGCTCTACATGCTTAATTTCATGTTTCTAGGTTAAATTTAATAGAAAACTCAAAAAGTACCAGTCGAAGTACGAAAAAGTACCAAAAAGTCCCCTTTTATTTATTCTCATTTACTCCTGGCTCTACATGCTTAATTTCATGCTTCTAGGTTTAATTTTAAAGAAAACTCAAAAACTACCTGTGTAGAACGAAAAAGTACCGAAAAGTCCCTTTATTATTAATTTCATGTTTCGATTTCAATATCAAAGAAAACTCAAAATGTACCAGATGAAGAATGATAAAGTACCAAAAATATCACTTGGTACCGGGGTTCCAAATAACACCTCATTAGCATATTCAGTGTTTCTAAATCTAAAAATTTTATCTAAATTGGATCATTGTTTTGGAATAAAATCAAATTTCCCGTTTTTCCCCCTTTTTGGTACTTTTTTTTCTACCCAATAAGGAGTCAAAATATTGTTTGAATGTTCACTGGTTTAAAAGATACATGGAGTGCAAAAAAAAGTTCCAAAATACAGTTTTTACCCGTTTATTCCCTAAAGGGGTCAAAATTGAAAAAAGTACCAGACACCGCAATGAATCTCAGCAAAACTTACTGTCATTTAAAACTATATATAAAATATACTGATGGTGTTGGGTATTATATGGTCGGCCATGCCCGACTATACTTTCCTACTTGTTTTTTTATTTAGTTTGAAGTGTTTTTTTTTTTTTTTTGAAAAAGTTATTAAGACCCTTAACATTTTTGTTAAACTCTTTGGTATGCCAGATATTTTTGTAAAAGTTTTTATATGTTTTCTTTAATGATAAAATGCCATAATTCTTTATTTGTATTTAATTAACCAAAGTATAGTAATAGTATTACGAACGTTATTTAATAACATATCAAAATCAAAAATTTACTTAAATTGCCCTTAGTTTTTTTCCTAAAGAATTGCTTTATTTTGTGAAGTTTTTTTTTGTGCTCCAATAGTTTTTGCTGCAGCAGCAGTTCATCGAGTACAATCACTGACCTTCCTTAACCTGTTGTTAAGTATCACAGGTTTCAGTTTCTTATAGCAATTTTTTCCATCATTATTATTTTATGCATTTGTATTTCTGTTTTTTTTTTAATTTTTATTTTTTCTTTACTATTGTTGTTAATTTATTTTGTTTTTATGGTATAATCTGTGTGTGTATTTCTTTTTTGGTTAAAGTTGTCTTTAAATAACATCTTTAATGTCAGTTATGTAGAGTAATATTTTTAACTTAAAAATATTTGTGAAGTTGAATTATAACATGTTTTACTCAATTACAACTTATAAAGTTGTAATTGAGTAGTCGATTTTGTTTGTGTTTTTAAGGGAGTAGAATTGTTTAAGCCAAATTATTTAATAACTAGGTTGGTACATTAAAATTAATATACCAAAGAAGAGGCATGTATTTTTTTAAAACGATTTTAATCTTTATTATAGGTTTGTGATTTGATATTGACAGAACTAAACATAGTTTGCCAATTAAAATGACAGGCTTAAATAAGTCATGTCCGTCCGTCTGCTTTAAATGTTTTATTTCTTTTTACATACAAATAAATGTTAAATTTCCACATTTTATTGCAAATAATAATATTTAACACGTTTTTTATTTAGTCCCTGAGAAAAAAAAAAACCTTAAAAAATATTTAAACATTGACCATGTTAGCACGTGGGTTTATTCTAAATTGTGCAATTAAAATTACTATCAATGTTATATAAATAGTTTATTAAAACAGTTTTTTCTTTTTATTACTTTATATTCTTTTTAAAAACGAAACATTAAATCACTTATATTTAGTTGTTGTTTTCTTTTGTTGCTCACACGTCAATAGCACTTGTTTCTTAAGTCTTTTGTTAGGTGTTTTGTTACTGCCATAAAAAAAATTGCAATTATTTTGATTTAATGTGGGCCATTAATTTTTTTGCTAAATAATAATAAAAAATAAACTAAACATTTTATCTTCAATATAAGTAAAACTCAGTTAAATGTGAATTTATTTTAATTAAATGAAACTAGTTCTCTTAAGTAAAATTTTAAATAGAAGATGAAGATAAAATAAAATCAAATGAAGGTTTATAAAAAAGTTTTTAGCAACAGGAAGTAATTTTCTTTTCTTTTCAAGAATTGTTAAGTAGTTTTAGGAAAAAAAAAACTAATAAAATCAAAAATTTTAAAAAGTTTATTGACAATAACGTCAATTATAATAAAAAATAAAACGCAGAAATAATTCTTGTCTTTTTCAATATATGAAATACAACTGGTACAACGAAATGTTTTATATAAAGTTTTAGTTATGTATATGCCACTATAAGGGCCACCGGGTCCTGTTAACGTTATTTATTGTCCCTTTCACTGGTCTCTTAATAACTCATTAATGTTTACCACACTTTAGCTTATATTCCCCTTTTAATAATATCTTATTTACAGTTTTTTTCTTCAAAAATTATCATACACAATCTGTAATTGATTTTAATGAAAACTGGTTTTTAATTCTCTTAATAGTTATAATTAAAAATAAGCTCTGTAGGATATTTGTTGATTAATTATTGTGTTTATTGAAACAGAAACAAGTTAAATTATAAATACAAGTGAGATAGGTCTCAATTTTTTGATAGATAGATAGATAGATAGATAGATAGATAGATAGATAGATAGATAGATAGATAGATAGATAGATAGATAGATAGATAGATAGATAGATAGATAAATA